>NW_019640804.1:0-331152 GCF_000599845.2 Trichogramma pretiosum
GCGCGGCCCCACAACAATGTTATTCTAGCGTCCAGCCGAATTCGAGCTGATGTGAATGTTTCATTATGAATGTTACGAATGTAAAAAGAAGTTTTCGCGAAAGCATAATCTTAAAAGTCATATTGATTCAATTCATGAATGTATCACCTACCCATGCGATTTCTGTGAACAGACATTTTCCCAAAAGGAAATTTGAAAGCTTACATCGACTCGGTAGATAAAAATATCACCTTCCCATGCAATTTTTGTGAGAAAAAATATCAGAGTCAAACAAGACTTTTTAAACATGTCAAATTGTCCCATGCAATTAATACCCACTACCCATGTGATAAATGCGGCAAATCATTTTTACTAAAGAATAATCTTAAATATTCAGATCGGCGCCGTTTCTCAGCAGCAATTCGATCACCACGTTCGTCGTTGTGGAAAGAAGCCAAGTTCGGCGGCAGCGTGCACAGCACGATCGTATTCGAAATCCTTAATTCCGACAATTGCAATTCCTCTTGCATCGTTCATCGATGTCTGAATTTAAAAAAAGGAATTAATAATAGTATATTACTGCCCTAGGCCGCGAAAAACAGAAAAGCCCCAGAGTACGTGTAATTAGTGGCCGTCGCGAAGCCGATGTCGATAAACATGTGCTCTGGGGCTTTCTTTTTTCGCGGCATAGGCCTGTATACTATTTTTCATACACAGTGGCCCGAAATTGGCTCTTCCCGCTTTGCGCAGTGGTAGGGAAGTAGTCACTTACAGGCCGCTGGTATGAAAATTTTTTTATCAAAAATGAACTGCACAGCGTGATATTTACTTCGAACTCCTAGGAATAATGATTACTACACAGATCGCTTTTCTCTCTGATTTGGGCAAAAAAAATTCTACATGAGTTCCAGTCTAGTATAGATGCGTATGATATGATTACGAATAATTCATGGTCAGAAAAACCTCACTCGAAAGTAAATAACAAATTGTACTCGATTATTATTGGTTTATTATTGGATTATTGCACAGGCACTTGAGGACTGCGTGAGTTTGTTTTACAAACTTGGCATACCTTACTTACTCGTAGTAGATTCTACGCAAGCGACGACTATGAGAACGTCTGAATTAGGTGGGCATCGTACTTTTTTGTCAACTCGGACTATCTCCTATTTCGTCTGCCTCACGTATAGGCATAAGTTCAAAAACTGCCTCGTTTCGTAGTTCGATATCCCACACCAAGAAAATTCGTAGCTGCCACGCGCATAGATTCGAAGCAGTTTCTCTGCTGTTACTTTTAGCGTGCACGTATGATAACAAAAGTTACAAACAATATTAGCATGACCTTATCATGTCTTATTACCGTTGAATTGAATGTTAAATTTTCACGAGATTTACTCATATGCTTGTTAATATTTATGTACTACTCTTATAATTATTGTAATAATTTATTATAAATAACTATACTTTTGCAATTATTTACATATAATCTTATGATTTTTATTTTAATTAGTCAAGATGAATGATAATAAAATTTATAATATAAAAATATTTTACAAGGTCTTTATTTCTTCATGCCAAAAGTATGAATAATAGGTACAACCACAAATCCACTTTTAAATGGAAATTTACACATTTTGCATACGATTTCTGTAAGATCATAAAGTTTATACTGATTGGAACTATTGTCATCTTTCACTTCCCATATATCAAGTATGCTAGACTTACATGGACTACTAAAAAAATCGCCTTCTTTTTCTAATTCTTTTCCAACGAACATTTTTCGTTTGCCATTCATTACTACAAAATTCTTAACAATTATTACAGCGCCGCTTTTTATCATAATACAATCATTTTTTCCATCCATACAATTCAATTTAAAATTTTTAAAAGTAGCAAACACATACTCTTCATTAATCTTTAGTCCAAGTATAAGTGAACCAAGATTATTTATTTTTGAAAAATTTACATCGAAGTTTGACTTTTGTTTGGTAATATTTATTTTACAATTATCAATTTCGGCGCAGCGTTTTATAAGCTGGGCTAATGGTTGGTTACCTTTTCTTAATAGTTTTTTAATTTTTCTAATATGATTTTCAAATCGGAATGCTGAAAAATTTTCTAACGCTCCGTACTTTTTAACATCGTCGACTAAATGTATCAAATTGTGAATGTTGTATGTAACGAAATTTTTTCCATAAATTTCTTGATAATCAAACATGAATTTTTCCATTAATTTAGAAGTGTAGTCTAGCCATTCATTTTGATTACAAAGTGTTGTGTTACATAAAATTGTAATAGACACTTGCAAAGTTAAAAAATTGTTGTATACTTTTTTGCTTACTAGGTCTTTTAATACTATCATACCTGTGTACAATAAAATTTGACGAAATTCAGTTGCTTTATATAATTTAACGTATTTCAATTCTCTTGGTGTACGTGCAAATTCGTACGGTATATATTTCTTGATCGACAGTAAATTCGACGATATTTCATCCACTTTGTTTTGCGGCAATTTCTGAATCGATTTTGGAAACATCCATAGAAATATTAACTTGCGCATGCAACCAAGGTACACCAAATGCATACAGTCAAGGGGTACACTTGATACAAGGCCGAATCGAGGAATTTCGCAAAGTATACTTTCTGCTCGTTGATAATTTTGGGAATACATGTTATTTTGAAATTCGTCATCAAGTCGAAGCCGTGGCTTTATTCCAACGATATAATCTTTCTCCCACGGGAACGTTACGCAATCATACATTTCTCCTTCTATTGTACACTTGGTACATGAATGATATCCACTATGGTACTTAACATTCATGACGAAGGCTTTTGCAGGAGCATCACAAATCAAAGCATTTATTATCACCTCATATTTCATCTCTTCATAAAAAAAACCATTATCAATGAATTCCTTTGCATCCTCCACGAAACACTTCAAAAAAATATTGGGATCCTTTGGTTTCGATTCACCCGCGAAAACTCCAATTATGTACACTTCAGAATATTTTTCGTCCGAACATAAAATTGGCCATAAACTTTTTTCTGATGACTGTGCTAGTGGTGCTCCATCGATGTTAATTAAAAGTTTTATTACTTTATCGTCGTCTATTTCAATAATCCTGTGACTAATGATTTTTTCCAGACCATATTTTAGTCCAAAGTGACAATAATATCCAGATTCCATTGTCACAGGACTGCAATTATTTCGTGGGGTTTTTAGTAAAGTTCGAGCATCCAAAGGTAATTTGGATAGACTAGGAATTTCATCCCTAATATCGTGCAAAAGTCGATTAATTGCAGAGTGATTTATGCAGTGATCAATAGACCATTGAGATAATATACTGCAAAATTTATTTGATAAATGCGATGACGATAAAAAGTGTTCGTCATTTTTAACAATTGTTATCTCTTCAGCATCGTCTTCATCTTCTTCGGAACTGTAGCGTAAATCGACTTCGTCGGAATAAACGTCTTCAAGAGTGATCTTAAGAAATTCCATCGACACAGTATCAGAATAATTATTAATTAAATAACATTCTTCGGTTTCTACATTGGTTGAATCATCAAATACTTTATTCTTGTCTGATGCAAACGAGTTTGTTAACACTTTTGGTCGCCTTTCCTCACCACAAACTTTTGCTAGAGATTCACGTGATGGTTCCGATGTGAACTCTTCATCGTCAGATGAACTTAAAGAGCTTGTCTCTAATTTTTGAATATTTTCTATTGATTCCATGAAAATATTTCTAGTTACTCTATTTTGATGTCGTTTACTACATAACTGTGGTAATTTGCGGCTATAGTAATTTTTCTTTTTTTGATTAACTTTTGGCATCTTGAAGTTAATCAAATTTAAAATTATAATCAAGAATCAATTGATCAGTAAAATTAAATTTTCAAGTACTCTTGATTTTTGTTTTATGTATATTTAAATGAACTATTAAAAAACGTATTTTATGCTTGGTACATTAATTATAAGTCATCAATAAAGCGCGCAAAGTTCATTAATTTGATTGTACATCTTTTCGGTATAAACGCACAGACGAATACACAGAGCTGCGTCGAGCGGGAATAGATACACACGTTATGCGTACATAACGGTAAATATGATGTCTAAAGTTCAATTTTTCCAAAGATCTCGACACTGTCTGTGAATTTATAATAAAATGATAACTAAGACTTTAGAAGAACTTACATTGTCCTGTGCAGTTGGAAAGAGCTCAAAAACAATTGATGTGTACCTATATAACACGCACAAAGGCCACAGAGCACTAGTAGCGAATAACAATATTCTCGAATAACAATAATACAAGTGAGTACACTATGCTCGAATTCGGCTGGACGCTAGAATAACATTGTTGTGGGGCCGCGCTGAGAGAAAAATTAGACGATCGACAAGTGTGCCGACGCGTATCACGTTGTAACTTGTCGTCGTTTCACGCTGTATATGCCAGGGCTAAGCGCAGCGCTGCCGCGCAAACTGGTAGGCAGTAGCAGTTACGACGCCGACACACACAGCGTTAAACGTCGATCATCTGATCCCGCGTTACGCGCGTAGAACGCGGTAGTATTTATGCTATGTGAATTTTAACTGAGCATCGTGTAGTCGCACATTTTTTTTACATTCTCGAAGGTCACATACACCCTGTCTGTTGTATAGTTAGTTGAAGCTACGAGCTCGAGCGTGTAATATCTATAGTCATTTAGTGAAGTGTAGATGTGCGGTAAATTTTGTTTTTAATTTCACGATTGATTAGTAATCATGTTCGAACATTATTATCCCGATCGATGGATTTGGTGTGTAGTGCAATTTAAACAGGAAGGGACACTGTTCGTTGTACCAAATAATTGGATTTCAAGCACTGGTAAAGAGTGTTATTGGCCTCCGTTCAAGACTGACCAGAAAGTTTTGAAAGCCTCTGAAAAAAGGGTGAATCCTTGTTGTATTACATGGGATTTGTTGGAAATCGAAGAAAATATCGATCATGCTGGTATGTATGAGATAATTTTACTTGTTTTATTTAATTTTATTTCGGCTAAATGATAAAGATATTCTACCTTATGCTATTCTAGAAACATATGAGATCGGCAAGACGAAGTTAAAAATAAGGCAAGACTACTCAGATGTTGAAGAACGCTACAATGCAATAGTTAATGCAAAATTGAGACATTCCAGACACATAAAAAAAGGAACGACGTCTGAAGACGACAATTCACTTTCATCTTCAGCCCAAAATAGTGATGAGATTGAGCTTCGTGAAGATGTAGAGCCCCCCCAAAAAAAATTCAGTAAGTAATCGTTACATCAAGTAATTATTAAATCTTTATATTTTTTTGCTACATAATTCCTTCTTTTTTTCCTAGGAAATGATGAATTGGATGGCGATTGCTCATTTTCGAGTTTTGAACCAACAGATTCTGTACCGGATAAGGGTGACGAACAAGCGAAAAAGGTCGCATCTCTTGCAGGAGTTCCCGATGGACACAGCGATAATCATTCGAACGATTCGGCGGCATCTACTTCATGGGATGAAGAAAATCCAGGACCAAGCAATCATAAACAGAAAAGTAAAACACCGATTCGATCGAATTTGTTGCCAGTATCCAAGAGGACGCTTTTGGGCGGAAATTTGTCTTCCAACAATGATATTATTATAAGTAAGTGAACCGTGATAAGGTCATTAATAGAGTCAAAAATGATTTTGGTATCTAATTCATATTGTTTTTGTGCAGGATCACTCGAAGAGATACTTTTGAATCAAGCCCAAATTAAAAACGACTTGATGAATCTACAAAATAATGATGCAAGTATTCAGGACCTCATTGATACTGATGAAATGTTCACTAATATTCTTAAACTAAAAACGATGGAAGAATTCCTCCAATTTGAATTGAATTTAGCTGAGGACAAACACTTTTTATCTAAAGCTGTAAGTACCTTGGGTTGATATGAAGAATTAGTTTGTCTAGATATGTTTTTATATCTTCTTTTTTATTTTCAGAAAAAGTACCTTAATGGTTTTGGAGGCAAAGATGGACACTTTACAACACGCAACATACTGGCTGCATTGATGACCGATGATTTAGCCATGAAATTTAATTTCAAAGGAAAAGTAAGGAAACAGATTAAAAAAATGGGTATTGAACAAACTCGTCTTTACAAAAAATTAGTAGAGCCTGGTAAGAGAATAATGGATTTTTTAAAATTTAATTTGAATAAAAATTGTTATTAATTTCAACGAAAATTGCAGTTGTATTACGTAAAACGAACCAAAACTACACGAGAACTGAAATAAAGAAATCTACTGAGACTTGGCTGAAAGAGGCAAAGAAGAGATACTTTCGCTCATTACAAGAGAAAGGCCAGAATGAAAAAAATTAAATAATATAATATTTGTTCTATTTTATGTATTATTTTTTTTATAAAAATGAATGTGCATTGTAACAAAATTTAGTGCGAGTATAGGATACCGTTGTTCATGAAAGGTTGAAAACCAATACTGCTTATTTTCCATAACTATCTATTTTATGTATTATTTTTTTATAAAAATGAATGTGCATTGTAACAAAATGTAGGGCGAGTATAGGATACCGTTGTTTATGAAAGTTTGAAAACCAATACTGCTTATTTTCCACAAGTATCTATTGTATGAATTATTTTTTTATAAAAATGAATGTGCATTGTAACAAAATTTAGTGCGAGTATAGGATACCGTTGTTCATGAAAGGTTGAAAACCAACACTGCTTATTTTTCATAACTATCTATTTTATGTATTATTTTTTTATAAAAATGAATGTGCATTGTAACAAAATTTAGTGTGAGTATAGGATACCGTTGTTCATGAAAGGTTGAAAACCAATACTGTCCATTTTCCAAAACTATCTATTTTATGTATTATTTTTTTATAAAAATGAATGTGCATTGTAACAAAATTTAGTGCGAGTATAGGATACAATTGTTCATGAAAGGTTGAAAACCAATACTGCTTATTTTTCATAACTGTCTATTTTATGTATTATTTTTTTATAAAAATGAATGTGCATTGTAAAAAAATGTAGGGCGAGTATAGGATACCGTTCTTTATGAAAGGTTGAAAACCAATACTGCTTATTTTCCACAAGTATCTATTGTATGAATTATTTTTTTATAAAAATGAATGTGCATTGTAACAAAATGTAGGGCGAGTATAGGATACCGTTGTTTATGAAAGGTTCCCTGTTTAAAAAAAATCGCTGGATTTCCAGGTGAAAAATCGAGCAGTATATGACTGGAAATCGAACTCGATTTGACCAGAAATCGAGCTGTATTTGACTGGAAATCTAGCTCGATTTTTGACTGGAAATCCAACTCAATTTTCGATCTGAAATCTAGCTCGAGTTTTAAAAATCCAGCTCGAATTTTGGCCTGAAATCTAGTTTGATTTTTGATCTGAAATCGATCGATTTCCAGTCCAAAATCGAGNAAAATATGGTTGCCGCAACGTTGCTGCAACTTTCCGTGCTATCAGGGAAAGAATTTAAAAATGTTACGAAGTATGAAAAGTTAAAAGACAAATTAGAGGACCACCGAATGATAATAATCGAATGATGAATATTAATCACTCTTTTGCATACCGGCCTTCACGTATAATTTTTTTTAATTGTTCGAAACTTACTTGATCATCTCCTAGAATAAGTGCCAAAAAAGTATATAGTCGAATGAATTATTAAAAAATGTTTGATAATAATTTGAAAATTTTTCACACACTATTCTTAATTGTCCCAGCAGCTTTGCAAATGTTTACTGACAATGTTAATATCGATAAACATGGCTATATAAAAACAAGGTCAATACGTGAAATTCCTATATTTTCAAATAAAACTGATATTAATTTAAAAAACAAAATAATAAAATGTACACAAATTATTGAATCCAATTTATTGTTATCCCCACTAACGCCGAGACCCCTGCCTGCGTCCCCACTCAAACGTCGTGCACTGCTGCACTCGTCCCCACCTCGCGGCATCAGCCAATCTGCGCGCACTCCCTTCCTATATGAGAAATGTGAGAAATGTAATCTTCTAAAAATATCATCTCCTTGTAAAACATTTCACTCGAAAGTTGAATGGGCTCTCGGTTTCTTTTTTTTTTTATTGATTGCAACAAATTTTTTTCTCATGGAGTACCATTCTTTTTTGAGCCAGTCCGCTAGAAATTAAAAAAACATATCAAGCTAATTAAAAAATAAATAAATAAATCATTTTCAAAAATGAAACAAAAATTAAGGGGAGAAGTTGGAAGAAATGAGCGTAAAACGTGAGTTATGGTATCGAGTCTTGTTGTTCAGCATAGAATGAACTAGAAAATGTATAGGGGCTACGATTTAATTATATTGTAATTAATTTCTTGTGTAAGAGTAAGTAAGCAAAATTAAGCCTATTGTGACGATTAATTAGGAAAAGCAAAATCATTCTTCTATGATTTGGTAAAATTTTTTTTATCGTCCAGCTTGCTAAAAAAAATAAAAAAACAGAATTTGGTAATTCATGAGGCGAATGCTCCCGAATCCAATAATCGTAATGTAAACATGAAAGTTTCTTACCTGTTTTATCATTATTCAAACGTTCTTGTACTTTTTAACGATGCAAAAGAAATTGTGAATCTTTTCTTGGACTTTATGTTGAACCCTCTTTGAATCAAAAATATAATTAAAATCGTCCCCTTGAATGAGATTCCTTATAATTATCTGTTGTATCGGATCCATTAGTAAACAGATTAATACTTATTTAACAGATTACTCCATTTTTCGCACAGAACTATTGACTCGGTTTTTCGCACCCTAACTAATGGACGTATGCCTAGCGTGTACACGCACCAGCAGTGTTATGGAGTGGGAGCCTCCCCCCCCCCCCCCCCCCCCCCNCCCCCCCCCCCCCCCCCCAATTTTGCTTTTGGAGCAAAATTGTGGACTGCTATCTTCCGGTAGCAAAGATCAATGCACGCGAGGAAGGGCAAAAAAACGAAAGAAGATCAGTTCCGCGTTCTATACCATCTAAAGCTACGGAGTACGACGGAGTGGGAGTCCCGCTTCGATTCGAATTTTCGGAGTAGAAGTGACGAAAGACAATCGGTTCATATTGTTGTGGTATTTTGAGCGAGCGAGACCGACTCTTCGCGGTGTTTCATTGCGTTTGCTGTTTTGTTCATATTGTTGTGGTATTTTGAGCGAGCGAGATCGACTCTTCGCCGTGTGTCCTTGCGTTTGGTGTTTTGGTTAAGATGGAAAACGAGCAAAATTTGATTTACGAGGAAATCGTGCGAACTTTCTTCATGAATAATCCAGATTTTTACTATAAAGGAGTGAAGGCGTTCAAAGAACGCGACAAATTAAAAAAATTGAAGGTCTTAGTATCTCATTTACGCGAGCTCAACATTCACAAAACAGGTAATTTTTTATCATTTTCATCCAAGTACTTCTAACTAATCTAATTTTTAATTCTAATTTTTGTCCAAGTACTTCTAACAAAACCTAAAAACTAATGTATACAATTAATTAATAACCTAATTACTAATTAATTTTTTTTTGCATTTATTTTTCAGTGGGAGAAATTCAAGCCACATAGTATAATGCACGTTACTGCACCGTAACACACGTGCACGTTAATGCATGTTAATGCATGTTTACGAACGTGCAAGTTTATGCAGTTGTTCGTATTCAGGCTAAATTTCGTGCAGATAGGATAAAAATCTACAAAGTTATGACGAAAAAACACAATTTTGAAAATATTCTATTTTTCGCTTGTTCGGCCCGCGCATGCGCATGGACCGAATTAGGCTAAATCGTAATATTTTTCAGAGGAAATTGAAGGTTTTCTCAATTTTTTTTACTAATTACAGACAACTTCAAGCCTGGATAGTATTTGCTACAGATTTCTAGTGTAGTTGTTCGTATTTAGGCTAAATTTAGCGCAGATTGGATGAAAATTGACAAATTTATGACGAAGAAACACAGTTTTAAAAATTCAAACGCCTGAAATGACCATTTTTGGACAAAATTCACAGCGACGAATTACACTGAGTAAAAATTGTTTAAAAAACTTTTCAGATATCATTTCTCACGTAAAATTTGATGTACTTTTTGAATCGGAGGTCAGATTTTTCAAAAATTTATTCAATAAAAAGTTATAAACAATTTTGTAAACAAAAACATGAAATTTTGAGAAAAAAATCTTGTTTAACTCAAATTTTAACACGGAAAGAAGGTTCATAAATTTGTTTCCCGAAGACCTGTATGTCATAAAATGGTTTAGACAATTTTTAACTCGATAACGATCAGCTTTACGAGAAAAAGTTGCAGAATAAAAAGTGTTTAGAATTGATCAAAGAACACGTCTGATTTTTTTCAGAATTTTTTGGAACAATCTTATAGTTATTCACTTTGCCTTGGTTATGAGAAAACTTTTACTCGCTTTTCGAATAAACATTGAATTTAATATCTGTGGTGGAACGGCATAACGAGTTAAGTCCATTTTTTTGAAAATCGATTTTATGATGAAAAACGTCTATATTTAGTGTCTATTTTAATGTACAAGGGTCAAAATAGACGAATATAGCGTCTAGTGTTAGTTGCAGCATCGTGCATAACGACTTAAATCCATTTCGCGAAGACTGGGGAAAGGCAAAACGACTTAAGTCCACCGTTGCGAGTTTCAAAATGCTATAGAGAGTCTAATTTTATTTGAAAATGAAAGAAAATGATATTAGAATGTTAAACATAGCTCCACACTCTTCGAATGTTGTGAATTACACTATATGATTGTTACATTTGATACGCGAGGGGCAATTTTCTCGATTTTCAGTTTGGCCTTTTTTCGTTGCAAGATTTGAGATCTGACAGCACTATAACGTTAAATGAGCTATCTTATCAATGTAATATCATTAAATGAGGTTGTGCGAACAAACTGCGCGAAATTATCGATATTGAAAAAAGTGTGACTGCCAAAAGTGGACTTAAGTGCAAACTGTGGAAAGGCAAAACAACTTAAGTCAATATTTTTTGCTCCCTATCATCGCTATGATGCGCCTTTCAATTTCATAAGTACATAGTTCAAAAGCTACCTCATAGTAGCTTAAAACATCATAGGTTCAGACCTCAACTCGTCCGCGTCTAGTTAGGCTGGCACAATCAACTTAAAACGCGTTTTTCTCGAAAATACGAAAAATGGACTTAAGTCGTTATGCCTTTCCACCACAGATATATAAATACGATCTTCCGAATATCTACTTCTTATCAGTGTATCAATCCCTTACTTGAAGCAAGAAGTAATTCTGAATCTCTCACGCTGATCTCTTCAATTGGTTTTTATACATGTAGACAATTTAACCGCTACAATGATCGATAAAACAGCCATAATTAAAATTCCTTTTCGAAATTCTTAAATTGCATATTATACAGCTCTTTATTTTTTTTAATAGTGAATCAAATTTTTATATACAAAATGAAATTCCTTCGATACGCTTGATAGATATATAAAAATTATTGATATTATTAGTGTTAATAAAATTGCACATTTTACTGAAATGTAAAAGTACGAATTGTCCTAAATAGAGACAGCGCATGATATATTATGTTTGTAACACATGTTAACAGTTTGCAATAAATAAATGTAATTCAATACTGAATGTTTCAATATATCTTTATTTTCTACGTAATTTTTAGTTTGTCCATACAACATAAGGTGGTGCCTGTTAAAATTAAAGCAGCTCCCAGATAAGTATCTGAAAAACGAAAAATCGAGATAAAAATGTATTTTTGGAATTGCAAAAATTTTTCAAATAAGGAGTTAACTTGGAGAACATCAGTTCGACAATTTACTCATCTACGATTCAAAAAAATATACGAATTCTTTTCATCATAAATAGTCATACAAATAGTAAAATATGACATCACAAATATTTTATCATTAGCCAAAACTCCAATAATGCTTAATAAAAATTTCAAAAATTCATTCGTTCACTATTTTATAAAAATATAACTCGACGAACTTGTTTGATTTTTTTTAGAATGAATTCGAAATTTATCCTTAGTAGCACAGAGTAAATTAACAATGATTTCAAATTACTTACTTCTGTGAACTTTGGCTTCTCCTAAAAAGGATCCCGTTACAGCAGTAAAGAGAAAAGTTAAAGAATTTACAACTACAACTGTCAGTGATAAGTCAGTCTGCTGCAGTAGAAAAACATACAACAAAGAACCAATTTGATTCACGACGAAAGGAACCATGTACTGAAAAAAACGAATAATTAATACGTCGTAACGCTAAATATAATATTGCTCATGGGTGTCACGAAATTTACTTTTACAGTTGTCACTAGAAAGTATACATCTTTGAAGAACTGATCAACCGGCGAAGATGATTTGATAGAATCAATTCCTTTTGCTCCTTTTTTCATAAAAGGATTCGTTACTCCCCAGAATAAGGCAACTGTTACCAATCCGATTATAGACTCTGTAATTCGGTTAAAATAAAATTATCTCCAACTTTTGGCTTCATTAAACTAATTATTTAATCATAAGTTATACTACTAACCTATAGTAAGAGACATTATATCTTAATTTTTTATAACTTTATGTCGTTATATTTTACTATATGACCAATAATTATTAACTTGAAAAATTATTTTCTCTGATGGATGTGCAAATTAAGAGTCTTATGTATATTTTCGTTGTCTCGTTGGCAATGTTAAATAAATCTTCTTAATAAAACCAATTTGAAAATGTAGAACTTTTTAAACATTGTTTATTTTTAACAAACTAAATTTTTTAATTATGTACAAAATCAACCATTTCACACAAGTTAGGTATTCGTATCAAGTGTCAAATTTTACTTGTTGACATTTCTGCTGTCTGCATACATGATACGATGCACGTTTGCAGTCTGCTTGGCTATTTTGTAATTCAGCGCCCTCTAAATCGGTCTGCGAACTACAAAAAAGCGATGACAGCATAGCACGTTTTTAAATCCACTGTCGTTATTAAAGTTAAAGTATTTTAACTAAGCACCTTCAAAGTGACAATTTTTCAGCCATAATACTAAAATTTAATAATTAATTTTATAATATGAAGAATATTTCAAAATTAAATAAACATGGAAGATAACAAATGTGAAATAAAAATGACAATTTTTTAACGTTAACTCTCTTAATTATTATTTATTTTTGTATTTATTGCACATAAAGAGCAATCGTTTCACCTTTTAAGTACATTTAGAGAATTCTTTCGCACCATAATAATTAACGATAAATTTAACAATATCACCATTTACATTTTATATTAAAAACTTTATAAACTGTAAAAACACATATTGCACATTGTTAAGAAAATGTTTCACATCAAAAATTAGCTTAGTTTGTGCACAGATAAAGGCTTTTTCATCAAAGTTGTATAAGTTTCAAGTCTTTGAAAATTTCACTTAACAAATTATTAAACACTAAGTCTTATGAACAGAGTTGTGAAGATGTGAATCAACATTCATTTGAAATTAAATTTATAAACAAATTGAGCAGTGTTCAAACGCTTAATAATAAATTTTACGATAAGTATATAAAAAACATATACTAGTAAAGTTCTTAAAAATAAGTGTGAAAGGCTGATAAAAGGTTCAGTGTTATGACAATACTCTTGGGAGAGAGCAAATTTATACACTCATTTACCTTTTTTACAACCCAAAGTATCAACTTGGAATGTTATGAGTCTATTATGCATGAACATATTTTAATTTGATCTAATAAAAAATCTCTTTGACTTTTTTTAATTGTCAAGCAAACTTGAATTTGATCGTATTTGCTGTAAGAAAACTTGAATACTGCGAATTTAGGAAATAATCATCTTCAATAAAATTTTAAATCTCAACAATTAAAAGATTATTAAATGATGATAACAATTATCATTCACTTCTTGCTTTGTACACAGAATTATTAGGAATTTGTTTGAAATCATGAAATCGTTCAACTAAAGCACGAAAAATGCTTCCTGGGATTTGTTGATTTTCATTAATTAATTTATCTAAAGCTGCAGCTACCTATAATCAAACAAAAAAACCATTCAAAATATACTGTAATATTATAATACAAATAAAAAGGTTTTGGAAAATATTTCAGTAATCACCTTAATCTGTAGATCTTCAGGCGTGAGGCTGCCATCATAAGGAATAGGTTGACCAACAATAGTTTTTAATTTTACAGGAAATCCACCATAAATAGGTACAAAAGGGAATCTTGTTGCTGCATATAATCTCAACCACAATCTTCTTCCCAAACTAATAGTTCTAAATGCTTCTCTTATATTTTTTGTAAATACTGGTATTATAGCCTGAGAAACATAATTTTCATAATGCAAATTAAAATATAACAATATTGTGAGTTTTTTTATAAATTTACTTTTTAATTAACATACCACTTTAGCATCCAAAGCTACTTTAGAAAAACCTAGCCTATTTTTCCACATCAATTGATAATAAGCATCTCCAAATTGAGCTTCATAAACTCCTCCGGGAGAAATAGCCAACATATTTCCATCTTTAAGTATTGAGGAACACGTTTGAATTGTGCCAGGAATAACTTTTAAAACATCAGAAATAATACTCCAGCCTGGACATTTGAACAAAAATCTATCAGCTACAGTATGAATGAGTTTTGAATTGAACAAAAAAACTTTAGATATGAAGTAGTAAAGGTCAATAGGTATCGCTCCATGATAGTAAACAAATAAAACTGGCTGATCTGTTGGAATATTTTCTAATCCAACTACCTCGTATCCTGTAAAAAGAAAACTCATATATTAATGTGCTCAAAAAATTCTTACTATTATCAAATACTTTATAACATAAAAGACCGAGAGAAAGAAAAAGCAAAAGTAAAACTAACGGAATCGCAATTATTTCTTGATACATTTTGAGCTTCTTCCTACCATGCCATATCCATCCATGAGCATCCCATACAGCAGCTACAACATGGCGAGCTGCATTTCTCCAATCAGATCCGTAAGCACTTCTCAGCCTATGCCTAAAAATTTTAAGCAAAAATTCGTTGGATAAATATTTTGTGTGCAAAATAATTCCAGCATAATAAAATGGTTAAGAAAAAAAGTTACCTATGCAATCTATATACATATAAAATTAATGCTGTTATATACAAAAGTAGAACAATAACTAAAGGAAGCAGAAAAGTTATCAACAATGGCATCAGTAGCCATAATGTGACATCCATATCTATATAGTCAACTGCAAAAAGAGTATAAAAATTATCACAGATTGTCTTTGTTATTTTTAAATAATTTTGACAATAAACAAACTCACTAAAGTAGCTCTGAAAGTAGCTCCACAAGTCAAGAAAGAATGCCGAAAACATGATTCTACCAGTTATTCAAGCATCAATAGGCACTCGAGTCAAACGCATTCACCATTAATTAACCAACAGCAGCTGGTTTAAATATTGCATGCTCATTCCGACGGCAAAATAATGCAGCACTTTCGTATTGTTGCGAATCGCACGTGTGTGAATAACGCTATGAACGTCGCGCAGGAAGTTCGATCGACGTCGCGAATGATCATTGATGATCGATGCTCGATTCGTATCATGAAAAATCTCTCTACGATCGGCGAGCAATTTTTATTCGTCTTAATGTGTTTATTTATAAACGCACGAAATAAACGTAAACTTCGACGTATATTGCAGCGGTATAGCAGTAGCAGCAGCAGCAGCAGCAGCAACAACAGCACCAATGACAGTTCGCGAATAAGGTTATATTATAGAAACACTCGGACTGCAAACGAGTTAGTGCGGAGGCTGATCATTATGTCTCGTGTCATTCACCAATGACACTTCGCGCAAGATTTCTTCGTTCCTTTTTTTCTGTTTGTTCACCTCAACTTTTTCTATCCGCGTCGTCGAGGCGATCAACAAACTCATGACGACACCGCCTGCGAGTGCGTGCGTATACGTGCGCTCACGAAATTCCACCTGTCCCGTCGTAACTGTGAATCGCCATTTGAAATACTACGCTTGTATATACAGCCACGCTAGAGCTATATATATCTATACAGTTATGTGTTTTATTTGGCAAGGGTTTAATGACAATTCACGAGTATACACATGCGCGCGGCGCGATTATATACATTACATTTTATTTACAAACTCGAGTGCGCGATCATGCACTGACAGTAGTTGCACCGACAAACGCACGCACGCATTCGTTTTATAGATATATATCGCGAAGAATACATAAATGCAGTGCAAACGTACCGAGACTTTCAAGGTGATTCTTCATAAAATATGCGTGTTCGGCTACAGTGGAGTCACTGACCTTTTACCGTTTCTGATTCGCTTCATATCTTCGCTCGATCTTACATCTGAATTCTGAGATCAGATTTAGTGAGTTCTAAATCGAGTGACAATGAAGTTGATTGTAGTAGGTCTCTCAGATCCAATAATCACTTACTATTTTGGATAAGGCCCTAGAATTTGGCTGCGACGCGACGTCGACCCCCAAAGATTCGCTCTACCAACGGCCCAAATTCGATACTTGACTTTGGTCGCGTTGTCGTCACGCTTTTATAATACTCGAAATATCCGATGATCGCGATATTCGAACGACAACAAAACGATTCTAATAAAGCGTCAGAATTACGCGTCGATAAAGTGATATAAATGCAAATAAAAAAGTCATAGAGGGCGCAGAAATTTTGATTCACGCAAAAGCTCATTTAATTCGGGATACATTATGCGTATAAAAATAACAAAAGCCGCGAAAATTCAAGGTGTTCAATGTCGCGAGTATGGTTTCTCTCTTCGAATGTAAGTGAAATTTTTAATTCAGAATATTTGAAGTAGAGACTGTTATTAGTAATAGACTATGTAACTATGTAATTGAATCGATGCAATAAATGTCTTATTTCACACATTGTTAATGCGTAAAACACGTTTTTGGGCATTTGTGTGCGGTAAAATGACTCGTTTAAAATGTAAAGCATTTTTCGCTTACTGTTGCATAAATAGTATATTACTGCCCTAGGCCGCGAAAAACAGAAAAGTCCCAGAGTACGTGTAATTAGTGGCCGAGGCGAAGCCGAGACCGATAAACACTTGCTCTGGGGCTTTCTTTTTTCGCGGCATAGGCCTGTATACTATTATTCAAACACATTGGCCCGAAAATAGCTCTTTCCCCCTTTGCGCAGCTGCAGGTAAGTAGTCACTTTCGGGCCGCTGGTATGAAAATTTTGTATACAACACACATGGCCGTCACTCGTGTCTTTTTAACTTTTCGTTTTGACGACTTACAAACATGTATACTCAGGGTTGTCTCGATCAAACTTTAGAAAGTCCAGCGCAGTATATGGGGGCGTCGTCTATGTGCTTCTATGTGTTCGATTACACCGGAACCTTTCACTTTCAAGTTGCAGCTGCGCCGACCACATGTTCTATTTTACTCTCGGCATATAGACCATATAGTTCAGAACAGTAGAAGCTACGACGTCGTCGTGTAAGCAGCGAACCTGTCTCGTGGATTTTGGAAGGAAAAAACTAATATATTTTTTAAATAATCGCTGTTTGTGTGTCGTGTGTTGCAGTGTTCAAAATTTATAATGTCTTCGTCAAGTGTCAGATCCGAGGAGCAGCGCATCGAGCATCCCAAGCTAGATAGATTGAAGAGATTACGAGAAACAACTACTTACTTCTTGAAGATAAAAAGCCATCGATACTATTTTATCAGAGAATTGGTACCCTTGATAAGCGATTGGAAAGAACGACTTCCAAATTTGGGCGACGTTTTTACGAGACAAGAGATTGATTGGCTTCTCGCCACGAGCCTCGAGATGTGCAGTCAACTCTTTCAGGAGTTCGTTGATTTCCTTATTCGTTGCGGCTACAAGGACGAGCCCGACTTGGACGAGAACGGCAAGCCAATGCTGCTTCGCACCACAGCGGTACACCTGATAGACGAATGCAACTGGAGAACTTCGAAAAGAGTAGCGTTGAGAAAATTATTCGAAATTTACGACAAATTTCAGGCAAATTATATCGGCGAGTCGGGCTACAACACTCATTTCCATGTGGCATGCGAGTACGGACTGGTCGACGTCGCGGAGAAGTTCCTCGAGCTCGGCCAGGATCCCAATTGCTTCAAAGGGAAAATGGGCCGTTCGGCGCTGTACTTGGCTTTGATGGGCAAACGCGTCAAGGTCGTCGAATTGCTGTGGAAACACGCCGTTGACCCGAATATGCCCGACGGTTTCGGATACACTACTTTTCACGTCATCGACAATATTGGCAAGGACATGGCGGAGATGCTCTTTGAGCTCTGCGATGACAAAAGTCGGCCGGTAAAAATCGACGCCCGTGACAATTCGGGTAATACTCCGCTACACGTGGCACTGGAAAGCCGGAATAGAGAAATCGTCGAATTGTTGCTGAGGAGAGACGCCAATCCGACTTTGGCCAATAATAAAGGAGAGACTCCTCTGCACGTCATTTCCGGGAGCGACGAGAATGGTAGCTTGTTGCCACTGTTCTTCCGTATCTGCAAACTCAAGCGTCAGCCGATTCAACTGGATATTCGGGACAACGAAGGCAACACAGCGTTGCACGTGGCAACTTCGCGCGGAAACGTAAAGGTGATCGAGTGGCTGCTGAAACGTGGCTCGAACCCGTCTCTAACCAACGAAAAAGGAGAGACTCCTCTGCACATGATTGCCAAGCACGGCCGCGGAATGGAGCGATTTTTCAGTGTAATCGGAGACACGAAGCAGACGGTGCGTATCAACACCCGGGACAATTTGGGCCGAACGCCGCTAGAATGGGCCGTGGCGAGTTGCTGTCCGCCGGCCTTCGTGAGTCTTCTGGAGAGTGGCGCCGACCTGTCCGGCTTCGTTTTTCCGACCCCGACGGACTCTGATTACCACGGGGAAGTCGTTCGTGATAGATCATCACTCTTTACCAATTGTTGTACCATACTGAAATTGGCTGTTGCGACTGGTCTGCTGGCCGTCGTCGAACTGCTCGAGGCAAAATTAAGCTACGAACTGGACTTCGACGACGCCCTGAAAGTCATGGGATTTTACGACACGTACAAATTGTATGAAAGTGCGGATGTTTCGATCAGTAAGGATGTCAACGATTTGGTCGATTCGATATTCGAAGAGATGGCGGCAAAATCCACGTATATGGATTACTTCGAGTTCGCGAGCTCGTACAAGTTGTCCAAATTTTCCAGCGCGTCTATGCAGACTTGTGCTTTGCGTCTGTGCGAGAAAGTATCGAGGAAATTTTTTCGCGAATGGGCCCTGGAATGCTTTACGGCATTGATACACTATCGGCTGCCAATTCCCTGTTGTGACATGATTATAGACCAGCTAACGAACAAAGATTTATATAATATTTGCTTGGCGGCTAATGGTCAAACTGATGAGAAAGATAAAATAAATGTAATAGAAAATGTAATAAAACGTAAAAACGAAAGATCTGTTGGAGATGGAAGCGCGCCAAAACGGCTAAAAATTGAATGTTAATATGATAATATAAAATGTAAAAAGAGTGAAAAAGATGATCGGGTATTTGCTTGGCGGCTGCCGGGCAAAACTCGCGATGACGACAATAATTACATTTGGAATATTTTGATTTATGTACATGGTGTTGTTTCAATGAATAAATAAATACATTTAATAAAACGAATTTCCATTTGTCCATTAATAAGCACAATATCATTATCCTCTTTAAAACGGTGAGAATACATATACGTGCTCTCTTAAGGGCTCAAAGGGGGCTTAAATAATTATATATTTCTATTTATAGTATTAAGCTGATAAGGTGAAAAAAAATTTTTTTCAGAAAACAGACATAAGAGCTTTTTTCAATACCCCATTTGAAAGTACTTTGTCCAGTTAAATACTTACAAACACATAAATTAACTTGTATCAGCCTATGAGCCCTCAGCGAAGAGCATTGAGGATATCTAAGCTGTTTTTCGTAAGATTCTAAGTGATGGCTTGACACAACTAAGTTCTATGTCATTTCATTTTCTTCAATGGATCATTATCCATCAACGCAACCTTAAGCTAAGCATAAGATCCACTTTGACTACTTACACATACAATTTAATAAAATATTTTATTAAAATTTATCAAAAATAATCATTAATGAATAAAATATTTTATTAAATTGTATGTGTAAGTAGTCAAAGTGGATCTTATGCTTAGCTTAAGGTTGCGTTGATGGATAATGATCCATTGAAGAAAATGAAATGACATAGAACTTAGTCGTGTCAAGCCATCACTTAGAATCTTACGACAAACAGCTTAGATATCCTCAATGCTCTTCGCTGAGGGCTCATAGGCTGATACAAGTTAATTTATGTGTTTGTAAGTATTTAACTGGACAAAGTACTTTCAAATGGGGTATTGAAAAAGGCTCTTATGTCTGTTTTCTGAAAAAAAATTTTTTTTCACTTTTTCAGCTTAATACTACAAATAGAAATATATAATTATTTGAGCCCCCTTTGAGCCCTTAATACTTTATGATCTACTAGGAACACCCTAGAAAGAATTCAAACAAAAGTAACTTATGTATCTCATCAATAATGCATTACGAGTTAAACTAATTGTTATTGCAAAATTCGATGGAAAAAAAGTTCTAATTTTTTTAATTCAGAATCACAGAATATAGAATCACGTCATTAAAAAAAAAAAAAAAAAACGAAATTGATCATTGCTAAAACGATTCTCGAAATTGATCGAAAAGAGATGCGATTGAGTTGCGAAGAATCGAATGAGATCAACGGCTAAACTCCATTGGAAAGTATTAGAAACTAAAAAACAACCGCAAAAGAGTGTAAGAGGTGGTGCGGGCGCTATAATGTCAAATACTTGGGAAATATTGAGTCGGAAGTCAGTACGGATTGTTAAACGCAATGAAATCAAGAGCCTGCGCTAATAGGCTTGCAAATTTCTTTATATTATCAAAGCGAGAAAAAATATTCTTTTCGTTCAAAGTTCGAGCATTATCGCTAGATGGCGATGGCGGAATTCTCCGTGTATCCAAAAGAGAAGGAGCAAAGTTTTAGCATTAGGTTCGAATGTGCTATCTCATGTGATGAATAATCTTTCGTCTTCTAGTTACACTTAAAGATTGTATTCCAATCGTATTTAGAAGAAGAGACGGGAAGCTTCTTATCTCGAGTCTCGTGACTGGGTTGTAACGGATATAGCCGGAATTATTATTCATCGACTATTTATAGGAAAGATCATGTTCTCATTAAAGCATATTCATCCTATACCTGACGATCAAACGACTATTGAAATAATTGTTCAAAAGAAATTTCAGGACGTGCTTTTATCATTCGAATCCAAATTATGAAGAGTCTTCAATTCTGGTTTGATTCTCGCTAACGAATCAAATCGATTTTGAAGCTCGACCAGTCAAACTCCCAATCGCTTCTCGTTGGAATTTTCAGTTACCCAAAATATAAAAAATGCAGTCCCTCGGAATGCGAATCGGACACGACTCCCAGAACTCGAACGATGGGTCAATCATCAAAACTATAACGATCGTCGAAAGCTTCATTTTTTTCACGTAATTCGAGAACAGACAGAGATCGTTTTAGAGATAATATCGAAGCCGCTCGTGCGGACTGCAACGCAGCGAGAGATAGATATAATAAACATTCGATCGTCGCGAGAATCAATTAGAATATAATCATTTTTTTTAGCGCAGCTGAGTAAACAAAGAGAGAGAGAGAGAGAGGCAGAAATCCGGAGCAAGTGTCATCGCGCGCGAACAGGCACACAGCTCTCTTATACGTGTATTTGTTTTATATAGGTAAATCGAACGTGGAAACATTGTGTATATATCGTGCACACACACACGGTATACAGCTGCTGTTGCTGCTCGCGTATATGTATTAAACTACGTAGGGATGCGCGCGCTGATAAGCAATCGCGTACACACGTACGTACTGCTCCCCGGCGCAGAGAGCTTTGGCGCTCCGACTGCGTCTGGCTCTACTCGGAGAATAGAGTTCGTGCCTCTGCGCGCACACGCACACCTCCTCCCACGTACACATGCATTTACATAAGCTGTGTGTGTGTGTGTGAGAAAGGGTAGTTGTTGGCTGCTGCTGGCTCTTGCTCCGCGCCGCGGCCCGAATAAGGGTCAGTGGGGCAGAGGCGCGCGAAAGCGTCGCTGCTGCTCTCGCTCTGCAGCGCAACGACGAATACGTTGTTTTTGTGCGACATCGGCGGCTTCGTTGATACAAAAATCACAGCACACACTGCTCTCTCTTCCTCTCTCTCTCTCCGTTGCTACCCCCTCGTACTCTCGTAGTAGTATCGTTAAAGCACGCGTATAGAGAGGGTAGGTGTATCAAGAGGAGCAGCAGCAGCAGTGGACTCGACGACGCTCGCGGATTAAAGGAACAACATGGCACTGATCAAGTGCTGCTTTGACGCCGAGGGCCCGGACTTCTTCGACTCCGTGCTCAGCAAGTGTACCGATCCTGGATGTGAGTCAGAATTGATATTACTTACTACGATTCATTTTTCTTATCTTCTTATACGTTTTAACGAGAGATCATTATTGGATGTACGTATACATGTAGTGTCCCGGGTCGACGCGCGCCACTTGTTAACGCACTTTTTCATGCGTGAAGTCTCTCTGTGTTATATATAAATGTGTATGCTGTACGGACGATGCCAGGCCACGTTTTATCGATTTACGCGCGCGGCACATCCTCCTCTCGGCATCTCTCGTGTGCACTGACTGGTTGAATTTGGATTCGTGTTTTCTAATCGTACGAGGTTGGAGTGCATACGAGTTTATGGTTTTAGTGAATGATTTTTTTTCTCAGTTAGTAGAGAAAATATCGTGAGCGGATGCTGTAGGAAGTCTTTGTAGATGAAATTTTTAAAACTATAGTCAATAAAGTCCGATGTATATCTAGTTCTTCAAATAGCTAAGCATACTTTTAAGGGATTTTTTTTAGTAAGAATCCTGAAAAATTTGTTCAATATAGCGTTGTTTTGAATATTGGCTTCGTTATTTACTCAATTTATGAGTCTTTATGACTGAAGCACGATATCATAATCTCTCCTTGTTTCTGCACTTTAAACTCTCACTTTACGAAATCATATTTATAATTATATAAAATCGCTCAATGCATAGTTATCAATGCTCATCGATACAAATCATAGAGCATAATAGTCTTAAAAATAATCCATTTCATTCGATCCCTACTCGTTTAAATATCCACGCCAAAGAACGTCAGTTACGATAAATAATAATTTATCCTTTTTTTTTACACATCGAAGCAACAAGTGTCGCCCGTTTGTCGTTACACTTTGTGTCTCATTCTGACTGCGCTGCTTATAGCATCGTTATAAGGTCGTGTGCAGAGAGCTATATTATAATTATGCACGTACGAGTCGCACACACACACACACACACACACACACACACATCAGGCGGCATTAATTAATGTATATTACGCGAGTCACAACGTGCGAAGTGCACTAGAAGGAGAAAAAAAGGGGTTCGTTTGTACTTTCTGTCCCAACCCTTTTTCCTCTCCCGAGCGTTCGTTCGATTAAGCACTTTTAACGCGATTATGGACGAAGACGAGAAGAAAGAAAAAGACGATTGAATCCGCGGATATGTAACAGGATATTCGCGCTTAAACGGGCGCAATAAAATACTTCGTGGCGCAGGAACGAATATCGTTTCGACGGATTTAACGAGTTTTATATGGTCCTGTTGGTCGAGCCAAACGTCCCGCGATTTATGTGGAATATATAGCTCCAAGCAAACCGATTGATCGTAATGCATATAGCTTTTGTATAGCATAGTATACGGTATACATGCGACATACATAGTCCCTGTGGACGAATACATAGTTTATGTCTGTCTGTGTGTTGCATACCTAGCTGTGTATATACTTCAAATAGATCAATGAGAGCAGAAAAAGAAAACAATGGTATTATTACGTGCTCGGGACTGTGTGCCTGTGCACTCGTATAGGCGCATCAATTTATGCTTGACTCGCGCGTGCAGCGAACCGCATTAAAAAACCACGAGGCTCTATGCGGGCCTAGCAGGCCAATACATTGAATTAGGATCGATATCGCGACAAAATGTAAATTCGACGAAATTCTTTGGGGTATCGATCTATTCAAATTGTTGACGGTACTCGTAAATTTAGGAACGTGCAGCCAAAATATTGTCATCACCTCCCGTGTGTACGTAAGTATTCGATTCAGTAGGTACTCGAAATTATCAAAAAATCAATCGATTTTATCCGCAAAATCTGTTGAACTTATCAGCTGTACTCGAGTGCTTATTGTTATTATATCGATCGAAACACGAGTATAATCCGACATTATGAAAATTTTACATTACTAAAAGAATTGAAAAATACAGTGGAACTCGATGATCGCAAAAAAAACACTATGTACGCCGAGATATAATATCCCTAGGAAATGTCACTGGCGTAGTCAGGCGAGATTCGCGATTCGTCGACGTCTTTCGTGCGCTTGCACGCGAGGCATTACGGTTCTACATTGGCGCCTCCACCGCCAAACACTAGGGACTTGAATATTGCATAATTATTCGCGTGTATACATACACGATATGCTTTCTGCTGTTAAAAATAGGCCACGCGTTATATATAGCTGTGTACGAGACAACAAAAAAAAAGAAAACACACGCTCGACTGCTCCGTGCAGCAAGACACGATCAGCAGCTATGTATAGTAATACAACAAATCAAAAGTCGAGGCAACGCTGCTTCTGCTGCGGCAATTCCAAACGCATTAGTATAGTGTTATCTAGCTGTCGAGGCCTGATATAGACACGATGGCACACACGCGCCATGATCGAGCAGAAGCTTATGTCTAAGGAGTTGTTGCTGCTACTATACTGCTGCTGCAACATCAAAGCCATACACGCACGCTTACGACAGTTGTCCCTGAAAAGTTTTTGATTGTGTGCGTGTGTGTTAGCGTGTATGCACACTGTGCTTTAGTGGCGCAGATGGTGGCAGGGCAGCAGGCATGACCCACGCGCGACCAAGTTTTAATATTTTATAATATATGTAGTTCGAAAGGCTCTATATACGACATCACAGTGCGCGCAATGAATAACAAACCTCCTGACTCGTGCCACGCGAAACTCGAAAGCAGTGTAGAAAAATAATACGTGGAATCGCGAGCGAGAGAACGAAATGGTCCGTATTTTTTGTGTCCGTGTCCGTGTGCGATTATCCGTGTAATTGTTTTGTTACGTATACGTGCGACTGCGAATTTTATATCGTTACGAGTGTGCAGATGAGTGGCTATTTTTACTGACGATTACACGAACGCGTGTCCAGTGATTCAGTTATTATTGTTACGCTTATACGGCATTAAAAAAAAAAAAAAACAGTGCAGACGTCGTTAGGCAGCGACGCCTCGAAATACAAGATCGAGAGAAAAATAAAAAATATCGCTGAGAAATATATTGGTGGAATGCAGGCTTGAGAGAACGAGTAAACTCTCTCGTGACGGAGTTTTGATCGATTGATTTTTGTACACACACACACAAACGCACCAAGCTCTTGACAATCCAATTTTTGACAATCTCTCTCGCTCGTTTCGTTTTTATCGCATATAAGCCAGCAGACAAATTCAGAACCATGTCGAACAATATTCTTAGTAATGTTTCATTTTATTATAATGATATTCCTTGTTGTTTGTTTTTGAGATTTGCTAAGCGAGCTCTTGTTTTCAGGCTGTTGCTGGTGCTGTTCAGCTCTGCGACCAAGGTACAAACGACTGGTTGACAATATTTTTCCCGTCAATCCGCAGGTAAGCTCACTTTTGCTCCAATTCATTGAGTTGACTTGTTCTCGAGTACTCATTAGTCATATTTATTTTGTTTCATTTAGGATGGTTTGATAAAAAATAATATGGAAAAGTTGATGTTTTATTCATTGAGTAGTCCAGAAAAGCTTGATCGAATTGGCGAATATTTATTTCAAAGGGCATCCAGAGACATTTCAAGGTAAGCAAAAACTTTTTCACCACAATAAGTACCCTCTAATTTGATCTTTCTTTTTGAAGGCGGAGGAATGGATTTGTTATTATTGCTATGGAAGCCATGGATCAGTTATTAGCTGCTTGCCATGCACAAACTTTGAATCTGTTTGTGGAAAGTTTTTTAAAAATGGTTCAAAAATTATTGGAATCTACAGATCCTCAGTTACAAATTTTGGCAACACAATCAGTAAGTACTAAAATTAAGTCCGGTGTTTGTCACATTTTATTCCTTTGACTTGTAAATTAATTTTCTGTGTGCATTTACTAACGTTTTCGATTGGAAATCGCTTAGTAATGTTTGCTACAAGAAAATTGATATCATTTTCAAGAATATTACACATTCATTAATGCATAGTTGAACAAACTACTTTTATCTCCCAGTTTGTTAGATTTGCCAATATCGAAGAAGATACACCATCTTATCACACACGTTACGATTTCTTTGTATCAAAATACTCTTCGATGTGCCACTCTAACAATGATGATCCCTCGATGCGGAAACAGATTCGGCTTGCAGGAATTCAAGGATTGCAGGTACTTTTTGCTATTCAATGTTTCTACTTCATTTATCATATAATATATTATTTCTGAGTATCGTTTCATTATAGGGTGTTGTGAGAAAAACTGTATCTGATGATTTAGTAGAAAATATTTGGAACATGGTACATATGGAAAAAATTGTACCATCATTATTGTACAATATGCAAAATTCAAGGTAAAAATTATAGAAATTTAGAATTAATAAAGTTGAATGTTCATTTATTATTTTTTTATCAACAGGTATTCAAATAACGACAATATTACCCCTGAAAGTCCAACAGAAGAAAGATCAGATCCTCCTCAATTCGCTGAAACTTGTATGAGAGAACTAGTTGGAAGAGCATCTTTTGGTCACATAAAATGTGTTATCAAACCAGTTCTCAATCATTTAGATAATCACCAATTATGGGTACCAAATTATTTTGCTATTCACACATTCCGCATTGTTATGTTTTCTATCCAGGTATATTCGATTAGCTTACTTACATAAAATAAGTGGAAGTAAAATAATTTAATCAATAAATCATCTTTTTAGTCCCAATACTCATATACTGTAGTTGAGGCTTTGATGACCCATTTGGATGAACATTCACAATCATCTCCAAAAATTAGAACAAGTATAGCTGATACATTGTCCAAAATTATATCCATAGCTGCTGGAGAAAGTGTTGGTCCTTCTGTTTTAGAAATTATAAGTTCATTATTAACACATTTACGAGTTAGTGTATCTAGAAATATGTCATCAACAAATGATGAACAACTGTATCAAGAAGTTTTGATAAATGCGCTAGGAGAATTTGCAAATCATCTACCAGACTATCAAAAAATAGAAATTATGAAATTCATTATGGGTAAAGTTCCATATGGTGATCCAGATTCAGTTACTTCTGCTGGAAAAGGAGATGTATTATTACAAAGCATTCTATTAAAATCACTTTTAAAGGTAACTTTTAACAAGTTTTTAATTGTTATTATTGTAATGATTTAAAATTTTATTAATTCTTAGGTTGGAACTAAATACCAAACAATACATCTAAATACTACATTCCCACCAAGTTTTCTTCTACCTCTACTCAATATGTCTCTGGCATCTGATTCTGAAATGCGATTACTAGTACAACAGATTTTTCATACTCTGATAGATCGGCATAAGAACAGTGATAAATTATCCAAACCAACGTAAGGCTATTTTTTAAAATGTTATAAAATATTTTTTCAACTGTGAGCTGTTGATAACGATAATTTCTTTCAGTGTTAATGTTGTGGAGTTGGATCTTGCAATTGAAAAAGCTACAAGACCTGATGTCATTTTCATTAGAAAATATGGCCCTGAAATTTACGTAATCTTGAAGAACTCATTGGAATTGATTAGTAATCGAGTGGAAAATATTGAGTCTATTTACACAACATTGGCTTTGCTGATAGTTGAACTTTGTTCAGAGGAAACAGTAATTGACATGTTACGATTAGTTATGGATTTGCAAGACATTGCGTTAAAAAATTCCCAAATCAGTATAGCAATCAAATTCAATTTACATGTTACAGTAATAAGTTTGTTGGTTTTGATTGCAAATGTATGTAATATTACTACACTAATTGACTATGCAAATAAGGTAAATCAATAAATTTTTAAATAATAATCATACTTTAAATATTATTCATGCCTAATTACTTAATTTACAGATTGTTGAAAGTCGCAGTAAAGAAGCACCACATTTACTTCCCGATCTAAAGTCACAATATGATTCATCTTTGCCTTCAAAAATACCAAATACACTTTTAGTTGACCAAACGATTGTAATGGAATGCCTCAAAGTGATTGGATTAGAAACAGGGAAATTACAACAAGCAGTTGGATATAGTACTTCTTTGCAGTATAGGTAATTAATTTTAACAATTGACTTATTTGAATTTATGAAATTATATTAATTGATTTATTTTTCTAAGGCACTCTTGGGTTGATAACCCAGGAAGAAGTTCTTTAGGAGACATAAACGGTGGAGCTGAATTGGATAGTGCTGGATCATCTCCTGGTGTACAAAGGGTACATTATTTAAGTTAAAAAATATGCACTATTAAAAATAATAGTTATAGTAAAAATTAAAATTTTTTTTTGACAGAAATTACCAGTAGAAGAATTAACATTTGAAAGTATGAAAAAGATATTAACTGAAACTAACAATGATCAAGAAGTGGAAGATGAGAAAAGATTGCAACTATCTCATTTATTCAGAAATGCTCCGTTTCAAGATCTTGTCAAAAAAACACAACCAAAGGTAAATTGAAGAGATTTTTTTTATACATATATTAATTGATTATAAAACTAATAGAAAATTTTATTCTAATAGCATGAAGTTTTGCAAAGCAAGTTATCTGATATCTTCAACAACTTGATGATTGAGCATCGTTCGCCACCAACATCAGCTACTTCGCCACCAGAGTCTAAATTGCAAACCCCAGCTTATGAATTACATTTCCCAGAAATGTTTGTTTGTTAATTAGTGCAATATTTTCAAGTGATATTTGAATGCATCGAGTGCAACGGCTATGTTAAGCAAGTTAAAAAAAATTGTTTAGTAAATTATCAGAAGACTTGTTGATAACTGAAAATTGTATATAACTCGTAAATGTACATATTAATGTTATTCGTTCAAAATTATTTATGAATAAGTATCATTCTAAAACACAAAATGATGTTACAAATGTTATAAATATTATTATGCCTGTTAAAATGTAAAACTGTATTGATTAAAGTTATCATGTTCCAAAAAGTCTGAACTGAATGAATAACTGGTAATTTTTGTAACTATTTGCAAATATTAAAAAAGTACACCTCAATGGCAGACAGAAAGTTTTATTGTTTTGGTATTTTGAATTACAATATACAATAGAACTGTTAAGTGAAGTTTATACAAAATTTTTAATAAGAAAAATTATCAAATTGAAAGTATCAATAATTGGAATGAACACAAATATTAAAATTTCAAATGCTTCAAGAATAATTCAATCGCTTTAATTTGCAGTAGTTTCTTTTTGAAATCATGCATAAAATTTTACTTTATACACTATTCATTTGAGTAAAATTGCTTTGATTGATGTTAAATGAATTTATTCTTTTCTATACATTTTAAGTTAATGGGTTTGTTTTTATTACTGTCTGCAAATTTTGCACTAGTAACATAAGATTAAAACGATTGAATTTAATTTAATCTTGTACAAAATGCCATTCAACTTAAACTAATTTGTAGAGGTTCTTCAGTTTTTGGCACCTCAGTTGTCCTGTGCCATAGGAAAACTCCAAAGATCGTGGCTTGCAGAATGTTGCCTTACTCCACCTTCAGGAGTTCAACATCGAAGATAAGGGTAGCATTTGGTGGGATAGTGTTGTAATGTCAAGGATAAATATGTTTTGTACTTTTAAACTATTCAAAATTATAAATAATATAATGTGAAATGTTTATGAAAATTAAAGAGTCTACTATTCTCAGTCCAAATATTTTCTAAAATCATATTCATTAACTTTTAAAATGCACTCTTTTGGAAAAAGTTGTTATACAATTCAAGTATTATAAATGACAAAATATTAATCGTATAATATTCACATTTTTCAGACCCAGAATAAGCAGACTCAAGTATGATCATTCAATTCAATTGATTTTGCAATCGAACAGAATGAAATAATTAAATTGAAATATGTATAAAATTGCATTAAAGGATATACGCCAGGGTGTCCTCTTGGACCGTATGCAACCTCAGGTGGGCAAGTTAGTCTGGCACGTTCACCAACAGACATTTGTGCTACTCCTTGATCCCAGCCTTTGATTACTTCACCTTTGCCAATTTTGAATTTGAAAGGTGTTCCACGGTCTCTGCTTGAGTCAAATTTCTTTCCATTAGTAAGGGTACCTGACGAGTTAAAACTTTAATTAGTTTCTCCCGTGGAGGATATTCTTCACTTTTCAATAAAAAGTAAATTAAAAAACAAATAATACCTGTGTAATGGACAACCACGGTTTGACCGGTTTTTGGGTAGGTTGAACCTGCATAATATTAAAAAATACAATTTCATTCATAATAATTTTTTTTCTCCTTTCAATTCATCACTAAAGTTTATAGTGCATTGATCGATGCAAATCACCAAACATATATTCATTGATCTAGAATGAAACAAATACATTGGCGGATTTTCATCGTTTTCGTCATACATTTCAGCAAATTTTTCACCGAAAGATGCGAATTCGCAGTGTCCGTTAATAACGAGCAGAAATGTCGATTATGAAAATGTAATATTTAGCAGCGAAATTGGTACACCGCAAGAGGTTAAGATATTGTACTATTGAATTTTATTACCATCTCCGGGGGAAATAACTTCGACACTGACTCCCATGACTGCTCGTAGTAAATGTATCTGCAAAAATACACACAAACCAAATGATTATTACGTATTAAGCGTTGACTCTATCTATCGAGATCTTCGTAGAACGCGATTTTGAACCTTTTGCAAAACCGTGTTCGAGCGCGAGATGAAACTTTACCTGTGATGTGGCGAAAGAGCAAACGGCAATTGAGTAAAAACGGGGCGAAATATATTGCGGCGACACAACGCGCGAGCTGAAAAGCCACCGCTAATACGGTATATATATGGGCGCCGCAGATTCGCGCGATGCGCAAACTCGCCATGGGATGGGGGGGCCGCGGCCGCCGGCGAGCCCCTGACTTCCGCCACCGAGCAGGCAGAATTGCGACATCCAGGCTTGTCTGTGTTTATGTGTCATATCGGTGTGGTAGTCGCCGTACATAAAATAGAAGGCCCAATTCGAAATTCGGCACTGCGATCGATGAGTTTCTGTGAAAAATTGCCGCGCGCACATATATGGACACGCAGACACACGTCTATGATATGGAATTATAGGCGCTTTTGCCACGAGTTGACTCGCGCCACGTCAATTCCGCTTGAAATAGTTGTAACTTCCGATGAGAATTTTTGCAGCGCTAAATTTTGAAAGTATCGAATCCCAATGACACGACGGTTGGCGATCGAAACTTCCCTCGTTCTAATAAATGACGGTTTTCAAAGATTAGTCAGAAATATATTTATCATATAAACTCAGTAAAAAACAGTTTTAATTTTATTTGGTATGAAATTACAAAATGTATTAATGAAATTAATCTAATATTCAGAACAAATGATTATCGTAATTATCATTTTTAATTTGATTGTTGCTCGTTCCGAGTTAACGGCTGTTGCGTCGACGATCCTCGACGGCGCGCGCCTCCGCTGTATCCTAATCCTCCTCCATATTCTTGAGCTAGTTTCAAGCGTTGAACTGTTGATCGAAATGAATCGAAGTAAGATCGTTGGTACAGAATTACGGTGAAACTTAAAAACATTGATGAAATAATATACTGACGATAAGATAATGCACCACAGTTTCTCCCGAACCGTCCCCGGCCGCGCCTACGCGCGAAGTTCGTCGGACTACGCGGAGCCGGTTGATCTGGCGATTCTTGCACGTCCATGGCTCTTTCGTCCGACCGTGGCTCGTTGATCTAAAAAAACAATTAAAATCATACGTGAAATATGAAAAATAAGGCTCTTTGGTGATCAAAAATTCAGTTGATTGTTACGTTTTCATTTGTTCTTCCTACTTCGGGGTTAACGTTTAGCGGTTGTTCGTTGCTCATGGTCTGTAATTAAAATAAAATTCTCTCTTTATACTATTCTAGTTTATCGTGTTTGAAAACGATTGAATAAATTTGAAAATAATGATACTTGCACTAGTCATGATGATTCTTCGCGATGCTCGATTCAAACTGATTTGTTTATACTGCCGCTTACAGTGGCGCACTTAAGTCAGACGAGCGAGAAAAATGCATCTTTTGATACTTGTGGTAGTCATTTTGCGATTGTAAATTGACCACTTTGTGACAGCCGAATGAATTGTCGAACGATCAAAACTTCGTTCGAATTTCAAATCTTATCGTTTTAATTGATAAAAAAGAGAAAAAAAGGGTATTGGATTTAAATTCCTTCGGCAGTAGCGGTGTTATCTTCTTCGGGTTGAACAAATAAAAACTACAGTTTTTACAACTAGGTTTTTTTTTAAACACTAAAACTTTTTTTTAAAGCCGATTATAAATTTATTTTTGTTCTTTGACTCGTGATATACATCTAGTTGTTGCACATTTCAACTTAAATTAATGATTACACTTTGATTATAATAGTACAATTTGATTATATTAGTATGAGACCATAATGCAATTATTGAAGTGATAATTGCAATCATTGTATTGAAAAGTTAGAAACATTTCAATTTCTTTGTACAAATAATTTTTCATTAGAAATTTACAATATAAATCCACTCTGTTGTCCAAATTTATAAAGTCAAGTCTATATAGCTTTGGATATATGTTTGAGATTCAACATTTCATAAAATTTAAAGTCTTTTTTTTGCACATTCACACAATTCAGACTATATTGTTATTGTTACACAATAGACATCTATTAGTTAGGTAAAATTAATGCATAATTTACAGTTTTTGTTGTTCTGATCTCACGTAATTTTTTACAATGCCTTAGAGCAATTAATAAATTTAATTTCGTTTTATCAAGTCTTGCTTTGATGTATTTTTCATAATCTTCTGCCGTGAAAAAATAGGTATTTTCTGGAAAAATAGTTTATAATTAATTTTCAAGTTCTTGCAATATTATTTTAATATTTCTGACATATATTATTACCTTCATCTGGTCCCAAGTTCATTTGTTCTTTTTTGTAATGTAAGTACAAATCTAACTCTCCTTTTTTTCTGGATCCATTTTTCCCCAAAGCAATTAGTGAATACTTTGATTTGATGATTTGGTTGATACTAGATACTAAGCTGTTAAGAGTATCAATAGTATGCCTTCCAATTATATACTTAGGAAGTTTACTAAATTCACTTGGAGTAATTGGTATCATTTGAGGTATTTCAGGTTCATTGAATAATGTTTTTTTGCAGTTTTTCATAGCTGTAGTGGCAGTGGTATTGATGGTATTGTTGGCATTCTGGGCATCACTGCCATTGAATGTAGCATTATTGAATGTTGTGTTATTGAATGATGCATTTTCATTCTTTTCTTTTGGTTTGGAACTATTATCATCAGTATTATTATTAGTTGGAATTTCAGATTTAACATATTCTTGAATTTTAAGAGGAATATTTTGTTCCATATGCCTGATTTGGTTATCCAAAGATTTCAGCAAATTTAATAAGTCCTAGAGAAAAATTCAATTAAATTATACCTTAAAAAGAAAAGAATATTGTTGCAATTAACTTACTTTACACCGATCATTGTCTACTCTCATTATTTTAACATCTTCTTTCAAATCTTGAATATCTCTTGCAATAGAACATACTTCTCCATAAGCAGTGACAAGTTCTTCTTGAATAAAACTTTTACCTGAACATAAAAATTTTTTTAATTACTTGATTGTCAATTTTAATGTATTTCAAAATTTAACTGTAATAACTCAATGGTAATTAAAAACTCACTTTGTATCAAATCTGTAGCTGTTTCTAAATCTTGCAACTTTTGTGTTTGCACTGTCAAAAGATTCTCCAAGGATTGATAGGAAGCCATTGTGACAGTTAATTTTTTTTATCAGTTCAATCAGTGATCATGCACTCAATTACGCATATTTATCTAAAAAATCAGTAATTAAATTCCAATAAAAAAATTTTTACAGAATAACATTATTTATTGTGTTTACATACAATATATTATAATTTTATTCATTTGAGGTTAAAAAGGGACGCCGCACAAGTTATTTACAATTGTTGAATGTAAAGTATGTCACCGAAACGTCAAAATTATTTATATCACTTTGGCATTCAAAATCACTACAATAATCCAAGCATAGCATAAAAATTATTACGAATTTTCATTTTTGAATGTATATTTTGAAGACTTTCAAATTTCAAACGCATGAAAATATAAATACTGACGCATGTCGCATCGCATTGTGCTGTGTGGCATATATAATATATCTATATATTTTGGCCGGCAAAATGGATTTTCAGAATTCAACGCGACATCTGTGCACAAATGTGCGAGAGGTTATAGCAGACATACTTACGAATGCGAGTAGTTCTAAAAAATTAGAAAAACATTGTGTTTAGAAACTGGTGCATAAAGAATCTTGACAAAAATGTCGAAAGTTGGAAAAATGAAATTCGCTAAAAAAGCGGCTGAAAAAGTTATACATTCGGCAGTGCTCAAGACCAATATACCTGCAGGATTAGCTAATCCTAGTCCACCCTTAGGTCCTCAGTTGGGTCAAGTAGGTTGATAACAGCTTGATTTATTGAAACATTTTGTAGAAATGTTCATAGATAATTTGCTGGAAAAAATTTGAAACACTGTAATGACAATTTTTATCAATTTTATAGCGGAATATAAATATAGCTGCATTTGTTAAAGACTTCAACGAAAAGACAGCTCATATCAAACAAGGTATTCCAATCCCTTGTAGAATAAAAGTAAACCCAGATAGAAGTTATGAGTTGTACATGACTAAGCCCCCAGCTGTCTATTATTTAAAACAAGCAGCTGGAATTCAAAGAGGGACAATGGGAGGTGCGTTCAATCAATTTTGAAACTACATGTTTTGCATCTCATTTAGTTGTGCATTAACTAATTTTTAAATGAATTTCAGGCGATGAAGTTGTTGGAAAAGTAACTCTTAAACATTTATATGAGATAGCGCTGATAAAATCTGAAGATGAGGCTCTAGCATTGATGTCTTTACAACAGATAACACAAATGTTAACGGGTATAGCACGATCTGTTGGTATTGAGATTGTTCGTGATTTAGATCCAGTGGAGTATAAGAAATTCTTAGAAGAAAGAAAAGAAATAGTCAAAGAGCAAATTGCCCAATTACAAGCAGTAAGAGAGGCAAAGATGCTTCGTACTGGTTAAATGTCAATATGAATTGTATAGTTGTAGAAAATTTGTTGATTCTGTATTTTATGTAAATAAAATTAGGTTTAAAAATGTTTTGCCAAACATTAACTATTTCTTTGTATTTATTATTCTTTTCCCAAGCAAGCTTTTTAATTTTATTTGATCAGATAAACTTGAGCAATATCAAAGGACAAAAGTTAATAAAAGTATCAGCTTATTATTTTTATATCATTGGTTTATATTTATAAATAAAGTACAGGTAGATGAATCATTTTTAATAATAATTGATTTATTGAAAATAAATAACTTTTAAGATGAAATGTTTGTACAAAATATGTTTATCATGTTCAACAGATATAAACTTTTACATTTTTTTATACAAGCTAATAACAACACATTTAAAAATATGTGTATTTATATAGCACCAGGCAATATAAATTATATTTCATCTTGAGAATGAAATGAGAATTGTTCTCTGAATACTATTATGTATACATTTACATTTTTTGAACAGAAACAACAAAATATGGCAATGAAAGATTTTGTATTGTTTTGATTGATACATATGCATTATATAAGCCATATCTTTGGTGATTTTGTCATTTATGTTTATAAAATAATTTTATTATGGCTTGGCTCAAATATTTCATTTAAAAAAATTAAAATAATTGTCAATAATTATAATAGATGGTTAAAATTCAATGCATAAAAAATCAACTTTCAACAAAATATTTACATATTTATACAAATATTGTACAAACCACTATTTGGTCAATCATTTAAAATTTTCCATTTCTTGCATATCATTATTTAAAAAAAAATGTATTGTTCACCCCAAAAACTCATCTTGATTCCATATTGACAAAATACTTTGTTTAAGACTAAAATTGATTAAACCCAAGTATCCATAATAAACAAATATTTTAAATAGAGACCACTGTTCCTGTAAGGAGGTAAAGAACCTAGACCAAGTAGTGGAACAATTTCTTAACTTTTCACTATAAACAGATTTCACACAACATCTTGACATTTGCAAAAATGCAGACATTCTTGTTTGAGTTTTCAAATTAAATTCTATATTGCGTATTAAATCGTTTGTCTTTAATACTAATAACATATGCCTGTCAACTCTTTCTAAAACTTCAGTAATTTTAGGTAAAAGATCTGGAATTTCTTTTTGGAAAAGTTCTTTTTCTTTTGAACTATATTTGGTTTTTTGTACTCCACTCATAATGGTGTCCCAAGTTCTACCTGAAACCATGCAAGCAAGTAATCCATACATATCACCAACTCCTAAATTGGTGCAGTGTTTTTGCATAGCAACTTTGTCACTATTTAAAATAGCAAGCCACAATTTAGAGTACTCCCATCTAAATTCATTGGATAGATCTGCATACAATCCATGATCCAAAAGTACAACTTCAGCTTTATTATTTCTTTTTCTGACAATAATATTTCCTGGATGTGGGTCTGAATGGACAAATCCAGTAATAAATATCATATGGCTGTAGAGATCGCCAATTTTATTACTAATTTCAAGTGGATTAATTTTATTTTCTTTATAGTAATTTAAATCATCTACTTGTCCACCTTCTATGTACTCCATTGTTAAAACACGATTGGATGATAAATTCCAGTGGATTTTTGGTACAAACAACCAATCATAATTAGTAAATAAACTTTTTAGTTTTTCAGCATTTTTACCCTCTCTAGTAAAATCAAGTTCTCTGGGAATATTCTTTTTTGTTTCGTCAACAAGCCAGTCAAATTTGAAGTCAGGAAATACCCATGAAGTAATTTTCACTAATGCAGACATAGTTTTGATATCTACATACGAATTTGATTTCACAGATCGATGTTGTACCTTTACTGCTACCTGACTTCCATCTTTTAAGGTGGCTTTATGTACTTGAGCTAAGCTTGCAGTGCCTAGCGGGTTCTTATCAATAGATTCAAATATTTCGTAAGGATCCGCTTTAAAATCTTCTTTTAGCACTGTCAAAACATCATTAAAATTAGATTGAGGAGCAGAACTATGCAGAACCTTCATTGTTTTAACATATTCCTTGGGTAAAAGATAATCTAAAGCACCAATGTGCTGGCCAACTTTTATGTATACTCCTTTATTGGCGCAGCAGAGTTCCAATAATTTTTGAGCCCCATATGTGTGTGCATCTGACTTCTTCTCTAAATATTCTTTTGAGTCTTTTTCTAAACCACTGTTGTATAAATGTTTTTTATAATGTGAACCAATTTCAAACACTGTTACTGCAGCTCTTCCTAATCTGACAATCCCAATAGATCCAACGTCATATTCATTTGCTCTTAGCGAAGCAAAAGTACCAATGCCCACAGCAACAGCTCCACCAATTTTCAGAGTTCTTTTGGAAACAAACATCTTTAATTTTATCTGAAAAGCAAAGTAATAGCATAATTAATGTGTACACAGTCTAACTAAAACTAAATGTAGACAAGGAAATAGACACATATGTCATAGATACATGCTATGTTAGTAAAGTTATGATGTAACTGCAACTGTCATTGTGAAATGTTTGTTAAGATTTTTTTAAATTTCAATATTATTGGCCAAAGATTTAAATTTGAATTTAAAAATTTCGATTTAATGCAATAAAAATTCACGTATCATCCATTTGAATGATGAACTCACTAGTAATAACCTGAATAAAATCCTTTAGACGTTATTTCGAATCCCCACAGACCAACTTTCACATTGGAAATTGCAATCAAAATTGACATAAAATAACGCGATTGAAGTTATTAGTATATAAAGTATTTGATTTTCAAAAAAACGTACCTTAAACAATTTTAATGTTGATTAAAATCGACGTTCTTATAACCTAAGAATAACTCATATGGATTAATGCTTAATGGATATTAAAATACTTTCTCTTCTCACTGAGTAGGGGAATTTCTTTGGTGTAGCCTACTTATGCTTAAGTACAAATTAAAAATACTGCTTAAATTAGTGATGCTTGTAATGTTATGCAAGCTCAAATTAAAATAACTCGAATCTCGCATGATTCGTCGGTGATATCGATACGATATACTCGCGAGTCGCGATACAAATCAGCTAAATATGAAAATGTCTGTCCCACCCGCACGTAACGGACAAAAATTTAAGCACTTCAAAAGTAATTCAGATTTCGCGTTAAATTGATTTATTTTTTGCAAATTTATTAATTACGTTAAATTTAACGATCATAACGTTGCCCATCGCCCCGAAAACGTACTAACGTTTATTTCATTGTTTTGCGATGTATAATGCTAATGTAGTACTCATTAGATGCGTTTCTCATAGCTAATTGTTCATTGTATTAAAATGAATTTACCAACAAAGTGAATGTATACAGTGGAAACTTTTCTAAAACACGTGAAAATATAATGTATGGTTGGGGCATGAATTTCAATATTAAGATGAAAAAGTTTTGGACAAAATAATTATATTTATCAATAGTGATGTAATTAACATTTTATTTTTTCCAATTATTCAATAAAGCTAAAGCAATTTACAAGAATCTTATATGAATTATAATTGTTGTGATTTATTCAAAATTTATACTCGTGTTTTTTCAAATTTATACAAAAACAATATGATAAATTAAATAATTCAAGTACAGAAAAATATCATCAACTGATAAATGTCAACCTTGTGCTTGTAACAAAAAATTATTGAGCAGATATGTAATACAAAAGAAATTACATAATTATGTACAATGACAAACATTATCATAAAATTAAAAATAAGTATAAACTTAAGCTCATATACTTGAATTAAAAGTTTAACTTTTTTCCATCGAGAAATGTTTTATTTAGATAGAAATAAATTAAAAAAAAAAAAAGAAGAAGAAGCAATCGGCTCACAAAGATCGAGCGCTAATTCTTTCGATATCCGGCTGAGAATCAATCCGTGAGTGCATCATATTTTTACATTTAAATGAAAAAAAAAGTTTAATACATAAGTCTTCGCAGCAATACTATAAAGCACATCTATTTCCTTTGGGATTGAACCATATACTGTACAATAAAAAACTGAAAATAATTTCGAATTTGTCAACTCTCGGCGTACTGAAACGTGCCCGCGTGACTCGTACATTCATCGATCCATTCATCGCTGCGACGCTTGCTGCATCAGAAGATTCTGTATAGAGAGAGAGAGAGAAAAAAAAAGTCAACGTTAATAAATCGTTCAACGTCCGGTAAAAATCTGCACCTTATATATACCTTCAACGGTTTGATGGCGTTGGTCAGCTGCAATCCGAGACTGCGGGCGAGGACGATGGGCGTCGCCGTGCCCTTGTACAGCCTGTGCAGCGCGTCGATGGCCAGCATCGTCGGTATGTTGCTCCACTGCCTCATGCTCTCGTACTTGTTCAGGTAGGCCTCGTCCGAGACGACGGCCCCGTGCTCGACGGCGTCGCCGAGCACCTGGACCAGGGCCGTGACGTCGCCGAAGCCCAGATTGACGCCCTGACCCGCGAGCGGGTGGACTCTGTGAGCCGCGTCGCTGTAATATCACAAGAATCGATCGTTGAATTGGCAAAGTCGAATCGAAAATTTATTATATAATATTTTGAAAAATCTTATACCCGACTAGAGCGACACCCGGTTGGACGTATTTCACGGCGTGACCGAATCCCAGCGGGAAGGCGGCTCGCGATCCCTCGACGATGTGCGAGATCGAGGGCTGCAGCTGTCTCGTGGCTCCGTTCTGCAGCTGAAGATCGTCGAGCAGTTTGGTGAGTCCCTTCATCGCCCCCTCGACGATGGTGTCTTTGGGATAGGACTTCCACAGAGCGTCGTTCAGGTTGTCCACGAACTCTTCCTCGGAGGCTTTGAGCAATCTCTTGGCTTCCTCGGTCGTCATCGACCAAACCAGAGAGCTCAGTGAACTCGTCAACTGCGAATTATGTGGAAAATTGATTGGGTTCGAGTAATTATTATTATTATTAATTTTTTGAATGAATTACATATCGCATCGACTCACCGGCAATAGGGCTACGGGTCCGGTTGGTAAAAATCTCTGCCAAGCGACGATGTTTTCCGTAGGCTGTAAAATAAATTTAAACTTAAATTTGTGTCGAGTTTGAAGTTACGTTGTACTGAGACATTTTTCAACGTACCTCGGATAATTGAACCGTAGCGACGATGCCCATCTGTCCGTAATCCCAGTCGACGTACTTGGCACCCATGGCTTGTCGGACCCGCGATTTATGCCCATCGGCTCCGATCTGCAAATAAAATCGATTTTTAGCACAAAAAAGGATAACAACTAAAAACATCGTTAATATAACCGCAACTCGAATTCTTAGATCTACGCATGGCTGGAACGAGTCCTATATACTTATGTTATTACAGCGCGCTGCGAGTCTAAACACGCATTCGAAGTCTTTGTAGTTTTCCGGAGGGCAACAAACATTTGTTTTCCATCGATATTATGTATACAATATCATGGGAGGGAAAGAAATTCTGGAGTGATGTCATGATCATTCGTCTTTTTAAACGGTGGGCAAGATTAACGATTGTGCCTCGCGTGCACCACAGCAAAATACAATAATAACAATAACGTCGAGTTATGGGGAAGCGATTCGAATCGGAACAAACGTTAAACAAAAGTCTCCGGAAATAGCTCCTCCTCCTCTTAGATTCGAACGCGCGATAGATCGACTCATCCGCGCGAGTAAGAGAGAGAGGATCTAATCGTTGATTCTCTCGTTGTTTTCTTTACTGCCTTTCATTTAATTCCAAAAGTGTGTTTGTTTACTGTTTAATTTAATCGCGCGATTAGAGGCGTAAAACTTCTGCATTAGAAATAGATCGTAAACGATTTATATTTTACAAGCGTACAATAAAAGTTTTGATTAATTCACAAAACGCGTATGTATATTAAAAAAATTGGGGGGACAGGAAAAATATCTCGAAACTCGTTTCACAATCCCGATCATCGTTTCCACGGCGGCGACAGAGACTACGTCAGTGCGGTCGTCGTCTTCGTCGTATGCGCATCTAGAAGTATCAAAAAGAAAATAAGAAGAAAAAAGAACAAAAAAAAATGATTCGCCGATTCGAAAAAATCGAGCCCGCCGCGAGATCCTCTCTATAAAAAATCCAAACGCTAAAAATAAAATCCAGTGCGCGGTGAATAGCGTACGGTGGTAGTCATCGGGCGCGCGATCGGCAGCCGCGGCAGTAGCTCTCTCTCGTTCTATCCGCGATCATCATCATCGCGCGAGACGACGACCACGACGACGAAAAAAGTGCATCATATTAGAAAACAGGAAAACGACGACGACGACGACGCGCAGTAGCAGCATTGTTCGAAGAAATCGAGCGCGTATAGAAGAAGAAAAAGAAATCAAAAGGTTTTTAACCGACAACTGCATGCGCGCACGCGGTATAGTGAAATTGTTGAGATGATATAGTTTTTTATTTATTATTTTGTGTCATTGAGCAGCGCGACGACGACGACGACGACGACGACATTTTTCAATCGCCGCGGAGAGTCTTGGTCGCTCCGAGATCTCGAGAGAGAGAAAATTGAGTCAGCGAGAAGATACGCGCGCGGTTGTTTATACGACTTTGATTCTTTAGATAGATATATACAGAGAGAGAGACGTTTGGATTTGCCAACGTCTCTTGAGACAGAGAGAGAGATCCATTAGATGTTCGTTTGGAGAACGTAGACGATCGAGACTGAACCAGATTTTATTTTTTCAATCGGTTCGTTTATTTATCTTATTTTTTTCTCGCTAAGCTCGCAGAAAACAAAAGCGCGATGTCGAACGAAAGGACAAAAACTCAAGAGTCGCCGAGTGTTTACATCGATGTCGAGGTAAGAGAGTATAATATTTTCACAGACTTTTTTATTCGCGAGTAAAAAATTTCGCTTTCGTTTCCAAGTATCGCCTATAATATGAAAGAGCTTTTGAGTACGAAAAAATTCCTCTCCTCCTCCTCCTCGCAGCAGCAGCAGCAGCACGATGCGATGCTCGACGCCCCGACGTTTATTTTGAACTGTCATTAGTTAATTGATAATTCGCGAATCGTTAAAATGAAAATGCAGAGAGAGAGAGAGAGGCCGAGCGCGCTCGTGTGCGCGAGCAAGGCACTTAATCTCCGTACCCAAACAAAGCTCCGCATTTAGCCTAACACAACAACTCGCGTCCTATTACACCAGCGATCTCGCTCGTTCGTCCGCGTGTAATAACGTATAAGTGTGTAAACCTCGCGTGTAATTGTTGCTGCTCGAGCAGAAAAACGGCAAGCAGCAGCCACAGGTCGCCTGGCTGGACAAAGTCAAACCAAAAAAAAACAACGACGACGAGGAAGACGACGACGACAACGACGAGAAGAAGAAGGAAAAAATGATGGACGAGGAGGACAGCGCGAGCATCTCGTCGGAGTCGAGCTCGGTGCAGCCGGCCGAGTGCAGCATGAGCGGCGCGGGCAACAACGACGATCGGTATCATCACTCAGCTAACAGCGAGCAGCATCGCAGGCAGCACCTACGGCTGCTCTGGGACCGCGAGGAGATCGAGCGATCGCTGGCTAGGCTGCCCGCGGGCGAGGCGGCGCTCAATCTGCTGCCGAGCTTCACCCAGCCGGAACAGGTCGACGCCATCGCGGACAAGATCAAGGATCAGAAGATATGGCAGTCGGACGATCCGTTGTTTCTCGTGCCTACCTTCGCCAGCGGGTAAATATTATTATTATTACTGTTATTATCGAGTGCTTTCTCGAATCTTGCCGATTTTTCTACTCGATTTTTTTTGTTAACTGTTGTTTTGCAGTTACGCGAGAAAAGCATCGCTGCTGGCGGAGAACGAGGCCGCGCTGTCGTCGAGCCTGACCGATCTGATAATCAAGTGGCCGAGCACCTGTCTGCTGGTGGCCACCTGGCTCAACAACGAGGGCCTGGTCAAACTGCTGCTGGACAAGGGAGCCCGGCCGAGCTGTCGCGACGCCGATGGAAGGTCGGTGAGTTCGAGCCGCACACACATGCGAGTCTTCTCGATTAAAAATACCAATCCGTGTTTGCGTTTTTTCAACAGAACGGCCCTGCATCTGGCGGCGAGCTCGGGCCAGTCGGCGGGCATCTGCGAGCTTCTGCTGGCCCACGGCGCCGAGCCCAACGAGTGGGACTTCGGCCGCATCTGCACCCCGCTGCACTGCGCCGCGGCCGCGGGCTGCCCGCGCACCCTACGGGCCCTGGTGGAGGCCAAGGCCGACGTGAACGCCGGACTGTCGGGCAAGAGTCCGCTGCACTACGCCGTCCAGAGCAACTCGACGAGCTGCACCGAGGCGCTGCTGCTGGCCGGTGCCTCGCCCAATAATCCTCAAGTGAGTTTTCGTGTACCGATTTTTATCGGTATAATTGCAAATAAATCGATGGATGGTTCACGTAATGATTTAAATTGACTTTAAATCATTCTGCTGGATTAATAGGTAAATTTAAATTATCCAGTTAGATTAGCGATCTGGGTGCAGATTTAAAAAAAAAAAAAAACCAAATCATTTGAAATCGAGCTGTTCCTGTTAAAAAATAGTGTGTTTTAATGCCTATTTCGACTTGATAATCCATACAAAAGTGGCCATTGAGTTGAGTGAATCCCATGTAGATTTTTACAAAGATTTATCGGTTGAAAAATTTACATCGATTTCCAGCTTTCCTTATGAAAAAAAAATGATTAACACGAGTATTTTTGACGTAAAAATGTAATAGGAAACCAATATGAAGATCAAAGCTTTTCGACCTGGAAATCTATGTAGAAATCTACATTAAAATACACTCCACTCCATATCGATTTCGATATGTATTTTCAGGTCAAAATCTACACAGAAATCCACAAGGGCAGTTGGACAATCCAAAATTCAGCTAGATTTCTAGATATAAAATCCAACTGGATATTCAATCTCAAAGTCTATCAGCTCGATTTTTTTTTCCAAACAACTGGGTAATCGATACTTTTTTTTCTGCAGGTGTACACGGAAACGCCGCTACACGTCGCGGCGAGCCTGGGCCTCGCCGACTGTCTCAAGCTGCTGCTGGCGCACGGCGCCGACGTGCGGGTGCGCTACGGCGAGGCGCGGGTCACCCCGCTGCACCTCGCCGCGGAGGAGGGCAGCTACGAGTGCGTCCGACTGCTGCTGGCTGCGGGGGCGCCCGTCGACGCCAAGAACGCCCGGGGCCAGACGGCCCTGCACCTCGCAACCCTGGCCCAGTCCGTGGAGACCGTGGAGATACTGCTCGAGGCCAGGGCCCAGGTCGACGCGCAGGACGACAACGAGCGGACGGCCATGCACGCGGCGGTGGTCAAGTCGATACGCAGCAACGAGCTCATACGCGCCCTCATACAGGTATTATTTTATCATTTTATCGTTATTTAACAACGTCATTTTATAAATTATTACAGGCCGGCGCCTCGGTGGACAAAGCCGACAAGTTCGGCTACACGCCGCTGCACATCGCCGCCCTCAACGAGAGCTCCTCGGTGGTCTCGCTGCTCATGAGCAAGGGCGCCGATCTCACGGCCAAGACCAAGGGTGGCATCTCCGCCCTGAGCTTCATCGTCCGACGCACTCCGGAGGTGCTGCCACGGCTCGTCAAGCGCCTCGATCACGCCGTCTCGCTGCACGACCACGAGCTCGGCGACGTCGACTGCGAGCTGCGCCTCGACTATCGGCCCCTCGTCCAAGCTTCCTCGTCGTCGTGCCAGCCGCAGCAGCAGCAAGCCGCGCGCGGCGAGAGCGACCTCATGCTCTGCCTCGTCGAGGTCGGCCAGGGCCACGTTCTCAAGCATCCGCTCTGCGAGAGCTTCCTCTATCTCAAGTGGCTCAAGATACGCAAGTTCTTTCTCTTCAGTCTGTGCTTTCACTCGGTCTACGTGGGCCTGTTCACGGCCTACATCGGCCTCACCTATCTGTGGGAGGTGCCGCGCGCCGGCGACGTCCTCTTCTGGTTCGTGCTCGCCTTCATCATGGCCCTGGCCTCGAAGGAGCTGTTCCAGGTGGCGCACGGCATCACGATCTACGCCAAGGGCTGGGAGAACGTGCTCCAGTGGAGCGTGATCGTGAGCTCGGCCCTGGTGCTGGTGGAGCCGCGTCGCGACTGGCAGCATCACGTAGCCGGCGTGGCCATACTGCTCGTCTGGGTCGAGCTCATGATGATCGTCGGCCGCTTTCCCATGTTCGGCATCTACGTGCAGATGTTCACCCAGGTGGCGGTGAACTTCTTCAAGTTCCTCGGCGCCTATCTCTGCCTCGTCGTCGGCTTCTCGCTGGCCTTCAGCGTGCTGCATCGCGGCTACAAGTCCTTCAAGAATCCACTGGTGGGCCTGCTCAAGACCATCATCATGCTCTCGGGCGAGCTCGAGTTCGAGGACGTCTTCTTCGACGAGGAGGCGCCCGTGCTCTATCCGGGCACGACCCACCTGATAATGCTGGCCTTCGTCGTGCTGGTCACCGTCATACTGGCCAATCTCATGATGGGTCTCGCCGTGTCGGACATCCAGGAGCTGCGCCAGTGCGCCGGCCTCGATCGTCTGGTGCGCCGCGCCGAGCTCGTGGCCCATCTCGAGAATCTGCTCTTCTCCAAGCTGCTCGATTACGCCCCGAAGAAGCTCGTGCGCGCCTGTCGCACCGGCGCTCTGCTGCTACGGCTGCCCCATCACTGCGCCATCCACATAAGACCGAACGATCCGCGCGAGAGCCGACTGCCCAAGGAGCTGATCAAGTCCATCTATCATCTGGTGAGCGAGAGAAAGACCAGGCACAAGTACAGATGCCGGGGCGAGTCGTTCAAGAGCACCTTCGACTCGGACGTGGACTCGCGCAGCAAGTCGAATCAGCGCTTCTCGGCCAGTTACAATTTCGAGCCGGACAGTCAGGCCGGTCTGCTGAACGAATTGTCGGCCGAATTGAGGGCCTACGTCGCGACGATCAATTCCAAGCTGGACGTCATGCAGACCAGAATGGACACGATGGGAAAGGGTGGTAGCAGCTGATTCGTTCGGTGTCACGATTCATCCATTGTAAATCTACGCATACCTTCATTCGTACACACGCTTCAAGAGTCAACTTACCAATAATTTAGTCCTGAAGCTTTCGCCGCTTTCCAGATGAAGCCTAGAATCTGCTCCAGTTGTGTTGGATAGAATGATGTCATTGATTTTTGCGTTATTTATTACTTTTACTGAATTTTTTCCCGATAAAATAGTATCGACAGCGTGTAGCAGCAAATCGTTCTCCACTATGTATGCCAGATCATCTTCCAAGTGGTCTTCGTTGAACGTTATCATAGCATCGGAGCATGCATCCCATACCTAACAAGAGAAAAATTTGTAATTAAATTACACTTTATAACTACTTTGAATTGTTATTTAACTACTATATAGTTAAAGTTAAATCTTATATTTTTATGTATAGTAAAAAACTTTATAAATACATATACAATTTAATAAAAGTCTCATAATATTTTCAATTATACCTGCATTTTCCGTACAGGAGTGTGTCGCACAGATTCTATATGTTTCCATGCTCCAATACTTGACAACAATATTCTTGTGTTCTTGTTCAGTGCTACAACTCTATTTGAATACTTTTCTTGAGGTGTATAACTGAATTTGTTAGAAGCTTCTAACAGAAGAATTTTTTTGGATTCCAGACGTCGATTGTTAGCTGCAAGGAAAAGATAATAGTTTAAATTTTCATTTTCCTCATTATTTTGAAAGGTCTGACTGTTGCGACAATAGTGGCAATACAAAAATGCAAATCTATTATGATGTTTTGACAGTTTCATAACCAACCTAGTGCACAGGCCAGAGTAGTCCCGACCATGCCACCTCCAGCGATGACGATGTCGTAGGACTGCTCGGCCGACGAGTCGTCGTGCCTCAGCCGTTTCGAGCAAACGAACGAGATCACCGGACATTTCTTCGACAAGATCTTCAGGGAGCTTGAAAGCGTGCGAGCTTCCACGATTGCGGCCATGTTTGTGCACTGCCGACTTTTGCGCGTCGTCCGCTACAAGTGTCCCACAGTATATCTATAGATACAGCCGACTCTAGCAGACCAAAGGATTCGTCTGCGTTCGAACTCGAGACTGTTACAGTAATATAAACATGCACGGTGCCGATAAATAGCTACTCCTCTGCACGTTTGCGATTTCTCAAGCTCTCGCAATAAAAAAAAACAAACAAATAAAGCTGTCTGGCTGATTTTAAGTTTGGACGACAGCCAAAAATATATCTCGCTCGAGAAGATGGTCAAACTGATGCAAGCCCATTGGTTCCCGCTGTCGTCGCAGGGCAACATTTACACTCTGACATTTTTGCAATCGTGCAAGGGATCGGCCAAGATACTTGTTGCATGTTTGAATCGTAAAATTTATTCCTGCGAGTATCACAAGCACTCCGAATGGCACATAAAACCGCTCGTGAAAGAGTTACTTTTCACTTATATCCCATGTTTGTTTTTTTGTTAATCAGACTGACAATGAAAAATCACTGCTTTGTTACTGAAACAATTCTAAAATATTTTAGCTGGAGCAGAAATTATTGCAATCGATGCTTATAACAAATCAACGACTGCGGATGAATTTGTTATTGGAATAAGTATAATTAAACCAACAGGAGAGACTTGCATGGAACGATACTTAAATATATATTCGGAAGGTGCTGTTGATGGAGATGATAGTATAACCAGTTTGGAATCGATAGCTCAGAGTTGTTTAATGGTTGAGTTATCCTACACTCCATACTTACTTTATCACACAATTATTCCAAAATCTCCTGATAAAGAGGTATATTCAAAGTACAATAATCATATTTATTTTATAAAAATTTTTTAAATTTTAATGATTGTTCAGATAGTGTGGCTAATATCTGGAAGCGATTATAAAATTCATGGAGTTCGTGAAGATAAACAGAATCATAGTTATACTGAGTTTCAATTGGACAAATTTTTCCCAGAATTGGATCAGTTAAAAGCAATTGCATTATGGATTGATATATACTATTACGATGATTTCCAGTGGTATTTAAATGAATAGAACTAAAATTCAAAAGATTCTTAAAAGAAGATCTATTCATCTTTTATTTATGTTTTTCATACTTCAGGAGATTAACAGCTATTTCATGTGAATGTGGTTTATTGAAACTGGCTAAAGTCAATGTAGATAGTTTAGAAATAATTCAAAAATGGTCTTTGCGATATGATAATCCAGTCAGTAGCGTACGCATATTTCCTAATAAATTTGGAGTACAGTTACCGGCATGTCTAAACGTTAGATCCAATGAACTTAGTATGTATTCAGAAATTATTATTCTTAAATTTTCCTCATTCATTTTCTTCATTGGAATATTCAATTGCTTTCTAGATGTTAAGAAGGATAATAAAATAAATGTGATGTTGACTAGTGGAAACAAAGCAGTTGTGTTTCAGTAAGATTATGCAATAAAAACCTAATAATATTTTCAAAAATTCAAAGATAAAAGCTGTTGAAATTGTATGTTTTTTCAGAAATATTTTGCATAACCAGCTTGATTCGGATATAACTCTTGGTGGTAATGAATCAACTTCTGATTTTATTGTTTGCTCTTGCATCGCAGATATAAATATGGATGGTAAAAATGAAATCTTGCTGGGCACATATAAACAAGAAGTTCTTATATATGAATCAATCAATGATACCTGGAAATTAACAGACAAAAAACTTTTTGATGCTCCAGTTCACTCTATAAAATATTTAGATTTAGCTGGAGATGGAGTAAAAGTTTTGGTCATTCAAACACAGCGAAGTGTTCACATATTACAGGTAATTATTTGAAATTTAAGATAATAATATAAAATTCATTAATCTATATTTTGATTTTAGCATGATCCACAAGAAACAATGAATTTATGGTCAGAGCGATTCTCAAAGCTAGTTTCTTTACTTGATGCTAGATAATAAATCAAAAATATTGTTGTTAAATCAAAAGGAATAAAATTGTAAACTATATGAATGTTGATTTATGCTAATTTTTATATTTTACACTTAAAATAAAGTTTTTTATATATATTTGTAAACAACATCTTCCCTCTTTTCTACTGATTGTATTTCAATCTTTACTGGACAGTGTAAATAATAACTTAACAATTCTTCACTGTAACCAGTCAAAAAATAAATTTTCCTTGGATCAAGATTACGTAATATGATTCCTGCTATTCTAACCATATTGTGATGTCTCTTGATAATAATTTCACTAACAAACAGTGCATGCCATGTTCCTGTCATGAATCTGCGAATGAACATATCTTCTATAGTAGTCTCCATCACTCTGTTACCTCCGTCAATGTTAGCTGAAAATCGAAACAATTTTTTAATTTTTAAAGTTTATCTCATTTTTTGTTTTTTATTAATTGACTCACATGTATTCCACGAGTTCCATGACTTTTTATGAGCTATGTGACAAGGTTGATAGGCCATTTCATAAGTTAAAGGCCTATTTTTCTTTAATGTGACTCTGTATCGCCCTGATTGAACTCTATTTGTTATTGACGTAGTATGAATACATCTATTTAACACCATTTGCTCCATGGACTGTGCCACCTAAAAATATACATATCTTAGCAACTTGTCTTAATTTTGATAAAAAAACTCTCTTTTTTCAACTTGTAAAGTAGAAATGTTTGGTAAATAAGGTTAAAATATTGAGTAAATACATTATTAAAAAAAGTTATTTACCCGGCTTAAATTTGAAATGACATTCATTTTTTTCTGTTGACTATAAAGTGCGGTATAAATCTCAAAAAACCAACAACAAATAGACTAGATCTGCACTTTGTTTCACAGATAACTTTGCACTCGGTAAATGTATTCCGAGTGTGTTATAATTCGCGTGCGTTCAGCTCATGAGCCGTGTAGTTCTGTCCTTGTCTAACGTCAGCTGGCGTACGTACCTACAACACTTTGCGGACGACATCGTTGCTTTTGCCTAGTGTCAGTGCTGTGCAATCAGTGTATATACTTTAGTTAACGTGGCTTTATCAACAACCGAGTACGTTTGAATCGAATAACAATTGCGATTTTTAATAAAATTTGATTCATCGTGGAGCCACACAGTTCAAAAATGAGACGGGCTCATTCAGGTAAATTTTGTTTACGCTCATTTTCGAGTACGAATGTTGATAATTAATTTTTTTTTTATCAGGTTATGGTTATCAACCATTACCAACAAGTTCTACACACTCATTGGAACAAGAAAATGATCAGATGGCAGATGAACTCAAAGATAAAATTAATGCCCTAAAGTCACTGTCAATTGACATCAGCACAGAAGTCAAGTATCAAGACAGATTACTGAGAGATATGGTGAGTAGTTTTAAAGAAAGCTTAGTGACCCATATGGTTGCCAAAAATTTAAACAATCTTACTATTCAATTTTGATAACTATTTCTATATCATTCAAACATCTATTTTAATTTTAGGATGATGATGTTGACAGAACGAGTGGGTCTCTTACTTCAACTGTTGCTCGAGTTCTAAGGCTGTCAAAAGGAAGACACAATTATTATTTGTTCTATCTGTTTCTTTTTGCTATTGCTTCGTTTGTTGTGCTATGGATTATATTGAAATTTAAATGATATGCAAGTGACGTATAGGTGAAGATTCATTCCTGTCACATACATATCCAGCCTATTATTAATTAAATTGTACTTGGTAAATATGCACTGGAATTTGTTGCAATAAGTATGGAAAAACAGTTGTACATAGCTTGAATGTAAAAAAATTGAATTACGTTATTTGTTATACATACAATAATAATTAAAAATAATTAAATTAAGAGCTTATATTTTACAAATGGTTGACTTGAAAAGCTAATAAATAATATAAAAAAAAACTATTGCTCTATCTGATTGCATTCCTAATTGAAAAGATTGTATATAATAATAAAAAATCATGAATTTTATTTACTATGGGAATTATATTACATTAAATTTATCATTTAAACCTTGTAAATGTTTATGTTTTAATAATTAAAAAATAATTTAAATCTCGAATATTATAATTAAAAATTTTACTGAACTTGTATACAAAATGTAAATGACTTACGCAAATTTAATTTTTCTGCCGTCATATCAAAGGTTGGCAGCACCCGATGCAAAAATTGCCAACTGTTATGCGCGAATCACTGTGTTGACGTCGTCAGCTGTTCTGTCAGCTAACAGCACTCCGAAAATCAGAAGTATTTTGTTGTGATTAGAATTGATGTGTAACATATTTAATTGACTTTTAAAATGTCGGGCTACCCTCAACAAGATAACTTTTCGTGGTCACCACCCCCGGACAATCAATATAATTTTGACAGTAATAGTTTTGGACAGCCTAACCAACAATTTGAATTTGCAAATTACGGTGATCAAACAACTGGTGAATATGGAGCATATAATCAACAAGAATATTTAAATCCCAATCAAAGCACTTACTCAGGAGACTTATATACCCCTGATAATTACAATCAAGGTTTGCGCATTTATTAATTACATCATTTACAATAGTAATGATTTGTTTGTTTTGGTTCATTTTGCAATTATTTTTCAACATTACTATCTAAATAAATAATAAGAGTATGTTACTAAAATTACCTATTCCTCATTAAAGGAAACACATTTACTGATGAGGAAGACGAGCCACCATTATTAGAAGAGCTTGGTATCGATCCAGATAGAATTATACAAAAAACATTGGCAGTTCTAAACCCTTTTCATAGAAGAGGTCAAACAGACGATGCCAATTACCTACTTCAAGATGCAGATTTAGCTGGTCCACTTGCTTTTTGTTTGGCCCTGGCTTCTTTCTTAGTATTGGCTGGATCAAAAGCACACTTTGGATATGTTTATGGATTAGCTGTCACATCTTGCCTGTTAATGTACATTTTGCAGTATCTAATGAGCAGTTCAGGAAATGTAACTCTTGCATCGGTAGCCTCTGTTTTGGGTTATTGTATTCTACCAGTTGTAGGCTTAGCAGGTATAGGTATTTTTACCAGTCTCAAAGGTCCGGGAGGTTTGATTTTTGCAGTTGTAGCAGTTTTGTGGGCTACTTTATCATCTTCTAGATTGTTTTGTGCCATGTCTGGGGAGGAAAAGCAACGCCTTCTTATTGCATATCCGTGTTTGTTACTTTATGGAGTGTTTACTTTGATTGTAATTTTCTAAAAAATATTATAAAAATTATGAACAAAACAATTAAATTAAAATTATTATTTTTAGTAAGAAAAAAAAGCTTAAAAATTAATTTCTGCCTTTCATTAATTAAGTATTATCAACTATATTCTGTTCTTTATTACATGCACAACTTTTGGGTTAATCGCATTAGAAATGATTTGTGTAAATAAAAAACAATTTTATGGTGAAGTTACGCTTTATTCCATCTTTTGAGAAAATATGTATAATATATATTTTTTTGTGCTTTGCTTGTGACCTAAGTCATAAATGAATCACTCTTTCAAATTCAAAATTTGTATTTTTTCCTTCAAAAACATTTTATTCAATTTTCACTCTGGCTCACACTCTCACATTCACTTTAGTACAAGTCACATGAACAATCAAAACTTATATGGTATTATTCTGTACTTTTATTATTTTTGTACGCAGATATTATTATTAATGTTAATATTATCATTAATATTATTTATTATTATTAATATTATAGTTATGAGTTATAGTTGTATTAGAATTATTTCTAAATTATACAGATTTTCAACATCTCGTTATGCGGGTGATATCAGTTAATATTTTAAGTTTTTGAACGCTATGAACATATTGGTACATTTACACATTTTGATAAATTTATATACAATCATTTTTCATTAGAGACGTTACGTCGTTTCATTGTTCAGATATACTTATACAAGTACTTTGTATAATGCATTCTTTTCAATGGTGCCCATCTTCTTACTTATAGTATGTTTCTATTATTTCATTGTTATTCGGATAACAAGTTTGCCTATCCATATAACATATAAATATTATATATTGAAACCAAAGCAAAACATAAATGCTATAGTAGTATTTATCAAGTTTACATGATAATGATTAAACGTAAAACATCGTTAAACACGAAACATGCATCTGAATCGATTTTTGTCAAGCAATTCAATGTTCTCATATGATAATAATCATTATTTATTTTTACATATAGTACAAGTTGTTTAGATTTTTTTGCAATTCTCCGTGTAATTTTATTACATAGATCGTGAACCACAACGAAAAATTATAAGAACCATATCATCTATGTGCGTCGTTAATTGTAGTTTCCAGAATTTATCAACTATTATTTGCATTAAAAACCTTTTTTTCGTTAAACAAGGAGTTATATCATTGAAGTGTTTTACATTTCTTCATTTTATTTTCGATAGTGATAAAATATCGACAACTGTGAAACGTGTAAAATTGCAAAAGCGATTGAAAAGTAACAACTGTTATTACAGAGAAAAATCGTTGAAGCACTTGTTAATTTGTTATACTCTTGCTTTATAATTATAAATATACATCTTATTACAACAAAGTTTTCTTTTATATAAAAATGATTATAAAATTGTTAAGAGATAGTAATTAAATAAGACGTTGCCGTTACGGTTTAATTATATAGAGACAATAGAAGATTTTTCAACTTTAATACTTTTAATTAATTATAATATCTGTATACGATGCCAACGCGGTGAAGCGATTGAACAATTTTCTTATAATATTCAATTTGTTCAGTTACATCGAATTTATTTTACAGTCATGATATACATATAACGCACATTTTCATTTACACATTCTCACATCGACATGAGTGGAGATGAAAACGATAATATTCATTATTATACAACAAAGTTACAGATATTAGATGAGCTTGATATATTTCATCTTACATCCATCTTACTTGACCTTAAACATATTTCAATAATTACATCCCATTTATCGACGCGAATGAGATAAGTTATTTTTTGCTTTTACTTCGTAATAATGAACGAATTTTTTTTGTACTCGCGAGAATATTTTCAATGACAAAATATTCATCGACTGTCGTCGGTAAATTTTTGTATTTCTGATTATTTTTACTTGATGCAAACTCGAACTCAATAGCGGAGATGCATTATAACTTTCATTACCAAGGATGTTGGCATGAACAACGACACGTTGAAACAGATCGATTTTTTTTTATACATGAAATATCGCGCGCGATGGTGAAAGATAATTTATACAGTTTTAAAAGTTTTAAAAAGCTATACAAGATCCTTCATTTTTACACACAACTTCTCTTAGAATATCGTTTTTTTTTGTTTAATATATCGACGTCATTCTTTGTCGCACGTATAAAATCTTTACGAAAATAATGATACATTTATTTTACAATTCCTCTAAACGCTCGCTTTAGCTCTCACGTACGTCGATACAATATCTGCTTATCACTACATCGTAAATAATGTCATTTTCACTTAACTACATTTTTACTTTTTACAATCCAAGGCTTTTCAATTATTAAATGTTGATTTATTGATATTACAAAATTTTGACTTTTCAAAGGAACCGGATACGCGCGAATAACAAAAAAGAAAATCAAGTCTTTTACACTTTCAACGATTATCATGATTGTCCGAGATGTTTGTACAGATCGTGCGTCGATCGATGAATTAATCGCGAGCAGCTGAGATAAAATTTGAATGATCACCCACGGGATGGGTAATCACTATTTCATGTTTCTTCGTAGGAATAAATTAAACTTGTCCTTATTTTTTTTTTTTAATTTTCAAGATTTCCACTTCAGGTTTCCTTTGAAAAGTCAATTTCTCGCAGCAAATAGCAAAACTACTATTTGCATTGTCACTGGTTTTAAGATGGCAAGTACGATTCGTACGTTCGGGGGCCACTTTCTCGTCTCACTAACGAATGATTAATTATATTTTTTCCCTAAAATATCGTACATTTATCACATTGTTCCACTTCCTCGTTTCAATTGAATACGAATTCATTTCGACAATAACGCAAAGACTTGCAGCAAAATTTGATAAATTATTTGAACGAAACGTTGCATCACATTGTAAATGATTTTTCAAGTAGTTGTTGTTGTTTTTATATCATTAGAATTCGATATAAATTATTTTTCTTTATTATTTTCAAGATCAAAAACAATCGATGTACTTTCTGCGTAACGTGTAGGACGGAAAATCAATAACAGACAATATTTTCGTCATATAGGTAAGTACTTGAATAATTAGTAATCGAGCAGTTAAAAAACAGAAAATTTAACATCTTGCCGATGGTTGACGTTGCTCTGTTTTTTTTATGAATGCAATATGGACTTCGTTGAAGTTTTTATGGTTCATTTTGTTTGATTCCAAGTTAATGTACACGCCTGAGAACAGTACACGAAGAGAATAATCATTTTTAAAAGACCATTATATGGTGTAAAAATGAATAAAGCACTGATTCAATATGTTTAAATAGACGTCCCATTTGAAATCGTTTGCTTTTTGTTTAGCTGAATGATAAAATTTTAAAATTGGAAACTTCTCGTCATGATGTACAGTAGTCGATACACATTACACATATTTTAATACGAACAGATATACTTTCCTACACTTATTATGTATGTATATTTATACGAATCTTTTCATCGAAAAAGTATATAACAATCGAATCTAAAAGACAGGGCATCGTATTTATAATTGATATACGTTACATCTAAAGACACAACTACAAATGTGTGTGTTTGTCCGACAAGTAACGCCAAATATTATTTTTACCTACACCGTTAAGGGATGTACATACAATTTGTTGTCTCTTTGCATAAAAAGTGCTCGTGTAAATGTTAATTTCAAGTTGTGAAAATATTCAAGCTTTTTTCTCCATGGCTTGCATTTATATCAATGTACGAAAATAAAGTTATATATCTTCTCTCGCCAACGTATGCACGCACATTTGCGTACGCGAACGTTTATTTTCTTATTCTGTTTTTTTTTTTTAATTTTTCATATATTTTCTTCTATTTATCGCCTTATCTTCCATGTTTCAAGAAAAAATGCCAAAAATCATCGACATGCATATTCATATAAGAGCACATAGTTCTATACAGGCACGATCCACATTACATATCAGATTAAAATTTTCAATTCATTTTAAAAAACAACGAAAAAAGTACGTTTGACACTATAGCTTGAATTTTTCTTTAGAATCGATAATCGCTTGGAAATCGATATATGCGATAAAATTTTGTCGACTTTTAATTCGATGACACGATCACATCCACGCCACACTAAGCAGGATTAGAACTCGCGACTCTGGTTGGAAAGTTAAAAAGAAAAAGTGTTGATGTTTCAAGCGACGACAGGACAATTTTATAACGAAACGAGAAACAGCGTCCGATATATCATATACTTATATACATGTATATTACAACACACTCATGTATTTTATATCATATAATATGTAGTAAATAGTTCGTTAGATATTTTTCACGTTATCAAAAAAGCTTGTTTTCAATCATATATATTTATATTTATTATTATAGTATAATGCCCACGACATTTGTAAATATCATTTATACGAGTGCTGCTGTAGTACACAAATCGTTAAATATTACACGGATTTCCCAATAGCCTTCAAAAAGCTAAGCAGTTATAAAAACGATGTAAAATTGGATTTATATAGTTTTATATATTATAATTAGCGAAGAGAGAAAAAAGCACTCGATTTAATAATGTGTGACAGGGAAGTTATTTTTTGTATATAAGTAAATATATTTATGCGGCTAAAATATTTAACACGATATGCCCTAAAAATGTGTGTGAGTATAATAACGTATATTATGTAGCTCCGGGGACTCGCACTCAAAATATATATCGCTATTATGGATCGATAATTTTTTATAATATTTTATATATTCATCCACGGATCGTTTAAAATATAATAATATTCACGTAACGATTATGAATATTTCATTATAGTTAATAAGATCTGTTACATTGTAAGTACGTACGATTCAACCGACGAAATTCATTTTTTTTTTTAAATTTCATACATATTTAAAATGATGCAGATGCAATCTTTTCTTTCGCATAAATTGATAGATTTGCGCGCGTAAAATAGTTATTATTGTCCCTAAAAATATACGTATTTCATACGTCTTTATTTATTTATCGTAGTATTTATTATATTTGTAATAATTATTCGAATCCGTATAACAACAAATTAGAGTCTAGATGGAATTTTTATCTTAAAGCTACGTATCAACTTCAACTCATTTTTGCAATACGATTAAGAGAGAAAATCAATGATTTTTTTGTTGCACCTCCGACTCATCGGGTTATTATCGCGCGTTGAAACTTAAAGACTAATCGTTTGACGGCTCGTTTTTTTTTCAGAGATATGTCGTATGTTTTTTTTTGGCGAACGAGTTAGTTCCATTGAAAAAATATCGTACGTAGATGCGATCGATGAAGAAAATTTCACGGAAAATATATTGTTTCGTCGATATAGACATTTGTCGTTGTATTTGAACTGACGCGATCGTTTTTGTATTTTGAAAAAACCGAACAATTTCAGAAGAAACAACCTCGTTTTGTGCAATAATGATTAGTATAAAAATATAAACATCTACCGATTACTTTTACATTTCGCGAGTATAAATTCATAAGCACGTTTTTCGTCTACAACTCACCTTTGCCTCACCGTCGTATAAAAAATTTGCTCATGCACTATCCTACTACATTTCGTTGATCTTCCGCCGGGTTTGAAATTTTTTGTCACGAAAAAATTGAACTCAATGAAAAAAGAAAAGTGAAAGTAAGCTATTTCTTTTTTTTTTGTTTTTTTTTGTTTTATACATGTGTGATTCGATGAAGATGCGCGTCGTCGTCGCCGCGGATGAGCGATTAAAGAAAAAATTGCTCGATATTACATGGTAATTATGAAATCTCTTAAATTTTGGTTATTGGAGATATTGGAACATGTTACGCTGACATAGTGGCATGAATTACCATGTATACCCGCGATATAAATAAGGCAGTGACGAATTTGCGATTCGGCAGTCACAGTATAGACTGTTTTCAAAAAAATTTGCTCGAAATATTATTGAGGAATAACAAAGTCTCGTTCGAAAACAATTTGAACACAAGTATTATTATTTTTCGTCTCATTTTATATGTTTTTTGGGGGGCATTACATTTGCAAGAGAAAAGTCCGTCGTTTTAAAGCCTTTTAAAGAAATGATAATAACGATTTTGAGCATAATTTCTAATTATTGCAGATTTTTATTGTTTCGTTCGAGAATCGTAGATGATATGAGTGCGACGCAGAAAAAAACAATTATAAAACATTTTTCTATATGAATCTTTCTCTTGCAATGCGGAAAAGCAGCAAAAGTAATAAGTATACAACAGAGACAGCGAGTGCAATGGAGCTTGAGTAAATCACAATAGTCTACACACATCGGATATTCTCAAACTCCAATGTTTATGTCGTATAGCCATTGATTTGACGAAAGAAAGAAAAAAAAATCAATGCTTCGCTGCGAATACGATGTGATCAACGATGTTGGCTTATAATAGCTGTGTGTTCATTTTCAAGCGTGACTCTTGCGACGCGATATGGATTAAATGTATAACTATATATACTTTTTTCTCGTCGTTATAATCGTTATAGTTTAAATTTATTTATTATCCTTATGACCGATGCTTATCTCTTTTAATATACGTATATAGTATACATATTACAACTGTGTATATATGTGTACGTGTGTGCGTCCATTGCGACCGCACGGCAATCGTCAACGTTAACGTAACGATCGTCGGAAAATATTATATCGAATTAAAATTAACATCGCCTTCGATTTTTCGATATACACGATATTATTTATTTTTTACGATTAAACGTTTGTATATTATCCGAATGGCGTAATGGGCCCTATTACGATCGTGAGAGCTCGATGTTTTCTATAATCGTACTTTTTATTATATTTTTTAATTTTAAGAGAGGAGGGGCATCCTTTTATATAGTGCCAATTCGAACTAAGCGAGAAAATATTTTTCATGCTGTTACTTTTTTTTTGTGGAATTTAGATCAGTAAATTTATAAATCAAATAATTTTTTTCTATTTTCATTTCATCGGCATCAAGCTGTAAAAGTTTCCTTCAGAAAAGTCCGAGCTGTATATAATAATCTAGAAGATGCTACGATTCGACAATTTTTTCTTAATCTCTACGTCGTAGAAAAATAAAGTGCATTTTCAGCGACGAGTTTTATTTTCTTCTTTTAATTCATTTGTTTTTACTTTTTTGCGTTCAAGTTTCATCGTGAAACTCGAATTCTCTATACAGCGAGGGAAAAATGGCGAGCGAGTTATTATTGTATATGAATATTCTCTAAAAGATATTGTTTTTTATACCGTATATATTTTCAATGTTTCCATGTGTGTGTTTTTGTGTGTTCGTGGCATTCTCGACAAGAGAGATTTTTGAGAAAGATAAGAGAAAAAGAAAATTAATTGGTCGATAAAGAAGCTTCGATTTGTCGGCATTTATAAGGAACATCGACGTGTATTCACAGGACACGAATCGATATACATATTATTATTATTATTATTATTACTATTATTACTATTATTAATATTATTATTATTATTATTTTTATTATTATAACGATGACAATCGTCACGGGGCGATCTCGTTGCTGTAATATCGTACATAATATTATAATTACGGGGGTTCACGAGCGAGCCATATCGTCCAGAGTCTCTGTTTATTTTTGTTGAAACTCGTATATATATCATATGCTCCGTCCAGCGGGGGCTCTGCTCTTGTAGTCTGTGTATATTATTATTATTATTATTATATCGTATTCATGGCAGAACCGGCCAGCCACGGCTCGGTCGGCACATGATATCCCTTAAAAAGGATATCATTTATCTCTTGTTACATCGTAATAATCGCGGTGAAGCGTTCGAATTATCGGACAGTCGTGGCGCTTTTGCGACATAATCGGTCTCAATCATCATTGTATATTATTACCAATAACGAGCACGATTATACCGGAGACCCGTCAGCGCGCGAGGCAGCTGCTGTGCTGCCTCTGCAGCTGTGCTGGATGCTGCTGCTGTTGGTGCTGCGCAGGGTGGTGATGGTGCCGACGGGATCTCTGCCACGTGGTTCACCGCGGCCACGCGTCCTAGGCGGGCGCCGACTTGTGATTGAAGATGTACGACACGTTGCTGTCCTGGTGCACCGGCGGCCCGTGAAAAGCGCGCCCCCGCGACGAGCCGTTGTTCACGTAGTACGAGGACTTGCGCATCGACGTGGACGACGACATGATCGCCACGGTCTCGTAGTAGCGCAGCTTGCCGCAGCACTGGCCCGACTTGATGATGGCCATGAAGCCGCGCCGGTACTTCTTGTTGAAGAAAGCGTAGAGGATCGGATTGATGCAGGAGTTGGAGGAGCCCAGCCACTGGGCGATCGGCGTGGCGATCGGCAGCAGCTCCTCCTCCCATTCCGCTATTTTACCTGCGGACGCGAGACAGAGATTATAGAACGGGTTATTATGGAATGCAAGATTTGCTTCCTCGTCGAGGAAGCTCTGTTTTGAGTGAAAAATCGACACTTTTAAATATGTATATCGAATAAGTTTTTTGAATAATCGGATTGTGAATGCTATTAAAATAAATTGCATTTATTGTCGATTGCGTCGAGGATAAAGCCCGAAAAAATTTCACTTCGATTTTTAATATTTAAAAAGTTATTAAAGTTTTTAATTTTTTATTTCTTTTTTTTTTAAGGGATAAAATGATTAAAATTGAAGTATTTGATCAAGGATTTCGAATGATGAGTTATTAACCTTTAATTTAAAATCAAAAATGTTACACTGAAAAAAAACTTTGATGTAGATCCAACAAAAGTGGACAGCTAAATCAGCCGAAGATATTTTAGTGCCTCAGCAAAATAATTTTGCCAAGTATAGCAGAAAAATATATTTTGCTGACAAATATTTTTTGCTGATCCAGTTGTCTATTTTTGTTGGATCTACTAATAAGATTTTTTTTGTGTATGACTCATCGATTAAACACAAAGTTGTATTAGAAAAATGAAAATGATTTTTTTTCACTTTTCGAAAATTGAACTTTTTTATTAAGTTCAAGTGATTTTTGGAATATTTGAGTAGTGATTTTGAAAGAAGCGAGCAGCTAAAGTTAAATTAGGACAAAAAAGTGTTAAAACCAAACTCAAAGACGTAAAGATTGAGAAATGATTTTGTAAAGAAAATTATATCAGTATTTAATAAGTATTTAATTTTTTGACGAGAAAACTAGAGCAGTTTTCTTTTTGTTCCTGCGTTACTCTCTCACCTCCGAGCTTGATGCGGGCGAATATAACGTAGAGCGGCAGCCAGGACAGCACGAACAGTATCACGACGATGATCAGCATCTTCACGACCTTGACTTTGGACTTCTGCTGGAGCCGCTCCATCTGGTCGTCCTTGGTGTCGCTGGGTATGTCGCGCCGCCAGACCTTGATCCAGATCAGCACGTAGCAGAGCGAGATGAGGATCATCGGCAGGACGTAGCACAGCATGAGATTGCCGATGATGAAGAAGAGGGTGCCGTCCAGCGGTCGCGGCCAGATCTCCATGCAGAGCTTGACGTCGGGATCGTCGTTGTAGATCGAGACGAGATCGAAGAACAGCAGCCAGGGCGAGGTCGTGGTCAGGGCGATGAACCAGATCACGATGATCATCATGCGCGCCCGGCTCTTCGTTATCTGGCAGCGCAGCGGCCACCAAATCGCCAGGAATCTGCGCATAAATTGAATAAAGATACTTAATAATCTCGTTGGAATATTATTTGTATATCGATCGTTGAATGCATATACAAAATATTTCGCGTGACTAACTGCTTACGATCATGGTCGGAGCCCTGAGAACTGCAATTATTGTCATAAAAATTGTGAAATCTCGGAAAAACAAAGAAACTCCTTGGATTTTTATATGGGTTTTTGAATTAAATTTCAAGGAGCGAATCGGCCATCGCGGCTCTATCGGGATTTCTTTTGTTTGCTCCGATAATGAATTGCGTTGCAATTTTTTACCCGATAGGTAGGCACAGATGCACGAAGGAATTGCGTAACTTACGGTCGACGACACCCATACAACATGTATGAAATGTCAATCGTGCCTTTTTTTTTCATTTCAACTGAATACAAACGATATTTTCTGTTTTCGAGTATATGCGTGCGTGTTTCGATGCGCAAGCACTCGAGTCTCGTTGATTTACGTGTACTTTTTTTTTAACGAAAGATCGTTTATAATTATGCGTTATCGCGTACTCCGCGCGCCGATTCATAAATGTAAACTCGTTGAGCTTTATTGCGCGGCGTGCACACAACGCGTATAATATAATCGTTAGCGCAGATATATCTGATCGTGGGAATACGCGCGTCAAGCTTAATTATTAGGTCGGATAATTAAAATTCAACGTTTTTGAGCTCGCGGTCAAAAGGCGTGTTATTATAGTACGTGAACACCAAAAGATAAGTCCCGTGGTTAGAAATATTCAACATTTTGACTTATACAATTATTTTGACTTTGTCACTTGCAGATTTGCAGATTTAAAGATACTCGCCATCTAGTGGTGGGAGTTTAAAGTTCGTGCTATCGCATTTAGGCAATAAGGATTTTGAAAACAAATTTGCTTTTTCCCATCTAAAGGTCAGGTTTGGTGATGTTTTACTATCAACGGTGAGCGTTGACAAAACTGGACTCAGTCTTATACAATTATTTTTATCTTTCCACTTGCAAATTTAAGAATAAATTTACTCCTCATCTAGTGCTGGCGTATTTAAACAGTTGAAAATTAGTCTAACTTTTTTTGAAACGGTTGAATTGCCATTTTCAGGTCATTTAAAACGTATACTTTAAAAAATATAAGTACTTGAAAACATAAGTATCGTCCTACTCGCGTAAATATTTTCATTCCTAAAATTCATCCACACAATACCAAGTTCGATAAATTCACCATTGAAAATTGTTTTCGGATTCGTTTAAATCACTTATACATTATGAACGTTACATTACCATAGACGCGCTGTGTGTGTGTGTTTGTGTATAGATGTGCTCGTTAACACGTGCCATAGCCGTGTCAGCATTTGAATAAAATAATAAGGCTTTTTTTTATCTACATTAATGTAACCTTGCGTATATATACGCGCGTGTGTGTACTCCGCGGAGTAATTTACCATATAGTTCTGATTTTCTTTCGACTATTATTTACGCGCGAGATATATAAGAGAGAGAGAATAGAGAAAAAAAGGTAATAAGCATTCATCGATGAGTCTCGGCATCGATAAAAGAAAGAGCGCGAGAGAAGAAATTAAACGAGTCACGTATATAGCCATCCGCGCGTGTTTACGCGTCTAATAATGGGATAATCGAAGCTATATGCAAAAAAAAAAAAAATAATAAGAAGAGAGAGAAAAAAAATCGTTATACGCGGCATAACATAGTGTTGACGACGACGACGACGACGACAACGACGCACCAAACCGATGTACATATAGCGTGCGGCTGTATGGATATAATACATTATGTGTGTGTATATGATGCTCGATGTACTACATTATAATACACCTATGTATCGCCTCGTTCCATAAGATCTGCTGCAGATCGGCCGCCGCCGCAGCCGTGTTCAGGGTCAATTACGGCGCTTCTCGCGCATAAGAGCGGCGAGTATAGATCTTGAGATCATAGATGCGCTAATTACATTTTCTTTTCTTCTTCTCGCTTTTTTTTTCTCTTCTTCTTACGTATCTTACGTATATATGTATTATCTTTTCGCGCGCCAAGTTCGATTGTAATGTCGCGTGTTTATGCGCTGATCATTGTATTAGGGCTGGGTCCGATCGTCGATCGTCAATTATAAAGAGTAAAGTTGAAAAAACTCGGAGCAGCAACCTTGTCTCTGCGAAGAGCTTCGCATGCCTATTACGCGCGTTACGCTGACGATTAGCCATTCGTATAATTCATTTTCTCCATTGTGCACTATACGAGCCTCGATTATTGTTCTCGATGTCTATTATACATTTGGTCAAGGGATGAGCCATAATGCTTCGAGCGATTAGCAGCCACGTAAACAGCTACATAGCAAATATTACCGTAAGACCGCACTCGATATAGAAATCAAAGCTTGCCATTGTTTCCGTTTTCAGGCCTTTAAACGAACGTAAATATACAGATGCTATAAGCACGTGTCCAACGACGACGACGGCGACAGGACGCTAATTTTTTTTTTCTTCTTCTTCGTTTTTTTTTGTTTACGAACGACGAGTCGTCATCGAGCGCGTTTATTATTATATATATACTGCACGAGGCTTTCACAACGTGCGCCGCTGCTGCTCGCGCCTCCGTCCCGTGGTTTTTATTTTCCTTGACTCATATTTATATAGACTCGGTGCAGTGTACGCGACTCGAGAGCTGTACGGTTCATTGACGAAGCGAGCCTCCAAAGCCTATATAGCTATATACTACGTGTGTATGTTATGCTAAACACAACAACAACAAAAAACGAGAAGGAAAAAAAAATCGCTTGATTATATAGATTTCTATGCGCGCGCGAGGCTCGTCCGTAAAGTATATATATGATAGTTAATAAGCCGTATATTACGATCTTTTTACGCGCGCGCGCGCGCAAATCAATGTGTACTACTGCTACGAGAGAGATCGTCGTCGTCGTCGTCATTGGTATTTCAAAGAAGCTGCCTGAATAAACGGAGCGAAGCGATTTTTAATTAAGTAATCATAACAGCGAGCGAATGAAAAAATTTGAAGCAAAAAAAAAATCAACTATAAACCGAAGGAGATTCTCGACGCGCGCCGCGCACAGGTGTATCGTGTTGTGTGCGTACACGGGCGTAATTATACTGTCCGCGAGCCAACGCCTCTTTTACGAATGCGTGTGTTTATGCGTTTGTGTATATTGACAAGAGAGTCACCTCCCGCAGAGGCGCGCAGCATAATCGGCTACGCACCGTGATCATCGTCGTCATGTAACGTAAACGCAAAGGAGGATTCGTGCGTGTGTGTGTGCGTGCGCGTATGTAGATTGTAGACCTTTTTCATTAAAGCGCTTGGGATTTTTTTTCTCACAAATATATGTGCGCGCGTGAGAATATTCACGGGTGAGGCTCGCTCCTACAAGTCCAGCCATGGGTCCTTGGTTCATTGTGCATTAAAAGCGCCTTCTTATTATTATACATCGTCGTGTCGTCGTGGTATATATAGAATCTATATGTGTATTGGTGTAGCCGCACTTATCCGTGCGAATAATTACATATGCTTTATGTTTATTACGACGATGGATCGTGTGCGTTACCCATATTTATAATGCATGCCATCTCGTACCGATCTCTTACCGATTAGATTATATATTAAGTATTATAAGTCGGTCGCGTAAATAAATCGAATCTCTCTCTCTCTTCTCTCATTTTTTTCTTCTTCTTCTCTTCGTCTCGCGCCAGAGATTCGCGCGCACCAGGGAAGGATTATCGCGCTCGCGTTTACAGCTATATTCTACACCTATGTGTGTGTGTGTGTGTGTGTGTGTGTGCGAGCGAGCTAGCTAGCTTATAGCTTACAGATAGTCCAAGGTAAACAATGATGCATCGCGGCGTGGCTTTACGCGCGCGAAGCTCATCCCCCTTTGACTATACGGATCGCTGTGCTGCGCGTAGTGGTGAGCCGCTGCTGCTGCTGCTGCTGTTGTTTTGAAGCTATTTGCCTATAAAAGACGCGACGCTCTCGGCTCCGGGATTCGAGTTCGGACTGTGCTCTCGACGACGGATTATAAGCTCGGCTTTTCATCTCGGCTCTATCTCGAGTTTCTCTTGTGCGACAGAGGGATTATCTGCGTTTAATACACAATCGCCATGCTGATGAAAATCGTGAGTACTTAGCGATTGTATTATAATGCCGCGTGCAGAGCTTGATATCTTACGGTTTTGTTGTTGCAATTTTTAATTGAAGTGATCGATTTTTAAGATTAAAATGATACTCGATCGTTTTTAAAATTTAATTGATTGTGTTACTTACTTATTGCATTTTACAAAAAAAAAATTAATAGTTGCATTTATGAACAAATTTTATAATTCATTTTTATCTGTATGATCACTTTCCATTATTTTAATTACGAGAAATCAATAACTTTCGTGCTCTCAGTTTCAATGTGCATATTTATGAAATAAATCGTATTATTCATTTAATTATCGAGTAGTGTGCAGATTCTTCCTTAAAAATCTTTTTAACTGATAAATATCGCACTCAATACGGCAATCAAAAATGATTATTATGTATTTACATTCAATTAGTATGGGCTGAAAATCAAATCATTGAGATTTTTCTAATATTATTGACCAATACTTCAAAATATTCAATTAATAAATTTATTTATTGAAATTAATTTGCATTAGTTTGAATTGTAAAAATATCCAAATGTTTGTACTTTTTTATTTTATTAAACTTATTAAATTGTGCTATTTAAACTTTAATTTTGGTTAAATTCGCTTACAAGTAGAAGGTAACCAAGCTAATAAATAAACGATTGGGTTTTTAATGATTATTTAAATTTATGATTAATTTATGATCCAATCATTTTATAATATTCAATGGTCAGAGCCGTATTTTAAAATATCAGAAAATTATCTCAAGTTAATAAAACAGTCACGATCATTGAATGTCATAAAATGATTCTCTGCACCGATCGTCCATCTATTGACTTGGTCACCCTAAACTTTAGTTTTGCAATTTTTAAAATGGCTTTCGAAACAAATTAGAAATATAAATCTCGCTCATTTTAATACGACGCGATCAAACACTTAAATTTAACGAAGAGATACAATCTCGACGTGGTACATAAGCATTCAACTATATAATTTTAATTGACCGTTGTCCTGATTCCCTCGCTCTCTCGGCAATGCAAAACGCGCGTCTCAATTAGATTCGAAACGTTGTTCTTTTATTTTTTTTCATTCAATAATAGATATCGCGAATCGAGCGTCATACAGGACACAATGGATTATATAGTCAATAAAAGCGCCGCGATTTATGTAATCCTTAAGGCCGATTCATTGTTTTCTTTTTTTCTTCTCTTCTTCATTCATTTATTTATGTATATAGACACAAGAAGTTATACCAAGTTCTCGATTCTTACGTAAAAAGCTCGGGTGATAATGACAGCACATGAAATAAGTAACAACCTAACTCCTTCACCTACATACGCCGTATTATATACACTTATTGTTGCACGTTTGCGCTCGAGTTAGCGAGTGCCGTTATACACCATGCTTATAATACTACGTGTTGTTGTTTCGCGGCACGTATTATGACGCATCGAACTATATCTCTCATTCACACACATCTCTCTACGCAGGTGATCTTGGCCTTGCTGTCCACTCTCGCGGCGGCGGCGCCCAAAGCAGCCCCGGCCCCGGCTCCGGCACCAGCACCAGCCCCAGCACCAGCCCCCGAGCCGGTCGCCGCCGCGTCGGCCTATCCACCGGTGTACGGCGGCCTCGGCGCCCACTCGTACTCGTCGGTGCTGCACTACCCGTCGTACGCCTACAGCAGCGGCTACCCGTACTACGGCGGCAGCTACGCCTACGGCGGCTACCCCTACAGCTACAGCTCGCTCTACAGCGGCTACCCGCTCAACGGCTATCCGGCGCACGGCAGCGGATTGTACTACAGGAAGCTGGGCTACGGCGGCTACGGCAGTGGCTACGGCTACGGCGGTTACGGACACGGCTACGGCTACGGCTACGGCTATCCCTACAGCTCGCTCAGCAGCTACAGCTATCCCTACGTCTCGTACTATTAGAGCTGTATTAGTATTTCGTACGAAGTTCGACGATAGACGTAAACGTGTGTATCTATATCTCCGCGGCGCAACCGAGTGAATCATCGTAATTCGTGCGATAAAATCACTGCCAGAGCTCGGTTTGATCTTTCTAATGCATTTGTACACACACACTCGCGTACGCGTATATTGAATTCACAAAGTATTATGTACGTATAGGCGCGCGCAATTATATACGTATAACTGCTGCTGCAGTTATATTACATAATACGAATTTTGTACACACACACAAGTCCTGCGCGACAAGACTCATGCATGCATTTACGTAAATTTATACACGCACACATAGATGCACGCGATGTATGAGTGTGTGTGTAAAAGTGTCGGATTAGAACGAGCCGTAAAGAGAGAGAGAGAGAGAGAGAGAGAGAGAGAGACGACTTTTGAGGATATGTAAGTATACATGTATAACGCGAGTAATGTACGCGGAAGCAGCAGTCTATTTTCCACATGTATCGATGTTGTGCTTTTTTTTATACTTTCGTCGACTCCAAAAAGTTGTCTTCTCCACTCTCTTTTTTTTTTTTGTCTGAAATCTTGCCACCCGCCTCACCCAACGAAGCGATGTTCACGAGGTTCGCTCGATCATCCTGTTTTTTTTTTTTTACAATGTAATTTATCCATGTCAATTATGTGTACCGCTTCGAGCCAGATACCACACGATTGTATTCAGTATTCCTTGTATAACTCATTATAGTTTTTACATTTTTCAAGAACAATAAATTTTAATTTATAATACCTCGAGACAACATTTTTTTTTATCATTTATTGTTCAGATGTTATACTTTTGATGAAAAATTTGACTACTTCAAATGGAACAATCTATTTCCGTTGATTCTGGAGATCCTTGCTACAAATGCTAATTAGCATCGATAAGAGTCTCTGCAGACGAAAATTATTTGAAATATTCGTACGACCAACTGGTTTGTTTTTGGCAATTTTTCTATTGAAGTTATGTTAGAATATTATTGCGCACTTCAACGCGCAAATACTACTTCAGGCCTTCGCCGCTAGACGGCGAGTGGGCTGGATCTGTGAATCTGCAAGTCGTGAAGTCAAAACAATCGTATATAAGTTAGACAACTTATTTTGTCATTGGCAGATGTTACACATTTCTTGGTGCTGACATCATAGTGCAAATTTCAATGATCGTAAAACGATATTTCACGAGTTGAAAAAGTTTTATTAGCGAAAAATTTGATGGATGCAAGGGATAACGAGGACATCACAAAATAAGGTTCAACGTGTCGACTCTCTCGGCTTTTAAGGTATATTTTTTCCTTTCTTTTTTTTCGTACAAAAATAAATATGAAAAATTAAAAAAACGCTACAGTCCAGCGTTGATCGAGTAAACAAAAAAAAAACACATTGACTCTCGACGCGATTTTTACAAAAAGTATCGCCACTTTTTTTTAAGCTCTCGGGGCGTTGGGCCCTAATGCAAGCCATGATGATGATGCTCGTGATGGACGGGCACGTAGTGGTCGTGTCCGGGCAGCACCGTCTTGGTCACGATGGGCGCCACGTGTACGTGGGGAGCCAGCGGCTGGTGATGGGGGATGTGCTCGTGATGATGAACCTCGTGATGGCTGACCAGATGGAGCGGCTCGACGTGGGCGTGATGATGCGACACGATCGGCGCGTGATGATGGATCAGGGGCGCGGCGTGATGCAGCGAGACGTGATGGGCGTGCGAGACGGGCTGGGCGATCACAGCCACGTGATGCCCGTGATCGTGGCTGACGACGTTGGGCGCGTGAATGTGGCCGAGGCCGTGGTCGAGGATGTGGCCGGTGAGGCCGCCCGGTCGGGCGCACACCACCGACACGAGGGCTGCGATTACTGCCTGCCAGGACATTTATCGAGAGAAATTGATATTGGCTCTAAAGTCGAATTATTCGTTTGCAGCTCGGCGGACTGGCGATCGTTAACAATCTTCTCTATTGTATAAGCACCGCGAAGAGATTTAAAACCATTACAACGTTACCGCGTTATTATGTACTTTTTTCCAAGCCGTGCGTGTGATGTATAATATTTCAGAAACGCGTATACGTAACGCAAAAATCGATCGCAATGAGAAAATGTTTTTCTCTCTCGTCGCGTGTGCATTATTACTTATTATATCGTTATGAATCTTCACGATAAAAGAGAAATTACTTGCGATTTTAAAGCACGCGAAAAAAAGTACTTATCTCGTCGCGCCAATTATCAATTTTCGCGCGCGAGTTTCAATATCCTCGCGGTGCGTGACACGCGATCGCGTCACTCGTGTGTGCGTATACGATACAATCGATCCCGGGTGAGCTCGATCGACACAATTTATGCATACACGCGCGAAGATTTATTAATCGCGCGATCGCCGAGCCCACGATTATGTCTCGCTCGTTTCTATGCACACGCGCGGGCTCGAAATAAATTTCAGTCACTATTTATTTTTTAATCGTCACCGCGTCGTGAGTATTATTATCCCCATAACTATATGGCTGTGTCGAAACACGAACGTATACACTCGCATGTATTTGAATACGGCTGCAAGGAGAATTAGGAATGATTATTTCTCACGGTTATTTCGCAACTCTGCGACAAATTTGCGTAAGAGCCCGTCACGTTAGCGAGTTCGCGAAACGGATAGACACCCATACATTACATTTGTATGTGTTTGTCGTATATACGTATATTCGGTATGAAAAAGACTAGTTAGTCGCAATTCGCGTCGATGCTGTTTCAACCGATGCACTACCCGTCGATATTATTCCGATGTTTTTTTTTCGAACGAGCGAAAACAAAGTATTATACGTGACTATCGCTGCCGATGAACTGCGCTCCCTCGACTTACCAACTTGAACATGTTGATTTGGGGAAGTCTAAGAGAGAGAGATCAGTCGATACGGGCACACACTACACGAGTACACCTAGGCAAGAGACAGCGGGATACTGCTTGTCCAGATCGGCTGGCATTTGGCATTTTATACCTAAGCGCCGAAATTAAAAATCGCACAGCCGCTCTCTTTCTTTCTCTAACGCCGCACAGTGCACATTAGTGACGAATCTGCAGGTAAAACACGGGGGGTGGGAACGGCCGATCGACCAATGAGCCGCTGCCCCCCTTGGCACACATCTACATATAGGTATATGTGTGTAAGTGTGCGTGTGCAGTTGCACCAGGCTCGCCTGGTAGTCTAATCGGTATATTATATATATAGCTGGGTCCCATACGCGTATACGCGTCGCAACTATAGTATATAAGGCTCTTTGACAATCGGCGCACTCCACGGCGACGAGCCTATATATATATGCGGCGCAATTGGCATCGAGATGCTTTCGCAAACGGCAAAAATTGCGACGATCGCGCGCATAGCGGACAAGTACACACATACGGAGCATCGTGCGCGAGGGACGATCGGCAAAGCTATGTATACAGTTTGCAGCACGGAGATCGAGCGTGTGGGCAAATTTTTCCCAATTTGCACAACGCGCAGACACTGCCGCACTGACTATTGCCGAAGCTATTTCCAAATAAAAATTACAGCTCTGCAGCGCGCGGCTCGGCTCGGCTCTATTATTGCGACGACGTTTTGTGCATGTCACTTTGCAGCGTCCTGGATGCGCGTGTGTGCAAGTGTAGACATCGGTCGCAGCTGCAGCGCGACCATCGCCATCGCAGGATCGTGTGTATAATGACCCTGTTATAAATCAGAGCGCGCGCGCGCGAGACTCGAGCTAAGCCAAGACGCGCATTACATACGCTGCCGCGTACGGATGTACTTTATATGCGTAAACCCGCGGGTCGACAAAATTAATTATCATACCGATCGCAATTGTAGTTTTTCCCTTACATTTTATTATTATTATTATTTTTTTCTTCTCAAACGCGAGATTGCATCAACGTGCAGCAAACGTATGGCAAACATCGTATCTACTACGACGACGACGAGGACTCTAGTAGCCTATACCTTACGTAAAACATAGAGCCAAGCTTTCGTTAATTTCTTCAATTTCTTTAAACATTAAATTAAAATGCATTATGTAATATCGGCCGTATCGAGAGAGAGAGAGAGAGAGAAAAAGAAAAACTTTTGTACGAATCTTGCATAATGGAAATTTAACCGCGCGCGGCGCACTGCGTGCGTTGTAGTATATACACGCGTTTGGAAGAATGTTGATTAATATATGATATATTATACGAGTGTATTGTATATTATGGGCCGCGCGATGTTTACATCTGTATACGTACGATGAGTCGCGGCTATAAAGCGATTCTGCAAACTATAATGGGCATCATCATCGTGTGTGCGTGTGTGTGTTGCGTTGTATCGAGTATATCGACGTTTTATGGGGATATTATAGTATCGACGCGTTATTAAAATACACACCTCTACTAAACGGCGCGTCGATGCATCGCAACGCGCGGCTGAATGAGCGATTATATTTTGAATCTGTCCGTAATGTATCTCTATATGTATTTCGTATGGCTTCGCAAGTCGATGCATATACGGTACGAACATTTTTATTCGTTTCTCGAAAGTTTTTTTTTTTTTTTTACGCGCTCGTATCTAAATGCCAGATCGCGAGTTCTAGTCTCGTTAAATATAAAAAATTATATTCATTTTTCCCTACCTATATTGCATTATGGCCGGCGCGTACGCAACGCGTATCGTACGTACACGCGGTATAATCCTTCTCCGGCTCTTTCGTATATTATATCGAGCGTACGGTGCAGGTAATTGAAATATAAATAATTAAAACGTCGAGCGAGTCGAGAGCTGCGAAAGATCGCGTGGATTGCTGCACAGGTTGTGTTGGACGAGAACACAGGAGAGGTACGGGTCAGTCACAGAAACGCGTATTAATAATATACATAAGCATACATGTATTGCAAAATAATCGCGAACGAATATCCATAATCAAACGAAATCGAGGCGTACTTAAGATCCGCGGCCTTATTTTTTCTCGCGTGTGCTAACTTTACAGGGGCTGCGGATACGCTAAACACGTGCGTAATTCGTACGCGACGACGATCGTAGTATAATTATAATTCAAAAAAATAATAACATTAATAATCATAACGATATGTTGCCTTAGCTAGCTGCTTTGTGATGTCGCGCTTGAACTGCGTGCGTGCGGTATTTTATGGAGTCGGCATTTTTCAACCGGTGTTTCGCAAATAGCGTATACACACAGGTTAAAACACATTGAAAAATAATCCGCGCTATTTTCAAACTCATGACAAATTGACACGAGTTGAAAATCGTTACGGGAGAACTCGCGATCTATCCGTAATAATACGAATATCATATGAGCAGGGTTATATTCGAGTATATATGGATGCAACGCGTGGGCGGTCGCGTTACACAGCTGAGCAGCGTAACGTATGGGTATATACATACATTTATATTATTGGTTAGCAGGCCAGCAGTGCAACACGGGCGGCTGTTGCCGATAAACCTGTTCGTACGAAACTTTCGATATATATCCCGGCGGGTTCGTTTATAGAGAGATAGGCGTGTGCAACGACGACTATGGTGAATGAATGCACGTTGCACTGCTTGTATATAGTATTGCGCTCTATACACACTTGCTGTATAATTCGATACCCGATTGATTCAGGATCGAGCCGGGGAAATTTTTTCGAAAAAAATAACAAAGCAACCTAGGGATATGATTGAAAATGTTATAAAAATTACCTAGTAAGAATTAATTTATTGCGTCGTAAAATTTTTTACAGTGTGTCTCGACTTATTTTTCCAAAAATATAATTTTTAATTTTTTTCTATAAAACCATACGAATAAAATTGATCGATGAATGAGTCGAGCGTGCGCGCCACAACGCGCGCCGAACCAAAGCGCACGCGTGTCGTCTTGCGCATTCACAGCGTCGAGCATCGAAGCGACTCGAATAGTTCACGATCTCAACGATACGTGGCTACGACCCGTTTTTCTATCGCTACTCGCAAGTGAAACATCAAAGTTTGGCGCTTAAGTACTGGGGCCGTTCGTTCGATCAGACAAGATCATACTTCACAGGATCATTTCTGTAGTGTATCTTCACAGACTCTCTACCCAAAGTAGGAGTCGATGCAGCCACGAGGATGAGACGTGGCTGCCCATTCTGAGCGTGAGGCTGGCGGCCTCGAGCTTCCCATTGCGGAGGCTCGGCCTGCCATCGATGATCGTTCTCCTCCGAGTTTCATACTTGGGGGGATGGATGGGTAGCTGTCTGAGTGGTTATGCTTATATTAATTCAAAAATAATTTCTTAAGATTGCTATAAGGGATCTTTTCATATTTTAGCTCATTTGTGATTTAATTGTTTTTTTATAAGATCAATATTTACATTTAAATAACCATGTCCAGTTCATTCAATAAATTTTGTTTCACTTTTTTATGTACAAGTAAATCCTAAACGTTAATTATTGAGCAAAAATAGAAACACACCCCTCAACCTTATTCAATTTTTTACATAATCTATCTGTCAAATAAAAAAACCTACTAAATATTGATTTTTCTACGTAAGAGAGCTTCACGCATCGATGATAATCACGCATATGTCATCGACGACGAAAAGCGCGCGCCGTTTTACACACGCGGAAGTGTCGAGAGCCCGATTCTGACACTTACAAGACACGCGTACGAGAAGACAGTGAGCACATTTCGTTCGAATATTTCCTAGCAGTTCGACGAACGAAATGAGATATTTTTTCTTTTTTCGACTCGCGTTTCGGGTATGTGCACGCTTTCGTGCAATTGCATAATATTGCGCGTGTGAATATGGGAAAATTAGACCGATATTCGTCGAAAGGTTCTTTGGAAAATTACGTACCTGTCCAACGATACAGCAACTAGACTGTAAACTGAAGCTGCCACGGAGACGCCCTGGATGTACGGTACTGTTTTACACATGAACCAACCTAGAACCCAAGCTGAAATGAAAATAAAAAATTACAAATTATTAATAAACGTATTCGAAGTATGTACTTGTTTTATTATTCAATTTTCATTGGAATCAACAAGAGCAACAAACAGTGTGCCGGAGGTGCGTTGGCGAGTAATTTAAAAATAATTACTCGACATCAACAGCTGCGACAGCCACACACACACACACCCAGTAAGTTCAAGTTCAATGTCGCAATTTTTTTCGTAAAAAAGGAATTTAAAAAAAAAATACACGAGATGATAAAATTAGTTATTTACACATCAAGGGCTGGTAGCGGTGTGGATACAGTCGAGGTGTGTTTGCATCGTTGGGGCGCTGTAGTCGCCGAGGCCGCGTAGCGGCCGAGGCACTACAGCGTCTCCAACGCTGCAAACACGCTGAGACGTATCCACACCGCTACTCAGCCCTTGTTGTATAAAAAATTTTTCTGCATAAGAGCTCGTTTTGAGAACTATATCATGCATAATTGTTATGTTCCATTTAATTTCTTTATAGCACTCTAAACTAAAAACTGTGACTTTGCCGCTAGTTTTAGGCTCTCGTGTACATACTGTATATGCAACTTGTGTGGATATGTTTTTTCTGAAAAACGAGGGGTTACATAAAGCACTAGTTGTTCCAACTTGAATCTCATTACACTGATTTTCCTAGTGTCTTGATGAGTAGAGTCGGTATAACATCGGTCACGCTGCATTTCTTTCCATTATTCAGTTTCTACTGCTTCATTTTTACAGTCATCGTGTTTGGTGCGAACACAAACATGACTTAAAAATGACATTTCTATCTCATGTAGATATGTTTACATTCAAGAAAGAGAGGTTAAAGGTAGCGCTAGTCGGCCCGCCACTTTGACATGTAGCAGACAGCACAGGCTACACGCACGCGAGCTGAGCGAGTCGTCTTGGCTCGAGTCTGCGGGATCGCATACAGTCGAGGAGAGCAGCGCGCTACGTGGCGACAATTCACACTTCTCCTCGACTGTAATCAGGGCTCCTCGACCTGTATTCAATTGATTTCAGTGCGAGGAGAAGTATGAATTGTCGCCACATAGCGCGCTGCTCTCCTCGACTGTACGCGAATGCGTTACTCACTGAGCACGCTCAGCGCGAAATCAGCCTCAAACGGGCGTCGAAAATGATGGAAGAAACAATGATAACGCCCGGTCTTTCGATCTACGAACTGGCGACCCGTTCAGCACCCGAGGAAGCGGCGAAGCTAGTCACACTTTCGGATTGCTTCGATTTCGCACGGGGAGAAAATTCTATATGGTTACATAAAATGCCCATTTCAATATACTTTACAGATCTATGCCAGATATTATCGAGAAAAATTTTCCGGCGATGGACTGTGGATTTTTTCGTGGAGCTGACGAGCCAACAGCTGCCGATTCTGTGCTGCGAGAAAATCATCGATCAGCTAATGAACGAAGACTTGTATCGTATTTGCTTGGCAGTTACTAATTAAAGCTTGTAACGACTCTCTTATTATAATTTCTTAAACATTAATTACTATCAAAATAAATAAAAAATTAAGAATCTTTCCATTTGCTAAAAAATGAATAATTTTGTGTTGGCTGCTTGGCTTGTAATGGCTCTCTTATGATTATTTTTTTAACCACTATTATTATTACAATCAAAATAAATATAGATAATAATTCAGAATCTTTTCCATTTGCTAAAATTAAAATGTTTTTGTGTTGGCTGCTTGGTTTGTAATTGCTCTCTTATTATTATTTTTTAACCATTACTATTGTAATCAAAATGAATAAAAAAATTTGAATCCATTTGTTTAAATTTGAATATTTTTGTGTTTCATTGTGTTTTATTTTTAATCCAATTTTATTTCCTTCGCTCTGTAATATCCTTCGTTCCTAGATTAATCATCCAGTCCTAAAGATAACTGGTTTACGCGTTCACTGACACATGTACAACCTCTTTGTATACATCTGATCCGCTAATAATTTATTTTTTTTTAGTTTTATTTTTCAACCGATCGGCGCATAGATTGTCGGTCAGTCGTGCAACGGCTATACTAATATACATTTTATATTTTTTTTTCTAATTTACACGCAGTCGAGTTATTTTAATGTTTAGTCAGCCTTGAACAGTACAAACGCACGCGGGCACGCAACTTCTCGGGAATATTACATCAGTTTGGGGTGCGAAACATGAATTGCATCAATTGGAATATATGTATTAAAATACCGCGGGATTAACGACTATTGCTCTATATCGAATAAAGTGCAATATTTTACGTGGTTATGAAAACAAGGCTAGGACACGACAGCATCGGCATCTCAACTCGTGTTGACCGTCCGGCGCGAGCTTTTTGTCTCAGTAGTAAGAATAACAATATAGTCAGGCATGCGACTACGATACATCGTACAAGATATACTAATTCCAAAATAATTAGTATTATTGAAAGACCTGGTTCTCCACGCGCAGGGTAACGCGTCTCCATTTAAATTAACACACAAAAGTGTCACTCGTTCGTGGAGAGCGTCTATATACACGACGAGGAGTCTTATCTCAAGGCCGCGCCGCGTGCAAGTGCACACACGAGTCATATAATATTGGCCGCAGGAATAAAATCGCTCGCATTGTATACGCATACAAGGATTCGGATTTTTCTTTCTTCCGTGGCAGTTGTGCGCGCTTTCACGCTGTGTAAACGCCGTGTGCTGCGGTAGCCTCGAGCGCGAGCTTTTTTGTCACAAAATCGCGGTATGTGTGTGTATGAGGGAAGGCAAGAAAGTAATCGCTGCCATACCGCACATCCATCTCTTTTTCTGCTCAATGTCACGTGCAAAATGGTATATAATGTTTACCCACACAGACACACTGTTGTACGTATTCTAATGCATGCCGTGCCATTGGCGACTCTTTTGCCCGAGCGAAGTAAGTACCGGACGTTCGCGGTTCGAATCGAGCGCGAGTTATGTGTGCGCGGGGGGACGCATAAAACGCACGCGCCAATATAATATTTTACGAGTTCGCAGCTTTGTCTATAAAATACTTTGTGTGTGAGTGTCTGTGTGTTTACCCTTAAGAAAGCTTGCTGCAGCCTCCGAGGAAGCTGAAAGAAAGATAAAACGAAGAGTGGGAGAGAGAGAAGAGCTTTTAAAAGACTAGACGGGCGAGTTTCTTTAAACGTATGTATGAAAAAAAGAAGAAGAAGAAACTCGCCTCTGCCTTGCACGACCTCTAAACGTGTACTGCACTTTTGAAAATTGAACTTTCTCTCTCTACTCTACTCTCCTAGCGTTTAGCTTCCTGCACGAAAAATACATCACGTAGTACACGCGTGTATTCCGAGAGAGAGAAGCTACCTAAAAATATTGAAAAAACGAGCTAAGCGTATAACGCGCGGGCCGTAGTACTGCTTCTGCTCTTCCGCAATAGCTCGCAGGAGCCTCGTACTCACCACTTTCTGCACCTTTGACCTCCGCCACTCCGAAAAAAAAATTGGAGGCCACATTAGGTTGCGTATCATTGAAGGTCTCTTTCTTTCACTTTTTCATATTCGCTATTCGACTAAGTTGCCAAGAAAATATATCGTATGTATACTCGCGAAAAGATCATAACAAGGATCATATAATGCTGAAGAGTATAGTCATAAATATGATACATGCCGGACGACTCTAGTGAAAGAGTTGAAAAAAAAACATGCGCTGCGATCGTCGCGAGCGAGATGAGAATATAATGGAAATCGCAACGTCTCTACGTTATAAAAACTTTGAATCTTTTACGATCTCGCTCGCTAAATACCTATCGAGACTTTTAAGACCATAAAATAGCGCAGTTAAGTAGCTTGAGAACCAGTGAACTTGATTGAAAAAATTACTCTATCGGACCATAATATGTCGTACTGCCGGTATGTCAAATCGCTCGGCGTAAAAAAGTATTTCACGTGCGCGACACACATTAAACGACCTGACTCTCTCGCGCTATTGGCATTTTCGAATCGAACATTATTACAGCGACCGCCGATGGAAAATGGCCAAATTTCAGGTTTGAATCGTATACGTTAAAGGCATCGCACTGCGTGTGCGAATTGCCCGCACGGGATCGGCGGTGCGAACGATGGCGAAAAAGTGACTGGGAGAAAACAAATGGGGCGCCTTGACAGAGACATTTTTGGAAAAACACGTTTGGCACTGGTAGTATTTAGCTCGCCGTGCGAGAGCATTTTTTTTTTACGACAGATAGATGGAATTGTCAAAATTCGTTTACGCGCGTGCCTGCGTATATATCATTATACCGTGATTTTCTTGCGATTTTCAAGTTCCAGGCTTGAAAAACTACATTTTATTTATCCGCGATATTCATAATCGCGTCTGGCGCGACGGACGACGAAATTCGTAACGCAACTTGGAATTGCGCAACATTTTGATACGATACCTAATTTATGCATATCGTATTATTACGCGCGTGAAACGATTGCCGATGCAGCTTCCTGAAACAGAGATCCAGAAAACCGCTCTAATACCGATCCCTTTTTGCAAATTTTCTACGACCCTATGTGCATCATATCGTCTTTCGTACTTTTGACATTTTTCTCACAGAGCTTCGTAAGGCACGCACTCATATACACACGCACACACCAAAGTTTGCTGCGGCGCGTCATTCGCATTTCCGGAATCCAATCAAAATGCCGAGAGAGTTTAATCGATTCTCCGGTTTACGTCTCGCGAGCGCATTAGGCGCGATATTGAAAATAGGTGAATACATTATCGTGTGTACTCCGGTGGCGTGTGGAAAATTTAGAAATTTTCACGATTTATTTAAAAACTTTCGACTTCATTGTTCGTAACTGGTTAAAATATTTCATTAAATGAGGTCGTCGATTCTTTAATTTGAGCGTCTACTCGCAGACACCCCGGAAATTATGAGATATATTTTACGGACTCAACGAATGAATGAAAAAAAAGATAGGAAAAGTAAACGTGAAGCTAATCCGAATATCCGTATTGCATATAACAATTAATTGGCATTAGCGTATACATACACAATTGTCTTATTGATAATCGCTATAAACCAACCAATCCCGTAATCATAACTTTATGGCATTATTTACAACAGTTGAGCGCGTATAGTGCGGGCACACGCAGCATTTATACAATTACATAATTATATCATCGACAAACGACCGGCGCGGGATAATTCTATACTCGTGCAACGAGTCGGCGTCTCGCTCGAATATATATATGTGTATCGAGTGCGCGAAAAGTGAATGCACAACTGCCTGCCTGCCGGGGTACACGAGAGTAGTTTGCAGTTTTGTACACGCGTGAGTAACCTGTATAATTTATATTTATTTATAAACGTGTGCTGTGTGTGTGTGTGTGTGTTTAAGTGGTCGCGCGCCCGAGACTGTACTATACGGGAATTGGAAAAAATGCGTGACTACTTTATAAACGTTTAATGGGAGATCAAGAGTCTGGTCTGGACAGTATATTTACGTGTCAATGATGTATTAATGATATTGGTCCGACTGTGCCGACCCACAAAAGGAAAAAGATGTGAAACTTTTGATGATGATTTTATGTGAACGAAATTGAAGTAAGAAAGAAATTAAAATCCAGACATATTAGTTGATTTTATTTTTTTATGTTTATTTATTCGAACTAGATAGAAAATGTGCAACATTGAAAATAACACAAAATATTGAAAAAAAACTGCAAATATTTTTGCCGCTTAATAAATATGCTATGAATCATTATCTGCTTCGCTTATTTTATCTATTTTATAACAAGAAAAAAAGATCCTTTACTGTTCTAATTACTTTGGCCTGTTGCAGCCATACAAATCTGAATTAAATCTTGATTCATCAGCTTTTCGATGATTTTTTCACAGCAGAGAATCGGCAGTGTGTAATGCGTCAATTCCATGAAAAATTCCAGTGCCCATCGCTGGAAAAATCTTCTCGACACTTTTTCGCACAGTTGAATGACGCAAATACTACCAAGGTTTGCTGCTGACTCCGAGAACTCATAGTAGTCCTCATATTTGAAACGTTTCGTCGCTTCTTTGGGTTGCAACCGGAATACGTCGTATGGCAACATATTCGCGGAATACCCGACACCGTAACAATACCAAGGCACCCGAAGATGCTTCGAACTATTGAAAATTTTCAACCTATCTAAAAATTTCACGATAGTTAAGGCGCCGCTTCGGTCCAGCTCGTATCCTCTATTCTCGAGACGTTCGACGATCATCAGAGCGGCGGACGCTAGTCTAAGTTCTGCATTTAACGAAGAGTTATGCGCCCGAAAACTCGATGACTTGCCAAAATAGTACTCAGTGGGAAAAATGAATTTAGACACATCAGCACCGTGATCCAAGAGCAAATCGACCATCCGGGGCGAAAAATTCGCTACGGCCCATTGCAGCGGTGTCCGACCCAAATTGTCCAAGCCGTCGACCTGCAACGTCAGCTGCATGTTATCGCAAACCTCAAAGAATGTCTTTATAAGCAAATTATCATTGGGGTATTCCCGGCAAATGATGTGCAGAATAGTCGATCCATGTTGATAGGTTGAATTCGGATCGGCGCCATTTCGAATCAGGATTTCGATAGTCTGTTTTTCATCAGACCAGCAGGCCGTGCCCAGAGCGTATCGTAGTGGTGTCCAGCCGCGTTTGTCCCGAGCATCGATGTGCAACGGCTGATATTTTGCTTCGCTGAGCTTGAACAGCATCCTCGCCAAGTTTCCGCTTTTGGATTTCTTGGCAATAATATGCAGCGGAGTCGATCCATCAATATTGGCTAAATTTGGATCTGCGCCATTCCTCAGCAACAATTCGCATATCTTGAAATTAGTACATTGCAGAGACAAGTGAAGCGGCGAATCGCCTGTTTTTGGTACGAGACAATTGGGATCCTGGCCGAGTTCGAGAAATTTCTCGACGGCGTCTTCACACTCCCACCCGCAAGCCACATGAAAATGTGTAAACCCGACCTCGTCGGCGTAGTTCATATCGTCGCCCCAGCGCAGAAAGGTATCTATTTCCAAGCTGTAGCAAGAAGGATACTTACTCGCGCGCAGAGGCAAAAAGGTATCTAACTCGAGCGCAGCGGCAAAAAGGTATCTAATTCGAGCGAGAAGCAAAAAAGTAGCTTATTCAAACGAAGTGGCAAGAAAGCTTTGACGCGCTGAATTTAGGTTGGCAACGCAGCCGTAAATGATAAAATATTGTTTTGTATTAGAGCAAAAAAGACGAAAAACATTTGAACTAGTGTAATGAGTTACATCTATTTGAAATGCGAGCAAACAAATCAATCTCACCATAATTTCGACTCAATTTGCCACTTATGGAGAACTTTGTATGTTATGAAAGGAAAGTAGAAGTTATCGGCTTTACATATAGCTTTGAATTAAATGTTGAATGTTGAATGTTGAAACAAAATTTTATCATTTACGGCTCCGTTGCCAACCTAAATTCAGCGCGTCAAAACTTTCTTGCCACTTCGTTTGAATAAGCTACTTTTTTGCTTCTCGCTCGAATTAGATACCTTTTTGCCGCTGAGCTCGAGTTAGATACCTTTTTGCCTCTGCGCGCGAGTAAGTATCCTTCTTGCTACAGCTTGCAAATAGATACCTTCCTGCGCTGGGGTGACGATATCAAATCTGTTATAAATTTGGAATAGTTTATAGATGGTACAGGTTAACCTGCGATAAAACGCATGATGCACTGGTGTAGTGCGACGCAGCGATGGCTTTTCGCCTTCGTCTACGTCGGGCTCGTCCTTGTAGCCGGATCTGATCACAAAGTCTATAGGTTTTGCTACTTCAATGAACCTATCATCGTGATAAATTACGCACTGTGTGAGAAGCCAATCGATTTCTTCCCGTCGAAAAAAGTCTCGGAGATTTGGAAGTGGCCCCTTCCAATTTCGAACTAAATATTCAAAAACCTTATAAAATTGTTCTCTCTCTCTTTCGTTCTCCCAATTGATCCTTTCACGCGCACTTTTTAACATGGACAAAGACATCTTCGTGTACACTCACGCACAACAGTCACTTAAAAATGAAATATTTTTATCAATTGCTACAGTCGATGCGATCTTCCTTTGTTGTTCAAGCTACGGGGTCGCAACGTGTACTGAGTCTAACCAATCTGATGTGAATTACACTGTAGCCGCGTTTGACCGAGGGATTCCCGCACGTATCAGCGCAGAGCAGCAACGCAGCAAAAATGAGCAAGCGGATTCTCGCCACCGGCTGCGAATAATAGCGAGCGAAAGACTCTCTCGGATCAGTTTACAAATCGTTCCTCGGAATTCAAAGTGTGCGTTTGCTTATTACGTCTACATCCTTACTTATAAGTACCAAAAATAAAGAGACCGTATGAATAGTAGCGCGTTAAATATGCATTATAAAGCCGTTTTACATCCGGCGAGTGAGATACATTAATCGAATAATATTTGCAATGAATATCGTTTATTAATAAATATATCGCAGACACGCCTCATCAAATTCGCTCATAAATTCGATATTACATGCGCGTTCGGGGCCGGTGCGATACAACACGTTGCATTTCTTCCTGTAGTCGTACTCAGTTAAGTACGATCGGCGCATTCGTTACGCAGATCTAGTATATATAGACACGCCGTGTTTATCTTTAAGCTGGACTAAAGCACACATTATTAATTACAACGAGAAATTTTAATGCACACATTAATGGAATACATATTCTCGTTAAATCCTCTTAAACGGCCGCGATTTCTTGGCGCAGCGATTAGAAGCGTTACCATACATCGAATATATATGCTGTCCCAAAACATAATCCTCGTACCCGAGCAATTTATCATATACGGTGATCGGTAAGGAAGTGACCCAATGAAAATTATCGAGAGAAAAATGCAAGTGTGTAACGAAAATATAATCTGTCAATCTATAGTATTTACAAAGAAAGAAAACAGTCTTAGGAATTTTCGTCGGTCACCCCGTAACGCACACACGCACATGACAACGAGGTTGTTTTGTCTCGTGCTTATATTGTGCATTATAATATCTCATTATACGTATGTCCCGCACAAGATTCGGTTACGTAATTTGAATAGTTATGCGTCTCTCTCTCGCGGTTCGCCTTAATGTGTACACCGCGCCGGGCCTCATAATGGATAAATATTATAGCCAACATCGGCGCTCGACTATTATGTTGTTATTATAAACACGGGACATATTAAACTTAATAACTATATAGGTATGAGTGAAAATGGCCCGTATACGTGTATACGTGCACGTATACAACGACTCTTATCAACGCGGGCGCCACGACATTCTGTACTATATACTTTTCTAATTTCTGTTCTGCAATATCTAGCTGTGTGTATATATAGTCGCGCTGAGCGGACGCAGATTCACAGCTGCTCGTGTACACGCGCGCACATATATAGTCCGAGACCGGTACCATGTAGGCAAACGCCGCGAGTGAAAGTAAGAGTAGCGCGAGTTGTGTATACATAAACCTATGTATATGCGTCTCGCGCGCGTATACTCGAAGATACTCGCGCGCTCTTTGTATCTATATCTACATATATACATGTAATCCCACACATACGCAGATATACTTTGTAACCGACAAACTAACGTGCGTGCGCGCGCGCGATGATAGACGCGCGTGCCGCCGCTGCCACGCGATATTCAGCGCAACGCGTAAATCAAACATCCACAGTAAATATAGGTTGTACGGTGTGCGCGTACAGCTTGTGTTTTCTCCCGTAGCATAGCCCATTTTATAGAAGTGTACTTCTGAGGCTTTATGGAAAAAAACGGAGTATATATACGTACGCGAAACATGTGCGCGCGCGCGGCCAGCCTTCGCAGCTTCTCGCGCGACTGTTATATTCACGCAAGCGCGTTTATAATATGCCAATGTGTTCCTGTCAGATTGGGCGAGATGAATGTCGAAATACTCCTCGTAGAAAGATGAGCTACAATGTATAACAAGGATCTCCCCCTTCCAATTCTGAGAACGCATGATCCTTTATATTTTAGGAGTTGGAGAAATTTTGTAAAAATCTTTGCTCCAAAAATGGGACAATTAATGATATATAGTTGAGAGAGAAGGGAAAGCAGGGGTTTTGTAAATCTTTCCAATTCCAAGTCCAAGCTTTCTTAAACTTTTCTTTCTAAACGGCCATTACGTAGTATACATAATGGCGGGAAAAAATATTTTTCATATCGCGCTACTCGTGATCCCGGGATAAAGAGAAGAAGGATCGCGCGATTCTCGATGCGCTTTCGCTCTCATCGAGCTGCGTGTGCGGCTGCATTGGTTCGTATAATGCAAGCTCGCGATATCGAAAAACCTTGTTGATCCGGACGACGATTCGTATTATACTAAGCTGCAGCTCGTGTCGGTATACCGCCAGCGTCGGCCGCGCATGCAGCCGTGTCCCTGAGCTTATCTCATATTTTTGGCACGAGTGACGATCCTCTTTAAAAGCTCGAGAAAGAGAGAGAGAAGAAATACTGATTCATGGACGAGTAAAGCATTGGCGGTGACGAGCAAAGTCGTGTGCGAAAGAGGGAGAACAAGAGCAAACAAATCTGAGATTTGCACCGAGCTTTACGCGTTATTTCTATTTTTCGATATAAAAAACATTGCGTCTTATGTAAAATGTAAATGAGGTTTTTAATAAGTGAAAATTTCGGAATTGCATTGGGCACAAGCAGTGAAATCGTGAAATCAAGTAAGAGAGCGAGAAGGGGAGGTATTTAAAACCTTAGTTTACAGTTTACTATTGAGAAAAAGTTTTAAAAAATATCTTTAGTGAGTATTTTTGTGCAATCTTTTTTCGTGTAATGTTTTAACTGTGCTCGAGAAAAAATTTATCATCATTGAAAAATGTTCAACATTTTTTTCTGTTCACATAATTGTCAAACAAAAGTGACGGATTAAATTACGTTTGAGATATGTTAGTCCGTACTAATTAAATCATAAAAGATGAATGAATACACAAAAAAATTGATATTAGAGTACGATGCTGTTTCATTAGAAAAATAGAATTATAGACAATTTTGCGTTTATGAAAAAATAGCAAAAATTGCTATTACTCGTGAGTTTAATAATTTTTAATATTTTTCATTCGTTGAAAAGGTGTGGGACAAAAAAATTACAAGAGTGCCTTTATGTTTAGAATCGGTTATAAGGTCCGAAAATATTTTTTAAGTTGTAATTTTTTTTTTAACAAAATTCACAAAAAATCGTTAATGCAAAAATTTGTTTTTCATAATTTTTGAATAAAAAAATCTATTGTAAAATTTTTTTTGGCATTTATTAAATTAAAAATATAATTACTGCCATAATATAAGAGTGGTAATCATATTGATTTTGACAAATATAGAAAAAAAATTTACAATCGATTTTTTGAATTATACATCTTTAAAAAAATTTGAATTTCGTGCTCATTGTGGGTGGAGCTCCGAACTGATCGAACGGCGAAGTCTCCCGCCAAAAAATTCTCGCGCGTAGATATTACGCGATGAAAGTAGTCTTTTTGAAAAAGTTCTGTAGCCTTCTGTGTCTCAGTGTCTTTCTAGCTGTATCTGTGTGCGTGCCTAAAAACACTTATGCTCTGAAAAAATTGTCATAGTTATTGTCTACTAAATCCGACTGTTCCAGTAATCCGAGCAAGTGACAACAGTAGTGGCTGCTACTAGATTTTTCGGTTGACACCGCAATATCTTAATGATAGTGCTGCTTAATCAAAAACTAATAAAATAACTTTAATAGTCGGTAATAGTGATGAATATAATCGCCTGTACTACGGCGCTCTCGTGACCACCACTTATAGGACTTATAGTGCCGGCGACGATTTCATGTATATAGTGTAGCTTCGTGCACGTGTGCAGTTACATATACGTTACGATTTCCTGTGTGGTGGCGTAAAAAGTAAATCTGAATTATCTCGACGACTACGGCAAGTGATTTCTTTGTGCTGCAATTGTGCGTCAATTCGCCTTCAAAGATTCGACAATTTTAAGTGATACTTTTTATTTTTTCTACAAGATAAAATCTCGTAATACTTTGTAATCATGTCGGATGAAGAAATGAATGACGTAGATTTCATGGCAATAGGATTCGATCAAATGATTTCACCCGATGCTTTCGTTGATCTGCAAAGGGTTAATGCTGTGGCCGTAACATTAGAAGGTTCAGACATACAGAATATACAATCATATGACCTGACAGAATTGACCTCGCCGGTCAATAGTTATGGTGAAGCTAAATTTATTCATAGAGAAGAAAAACCTGGGGAAGTGATTCCAATAGGATATGAAGTACTGCAGGAAGCTTCTACGTCAAATCGGTATTTTGATCCCCAGCCAACTACTTCAACAAGTAAAAATCATAATTTGAGAGCCAGATCGGAAAAAAGACAAAATAATGATGAAAATATCAAAAGGCATCGATCGTCAAAAGGAAAAAGCAAGGAAAATAAAAGACCCAGAAAAAACAATATACCAACACAAAACAATGTGAACAATAGTAAAACAAACAACCAAAAAATAGCTTCCTCTATGGAGGAAGCAGAAAATCAAACCCATTGTATAAATTGTTGTCAGCATTTGGATAGTTTGAAGGTCTACTCAGGTCATCCCAATAACGCACTGGATCAATTTGCGGTAGCGACTGATAAGCGAATCATAATAGAAGGAATTGATTATGAAAGTTCGGCCTTTAAAATAACTGCTTATAGGTAAATACAATTTTTAAAAAATAAAGTTTAATTATATTTAACATCTTATTGTTTTTTTTTAGTTTTTACTGTAAAGAAAAGCATTTGTGCCGCTTCGATACTGGCTTAATAGAGAGTGGTGTCGATATTTATATGTCTGGCTATACCAATGCAATTTGGTGTGATGATCCATCAATTGAAAATTCTATACCTACTGCAGATATTGGACCCATCTCGGCATGGTACGTAACGGGATTTGATGGTTCTCAAGATGCAGTAATATCTGTTAATACAGATACTAGTGAATATTATTTGATACAACCATCTGATGAGTATTCATCATTTATGAAACAAGTCAAAGAAAAGGCATTCTTAAGTAAGAGTGTTATAGAGATACTTTTAGAAGATCCAGAATCCGAATATGAAGATTTGCTTGCTAAATTAAATGTATGTTCGAATGAGTTAATAAAATAATTTATTAATCAAATAGTTACCTTAATATTTAATATTACGTATTTTAGATGATTCCATCGCCAAACGGAATATCAAAATTGACAGAAAATATGTTAACAGAGCATGCTCAATTTATTGTTGATCAAATTCTTTCATTTGATGAATCTGCTGATGAGGGTGATGTTAAATTGATTTATGCCCCATGCATTAAAATGCTCATTGATTCGCCCGGTGTGATTTTTAATAAAAATTCAAAGAAAGCTGGAAAAAAAATTTCTCAAAAAAATGAAGGTGGTTGGAATGCTATGACTCGACCATCTTATAAGCAAAAAAAGCTATCTTTGACAAAAGCAACAACCACAGAATTTGTGGACAAATTTTTTGAAAATTTTTTTCCAGATCAAGAAAAAAATATATCTGACAAGCTTGTTCTAAAACGTAGGAGATGTGGAACCTGTGAAGCTTGTTTGGAAGTTGATTGTGGAAAATGTGCCTCGTGCAAAGATAAGCCTAGATTCGGTGGACCTGGCACTAGTAAACAAGCATGCCTAAAACGAAGGTGCCCGTACATGGAAGTAATTGTAAGTTATATCTTGAATACTTTTTTTTCTATTTAATTTTCTCAAATATATTTCTCAGGACTCTATTGACGTTGAGGACGAAAATTATGATGACATCAGTGAATCAAACAAAGTCACTGAATCAAGCATAGATATTCACCGAAAACTTTGTAGTTCATTTAAAAAGAAAGCTCATGATTCTATCGAATGGATAGGAGAACCCCTTGAGGGAATTTTTTTTTCTGCTATTAAGTTGGATTCGGAAGTTATAGAAAAAGATGATTATATTTTTATTACGCCAGAAGATTCCTCTATGCCTATACAAGTAATGAAAGTCAGATATATGTGGGAATCCTCAAAAGGCGATAAAATGTTTCATGGTACCTGGTTGTGGAGGGGTAGTGGAACAATTTTAGCAGAAACTGCTCATCCAAACGAACTCTTCATGGTTGATCAATGTCAAGATGTGCCACTCATTTATGTTCAACAAAAAGCTAAAGTTCTCAAGTACGATTCATCAGAACATTTTGGTAATTCAGAATCTGCATTTAATGTAAATATTGTTAAAAGTAATCATTTTTATTTTTCAATGATGAACTTAATTTTAGGAAACAATACAGCTTCGATCAAAGAGGATGAAATATTTTATCGAAAACGATATGATCCTGTTCAAGCTAGATTTGAAGATCTTCCTAAAACAGAATTATTTGAAGATGTGCCGAATTGTTGTCCTACTTGTTTAAAAGGTGCACAAAAAAATCTTCCAAAACCCATTGATAAAGAAATCGAAAAAGGGATGGTGGAATATGCAAGTTTCACTCTTCACAATGAAGAAATAAAAGTGGGTAGTGGAGTTTATTTGAAACCAAATACTTTCTCCTTTAAACACAACAATAAAGGTGACCAAGTGGAACCTGTTAAAACAGCAGATGCTGCGACATACTCTGAATTATATAGAAAGTCAAATAATTTAATAAAAGGTTCAAATTTCGATACCGTTGAACCATTTAATGTAGGATATGTGACTCGCATATATTCCAAAACCCAACCCCAACGTGTAAGAAATGAAAATTTATTTTTGGAGGTAAAGAAAATGTATCGCATTGAAAATACAAAATCCCCAGTTCACAGTGATGACTTGAATAAATTGTATTGGAGTGACGAAGGTATTAATTTAAATTAACATTAATTTTTACATAATAATTCTACTAATACTTTATTTTTTTTACAGTATGTACTGTTAAACAGGAACAAATCACTGGAAAGTGCTATTTAATGAATTCTGAAAATTTAGAAGAGGGAACTGATTGTGATAAGTGGTCTTCTCTAGGACCAAACCGTTTTTATTTTACCCGTGCTTACGATAGTATAAACGATAAGGTGGTAGATTTACCCGATCATACCCTGGGCATTGGACTAATACACACAAAAAATAAGACATCAAAATCAAAAAGTATCAGAGCAGTCAAAAAGGATTTAGATGAACCCATTGCACATGCTCCAATTTCAAATAAATTAAGAACATTTGACATTTTTGCGGGTTGTGGAGGTATATTCACACTTGCCAAATTCTTTTACAACATTCATGCAGAGTAATAAATTCCATGTTATAAAATACAGGTTTATCAGAAGGCTTAAAACAGTCCGGTTTAACTAAAAACTTATGGGCTATTGAACAAGATGAGGCTGCTGCCCACGCTTATCGTCTGAATAATTCAGAAGCCAAAGTTTTTACTATGGATTGTAATCAATTTTTGAAAAAAGTTTTGAGTGTAAAATTTTGCTTAGTATTTTTACTCTAGCAATCGCCCTTCAAGTAAATTGTAATTGAATATTCGAATTTCTAGGGTGAAACAGTGGTAAATAGTTTACCTGTACCTAAACCAGGAGAAGTAGATTTATTATGTGGAGGTCCACCTTGCCAACGATTGAGCGGCGTGAATGGTTTTGATCGCAAAAGTTATTCATCCATTAAAAACTCATTGATTGCCAGTCTATTATCATTTTGTGATTACTACAGACCAAGATTTTTCGTTATGGAAAATGTCAGGAACTTTGTTTCGTATAAAAACAGTTCCGTTTTAAAATTAACTATTAGTTGTTTGGTGCGTATGGGTTATCAGTGCACATTTGGGATACTTCAAGCTGGTAGTTATGGCGTACCACAGACTCGCAGAAGGTACCATTGTTCACGTAACTTTTCATTTGGTTCGTTCATTTTACATAAAACACATCATTCTTTGAAACGGGTTATTCTTCTAGATTTATATTGATTGCCGCTGCTCCTGGAGAAATACTTCCAAACATCCCTAGACCTCTGCATGCCTTTAGTAAATCGGCTTGTGAGTTGAGTATGGTCATTGATAACGTAAAGGTAATATATTTATAAAAACGATAAAATAATTGAAATAATTATTTACAAAAATTTTCATTCTTTTAGTATTCTACTTTCGATGAATCTCTTACATCTGGGCCTTTTAGAGCAATTACCGTTAAAGATGCCTTGTCGGATCTGCCATCTATTATTAGCGGAGCTAATGAAATCACTATGACATATAGCAAAGACTCACAAACTCATTTCCAAAAAATGGTATGCTTCTCATCTTTAAATAGTATCATTGAAATTAAGGTATTGAACTATATGTATTCGTGTTTTTCAGATGAGAGCCAATATGAAAAATCCATCTTTGTTGATGGATCATATTTGTAAAGATTTAGGACCTTTGGCTAATAAACGAATGAGCTATATTCCCCTTCGAAGTGGATCTGATTGGCGTGATTTACCCAATATTGTTGTCCAACTGAGTGATGGATCCTTAACAAATAAATTGTACAAAAATATTATTTTGTTACGTAAGTTTTCTTAAAAGTGAAAAGCTTATAATTGAAATTTGTTATTCCAGAGTTTATTATGAGTTTAAAAAAGAAGGTAAAGGAACTAAGGAAACACTGCGAGGCGTGTGCAGTTGCGTCGACAAAAATAAATCTTGCCAGTCAAAATATAGGCAAGCAAACACTCTGATACCATGGTGTTTACCACACACAGCTGATAAGAACAATCAATGGGCTGGTGTTTACGGACGCATCGATTGGAATGGCTATTTAACTACGATAACTAATCCAGAGCCAATGAGAAAACATGTAATACACTTCTCTCCGCTAAAAATGATACATCTTCAGATTGATTATAAGTTCATGTGATTTTTAGGGTCCAGTTCTGCATCCCAAAGAAGATCGCGTGGTCAGTGTTCGCGAATGTGCAAGATCTCAAGGTTTTCCAGATAATTTCCAGTTCTATGGGAATATTTTAGAAAAACATCGTCAGATCGGTAACGCTGTTCCTCCTCCTCTCGCGAAAGCATTGGGCTTAGAGATTCGAAAAAGTGTTAGTCTGAAAGAAGCTTCTTTGAAGAATGTTTAATTACTCAGTAACACTTAATTTAAAAAAAAAATGAACGTTGGTTCGATTTTTACCAGTACCTAATTATTTTTAAGTTATTTTAGTTTTTGTAAGAATACTATTTTAAGATTTATATTACTAATGAGCGTTCGTTTATTGTACGCGCATTCCTTTTTGATATAAAAATATTTCAACATTTATCGAAATCCTGCATGGATAAATCTTTCATTTATCGCCCATCTATATACAATGGATAGTGTGAAATTTTGCATTCGATTAAAAGGTAAAATTGTGCCTTAACTCGACGAAAGTTTGCCTAACATTTCGTTAGTAATTAGTTCGGCATGACTATTGACCATGCGCTCGCAGAGAGGCTTGTCAGTGTGTGTGTATGCAGCCTTGACGAATCATACAACACTGCGGCTATATGAATATACGTATACTGCGCGTACCTACATCAAGGGCAGCCTCTATTTTATGCTCTTTAAGTAATTTATAGAATATCTGTATGAGAGAGAAAAAAAGGAAATCGGTATCTCCCGAAATTTGCACGCGCGCGCAGAATATTGAAAATTGTATCGCTTTATCGAATCGAGCTTGGTCTGCGATCGTTTCAAGTTAGAGTTGTTAACAAGAACGATTTTCATCATCTGGGTGTCTTCAATTTTTCAAATCCTTCAATATCGAATCAAAAGTCCTTGAGAACATCTAATTTTTTATAAATAATGTAATTTTAAAAATAAAAGATCGAAAAGTCACGAATCGAATCGACAAAAGCTCAACAACCTTGACGTTATACTCATCAAAAGCTCGATTACCGCAAACTTGAAGAAAAAAAACAGCAGCGTTAAAAATCGCAGCGAGCTTTGACAGCGCAGGGTGGAATGGGTGTAAAAAAAAAAAAAAAAATATCACGTATACGCTCTCGCAGGTAGAGACATCAGGTGTAGCGATATATAGTATTAAGGTGCTCGCTCGGGCGTGTGTGTTTTATAATATACATGTATACATCATCACTCGTGCAGCAGCAGCAGCAGCAGCAGCAGCAGCAGCATTATATACAGTACGAGAGCAGCGCCGGAAAGTAGGACAGCCCGGCTTACCGGTGCGCTATTGAAACCGGCGCTGCGCCGGCGCAACGGCCTAAGCGGACACTGCCCCGGTTTCGACTTGCCTCTTCAAGGTCTCGCCGGCTCGATACTCTCTCTACACATCCTCGCAGCTCTCTCTCTCTCTCTCCCACCTTATACACTTTTTCACTCCCTCGCCTCGTTCCCGCGCGCGCGCTCGGCAGCACAGAGCTCGACTCTCTCTCTCTCTCCCTCTTTCGAATGCACACACACACACACGCTTCATTTCTCCAATGAATTCGTACGATTCTTTCTGTACTTTTTTTTCCTTTATAACATTTCGCGATATTTATGCATTTCTTTGGCAAATACCTCGTAAGCGCAGCTGGATCGAACGTTTGGAGAAAAGAAAAATAAAAATTAATATGGAAGCTTCTCGGTACCGTACGAAGGGGTGGACGCGCGTGTGTGTCGACAAGTGCACAGGATTATATGCCACTGCTGCTGCTGCTCGCACTTTGACCTGACCAGATTTCGTTCAAGGTCGGGCTCACGTGAACTATAAAGGAGCGCGCATGCAGCAGCAGCAGCAGCAGCAGCAGCTAGAGAATTCCAGCCAGGCGATGTGCACTCGGCAGTGTTAACGGCGAAGGTTAATTGATTATTCCACTCTCTCCTGTTTTTTTCTCTCTCTCTTTTTTCTGCTTTATCCCTCACCCCTCGGACAAATTTTATATGCACGATGTTTCGGCTGTAATGCTCTCTTAGCATTGCTTTCTCTCTCTCTCTCTCTTTTTATTCTGATTACTTTCGTTTTATTTATTTTTTTTTATGCGCAATGAATGTATGTCAGGATGATTAAAAGCTGTAACGTCGACAATGATATCTTGCGCCAAGCGTCGCGCGCAGCTCATAAGGCTCTTGGAGAAGCGAGAAAATTCTCAGAAGAGCCATTTGTAATCAAATTCTTGATCGAGTAAGTAAGTTATACGTATAGGTAAGGCGACTGCTCGTCGCTGGAATGTAGAGCTTGTCCAAAACCAAATGATTCGCGGCTTGCGCAACTCATTACTTAAGACTCTACGCGTGATCGATGAAAAAGAGGATCGAGTCGAGGGAGATCAGAGATCTCTTACAGAGAAGCAGAGAGAATTTTAAAGTATCTCCACTGCGTGTATCCTACATAATGCTGTACACGTTGGGCAGGGGCGTTCGTTCGAGGCGCGCATACACAACACAAGAGTTTTTCACCTCCTTTCTTTCTTTTTTCTTTCTTTCTTTATTCTCTCGCCTATAGCTCCACGGCACAGTGGAGTATTCGTGCATTGAGATGCGCGCGAAAGAAACGAGCTGACTGCACGTTTACAAAAGCTCGAGAGAAGACCCTCGCCCTCGCGCTCGCGCCAAGAGAGAGAGAGAGAGAGAAAAGTTTCCGCTAACGAGTTACAAAAGCTCGAGATAACATTCTTCAAGGTTTCTCTTTGCAGACACGAGAGCATTTTGGAAAATTATCATTTTAAAGCCTCCCGAGAGACGGAGAGAAAGAGAGAGAGAGAAAGAGAGAGAGAGAGAGGAGGAGAAGAAGAAGAAGAAGAGAAAGAAGAAAGTGGCTTTGTAGAGGCGTCCACTTGACACCCATCTCTGTTGCGAAAATTAGGTAAAATATTAAAACCGTATCCCCGCTTCTACTGTGTGCGGAACAATTTCTACTATTCGGTATGAAAACCAATCAAAAAATTTTCCCTACAAAACCCGATCGTCGTCAATAATAAATCAAATGATCGTTTATCCGATACGACAGCAATCATTCGCATATAGCGAAAACATACATTATCATCGCGTACATAAATAGCAAAAGAGAGCATCTCTCTCTGTGTCTGTCAGAGCGCATTTAGCCATCCGAATTCGGACACACGATCGCACACGGTCGAGTAGCTACAGCTTCGTCCTTGTACCTTTATTTATCGTTAGTTATAATGTCGTCGCTTTATATACACGTCGTGGCACGCGTGTATTATACCGACACCGGCACCTGTGTGTGTGCATCGCGCTCGCAAAGTGTCCCATCGTTGTACAGTCCCATCACGCCTCTCTCTCTCTCTCTTGCAAATCTAGAACGCGTACTGATGGAATTCCAAATTAGACGTAGTACTTTTTTTTTATTTCGCGCGCGAGGCGAGTATAGAGTAGAGTATAAGGAAAAAATTGTTATCCCCGCGTCTTCGAGCTAGAGAGACATGTCAGTTAGTAGTAGTAGTAGTAGCAGCAGTAGTTGGTGCCGTCGTGCACCCGCTGCATATAGAGAGGGGGAGGTGGTAAAATCGAGAGAGAAAGTGATCACGAGGAACTAGGGGGGTTGCACCGGATCGAGAGCGAGAGCAGCAGCAGCAGCAGCGGTTGCAGCAGCAGTGGCAGCAGCTGTGTGCATGGTGACCTAGTACCGAGTGCCCGAGATACATGACCTGAATTCCAACTGCTGCTGCTGCTATCGCTCTCTCTCTCTCTCTCTCTCGTGTGCCTCGGGTACAGGTGTCCTACTGCCCTCAACCTCTAGCTGGATGCGAATCGTGTGTGTGTGTGTGTGTGCGTGTGGTGCAGAGCTCCACGACTCGGCCTATACGGCCCCCGCGCGCGACTAGTCCTCCGTACGCGAGTGTGTCAGTGTGCAGTGCATCCATACCTCCTCCTCCTCCTCCTACTCCACCTCCAACCCGCTCGCGCATAGCTGCGTGTGTATATACATACAATAATATGGATTGCGCCCCGGCAGCAGCGGATAGTAGGCAACGACCTTCGGCGCTCCGAGGCATTTCATTGTTTTTCCTCGGCCCTTTCAGAATGTCATTATCGCTTGTCCGTCGTCGTCGTCGTCGTCGTCGTCGTCGTCGGGTTCGTGTATATACATCGCATGTGTACCTATACCTACTCTACAAAGCTCTATGCGAGCCGATCTTCGTGTGCTGTATGGATATAGGCACGAGCTCGATGCGCGCGCGTGTGTATAATGTAATATAGCCGCAGGCGCTCGAGCTATATAATGTGTAACGATCGCCGCATCGAAATTCGAAATTCGTATAGATAATTGTCGTTGTTTCACAAACTCAGCATATGTAAAACTCGACCCAATATATTTTACGTAGATTTTTTTTTTCATCAACCCAAATAACGAAGCTTATCAGGTACACTCGTTACGACTTTTTTTTTTGCTGCGTACCGTATAAAATATCATTCTCGTGTGTACAAATATTTGCCAAGCCGGCGAGCTGCTCGTCGAAATTTTCAACGATGCTGCTGCTCGCTTGCATACACACACGCGCGCGCGTTAGTTTCGCAAACACGCGCCTTTTTCAGAGTCGGAGAGGAATCCCAACGTCGCGCCGAGCGCGCGAGCCTGTACGTGGCCGTAAATGGACTTAGAGAAATGCACGCTACATGTAGTCACTGCCGCAATGCCTCGTCGTCGTAGTCGCACGCGTGCGTGGCTTATTCGAAACTTTAAAATTCTCCCGCGCATATATATATAGAGAGAGAGAGAGAGAGAGAGGCAGCAGAGTCTTTAACGGAGCAAGTTTCAAGGATAGCTTCAGACACACAGTCGCTAGGCTACTGCCAGGAATAATCGACAACGATATTCTCTTGCCCGCTTTTGAATATATAGCGATCGCGTTGGGCAGATAGATGCATATACAAACACGAAACGGAGCAGACGCGCGCGTGTCGGATGCATATGCATATACCGAACGAGGCGTGTGTATACATATATAGAGCTTTTATGATACGAATATATTAAATGCGATCGCACGAGCAACAGAGTCGGTGTATCTATCTGCCTGTGTATGTCTGTGTGTGTGCGGGGGATGGCACGAAAGACTCCCGCGCGCGACCCCATCCCTATATTATACATATATCGGGAGGCCTCGCGCTTGATACATGCACATCAACTCGAGCCTCTCTCTCTCTCTCTCTCTCTGCCATGACTCGATATATAGAGAGAGGGACAGAGAGAGTAAAACGGAAAATCCGTAGGACTTATGTGGAAGAGAGAGAGGCAGTCAGGCGCAGGCGATGCGACTTCTCCTATACTCGTGGCGCGAGGCGGCAAAAGTAGGTAACGTTTTGAAAAGTGGAACATGTCAAGATTTGTGTGTCACCACCACCTCCGCCTCCGCTCGGGAGGCGCGCGAGAATGCGCCTACACACGGAGCGCCACTGGTTCAAGATCAAAAATACTACCCGTAGTGGATCCCTTGCATTCTCGCGCGTGTATATGTATGTGTGTGTTGTACCTCGCTGCTGCAGCTGCATGCCTAGGATGCCGCCTCCTGCCAGCCTGCCAGCCTGCGGCTTCGTTTTCAAGGCCATCGAACTTGTGCGCAATGTTATTCGGCAATATGCTCGAGCGCGCGCACCCCCCCAAAAGTTTTCCTCGAAGAGTTAAAGCGTAGCATAGCTCGCTCGTATAGCTCGTTGGTTTGTTTTTTTTTTCTTCTTATAACGTCGATACGGCCAACGCTGTGCGCCGTCTACTTTTTATCGTTGTTTTATATACACCGCTGTGCACTTTGAAAGAACGAGCGTTTTATAAAAGTTAGGTAAATTATCGGGCACGAAGCGCGTCCGGAAATTTATTCACGCGACGAGTGCCTCAAATCTTGTCTAAAAGTTTTTTTTTCTGTATATAGCGCGATGACAATGGCCTTTAGATAAGACGACCGTGAAGCCGCCAGCGCAGCGGCCCCGCACATTATACACACGATTATAAATGCATACGTGCGAATGAGCGACAAGCGTGTAACCGTGCGTTTAATACGTATTGTCCGTGTGTGTGCGAGAATGCGCATCGTAAATTCGTCGCTAGCCTGACTGCCTGTGTGCCTGTGCACCCTTGACCAGTCGTGCAGCTTACTTATACTACTGCTGCTGCTGCTGCTGCTGCACTGGCCGACACACGACAGTTGGAAAATTCAAGTTTGCACGCGTACACACACTCGTCGTCGGTTGTTGTTGTTGTTGTGTATGTATAATATGGTCGGTCACCGCGGGCCACTGGCCAAATCGGAGGGTATATAGATACGTATGTTAGCTATTCCTTAATGCTTGCTATTACCCAAGTTTATGCGTTTAAAGTGGTTTTTTTTTCATTTTCTCTTGATTCTTTTCCAAGAAAATCGTGGATGTATAAATCATAATGTTATCAATGCCGCTCTTGAACGTAGCATAAATATAGTTTATTGAATATAGATAAAAGCTTTTTCGAAGGTCCAATCTCATTTTTCGGTATCGTTCGAGAGCTTAAAAGTATTTTAACGCCGAGCCAATCGATGAATTGAAAATTCTATGCTTTCCGGCGTTAAAATACTCTCCGACTCCGAGAAATTAAAAAGTAATCTTCGAAAGCTCAAAAAAAGCAAAATAAAAAAGAGCAAAGCTCCGACACTAGCCTATTTTCTCGAGTAAAGAGTATAGTAGCAGTAGTAGCGGTCGAGAGCAGCAGCAGTAGAAACGAACGATTTGAACCCACGAAACGTGCCGAAGCTTTCAATGTCCGACTAAATCGATTTTCACTACTCAATAACGCACTCGAGATTTTAGCCTCTTAGCGCAAATCCTATACACACTCGCTGACTCTTGCTTGTTTATTTTTCTTCTATCTCGTGCCTTCTTTCTCTTTCTGTTATTTTTTTTTTGCACCTAGCTCGCGTACGTGACATCGAATTAAATTTGGAATGAAAGTGTTTTTCTTGTTTCAGACTGATCTCTAGTATTTATACGGCGAATAAGCTGGACATTGCTCCGGGATTTCGTTGGAAAAATTTCTCCTCTGTGATATTAAAGCTAAAGCTACTGTCTTATAAATATTTAAACATTTTTTATATGAAAAATAGTTTAAATTGCATTTTTTCTGTGAATTTTTTATTTTCGTTAGTAAGGGGAAGTGTAATCGTTATTTTTTTATTGAGTTTATTCAGACAGGTAAGAAATGCCAGTAATGAAAACATTTTTTTATATTTGTTAATCATTTTCAAAAATAATTGAAAAACGGGTATAGTTAGTAATTACTTGACATTTTTTAGGTATTCAACTCATTAATATCATATGGCTTTTTTCAGTCTACTAAAATGTGCCGAAATGGCATTGAATTAAATTTTGACAATATCAAAATGCACCCCGTCTGACCAAAGCTGGGTCGATCTACTTGAATGCAAATGGCCGTTCAAATTGCAATTAACTCATGAAACGCTCTTCGATAAATCGATAGTAAAATTTGACAAATCGTAGAGTGTATGAATTATTTATAAGAAAATAGCCAACCGAATTACCCTAGACAAATTTCAAACCTCTCCACCGAATACTTGGATAATAATAAACGACGCGATCATCATTAACTGGATAGAATATAATATCGAAGTAACACAAGCGACATACCGTATACTCGCGACCGTTGAACAAACGTTCGGATAAATATAATAAAGCTCCTCGATCGCAAACTCGAGAAAGCGCGAGACACGTATACGTACACGCATTCTGTTATACATTATAAAAGGCCATAAGCACGTGAGCTGAGATACTCGCCGTGTGCCATTATATGCATAGTCTCTCGCGGGTGCTTGCTGCACACTATAACGGGGGAGGTGCGCGCGAGGGGGTGGTGCTGGCAGTGGGTGGCTCGGCTCGGTGCACTCGTCGTCGTCGTAGTCGTTCAAAGGTGCAAGTAACTAGGTCGCCGACCTAGTTGCACCGTAGCGACCTCACGCGGCCGGTCAGCTGTGTGGCACCTCTCTCTCTTTCTCGTGACTTTGCTGCTGCTGCTGCCGCCGCGTACCGCTCGGGCTTGTGGAAATTCGAGCCGACGAATACATATCTTGGCCTTGAGCTGCTGCTACTACTGTGGGAACCTCCGCGACTCACACACACGCACACACATAAATGTGCACATGTGGCAAGCACTACTACCACCATCCCCCCTTCGTCGCGCATACATCCTAGCTATATGCAGCTGCACACACGACGCGGGCTGTTTACCTTTTTTTCTCCTTTTCTCTCTCTCTCTCTCTCTCTCTCTTATCCTATTATCGTTATTCTATTTTCTCGACCAAGCTTTTGCTTTTAGATTTCTTACGATATAGCTCAGGCTCGAGGTATTATACGCGCAGTCGTGCACTGGACTTTCATATCGTTTTCCATGCGCAGTTGCACACACACACACACACGTCGACACAAAGTTCTACATTCGATACATACAGTTTTCATTGGAGAGTTTCGAGTCGCTTTTTGCAGGCTGATTATGTCTCAATAATTCAAGAATCGACACGACACAACGAGTCCGCGGGATCGCCGAGCGCCGCGCCCGCAGCAGCAATAGATTCGTCCATGCGCAAGCTCGACGACGATATAATGTTTTAACGCGTTCGAGTTGATACGCCCGCGCGACCGTATAATAATATAATACGACCCGATGAGTGCTTTGCATTAAGTGGCCTCTCTTTCGATGCGAGTACTTAATTATATTTATCAGCTCGTTTCGTTCGTTGCGCGCGCGTGTGGCACTGGCAGTGGCAACGGCCGTCATCGTGTATTGCAGCGGAAATTATTTTGCGGTTATCGCACCAACGACGAGCGACGACGAGCGAGCGAGTTTATGCTCGTGATATGTAATATAAAGCGCACGAGCGAGCGAGCTTTTTTAACCGTATATCAAATATGAGATAGGAGAGGTTCCCGTATAATGTAAATTTTTTACCTTGTGTGATTTTCGTAAAATTTTTTCGCCAATATAATAATTGCACGTATTTTTTTATAACATATAGGAAGAGTGCTTTATAGTAGCGCGTCCATGCGTTAACCGTTGATTGATAATTTATTGCCCCCGCGCGACACGACGCGTGGGTGGTACGTTCGAGTACCTCTGAATATCCCAATTTCGTTTGGTATATTCTTTAATTTGATTTTCGTAGATAAAACCTCGTCGAATCGAATCCGAGTTTTCGGCACCGAAGCGCCGAGAATTTTCAGGTATATCATATATACCTGCGCGCGTGGCACTATTTAGGTCAATTAGATGACGAGACCCGATAGATGAGTATATAATTAACTGAATTTAATAAAATTTACTTGAATTTTTTACGATACACACACGCGCGCATATATATTTATATATTATAACGGTTATATAGCTATGTTCGGCCGCAGCCCGGCGCGCCGTGTCCGTGACCAATTTCGGTATTTAACTCCTATATATCCTACTACTACTACTACTACTACTACGTACTATATTCTATATTCTTGCCGCGGTATTTATACGATTCGAAACAATCGCGGAGCTCGTGCAATTTTCTTTCCTTTTTCTTTTTTTTTATCGAATGATTCTCGTCGATTTATTTATTTTTTTTTGCATTCGATGTAATATGAAAAATTTTTGCGCTCTACCCACGTACCGTGTACGAGAGAGGTAGTCGAGTTCTATCGTGACTTCTAAACTCCGAAAGTTGATACACACGTTACACACATACACGCACGGGTGCTCGTGTCTGTGTATTATATATTATATATATTTTCAATGCTGTGTATCATGACATAGTAACGAAGTTGCTCCGCGCCGAAAGCAAAGGTCAAGGTCGCCGAAGCGGCCGTCTTGGAGTGCCTTAAATGAGAAAATAAAAAGTTCTCTCTCTCTTGGAAAAGGTACTAATGATAAAAATATGCAGAAGAACCCTTCACACGTGGTTTTTTTTTTGCAATGCTGTGTAGCTGCCCTTTTTTTTTTTTGCTTTTCGTTGACGCGATGATACGACAAGGATCAGCTACTCGCGTGTGTGCATATAATTACCTCCTGATATCTTCTAACGAATTATGTTCTGATTTCTTACGGTCACGGTTAATTTTTGTTTTGTTTCGTTTTGTAATCGAGTCACCGATCACCAAAGTATAGCATAACGCGTATACTCACACACTCACACTTACATTTCTGTGTTAAGGTTTTGCAGTACATGGCCGCTCGCTCGCTCGCTGACTTTTTTTTTATTCTTCTAATATTGACCGTAGTTTGTGCGCGCTTAGGCCAGTAACTATTCAAGAGTTATTTGAACTGATAGGCCTTGGCTATATACACGTACATTATACGCTGCTGCTGAAACGACCTGTGCTGTACGCGATATGTGCAAAAATTTGAATTTCGTTCTGCAATAATACTGCCGCGGCGCAGTTGACCCTCTCTCGTTCTCGACGATGCGCATAATGATAACGCGTTAACGAGCCTCTAAACTGTACTATGGATTTGTATGCATAGATATAATCGTCTATGGAGTCAATTGAGTGCGTTTTTTTTTCTGCGGACGATAAACTTTTTTCTTACGATCTAACAATACAATGAGTAAGCTTAAATGTTAGTTCTATGATACAAAATAATACATCTTTCGAAAAATCCTGACGATCGGTATCGATAAAAGAGAGGTAGAAGGTAGAAAAATTGCTTACGAGGAACTTGCTCGAAAAACTACTCTCTCAAATGACATCCTTCAAAGAGCAAAAACTAGATTAGCCGCACATGAGAGCTCTTGAACTTTTTTTTCTTCATTGCGACTCTTGATCTTTCCCTCTTTCTCTCTCACTCCTCTCTTGCGCTTATACTTGCACGAAGGCAAGTTGATTTCGAGAGTAGAGAAGCCCAATAGGCTCTCTCTTCCTCTGTGAGCCTCGACTTCCGTCGAATTTCTTACGTGAGGCGTGTGCCTTTAACTCGAGGAAGGAGAAAAAAAAAGTGAAAGCGCGAGAGCGAAGATTCAATTTACAAAAGCTCCTGGGTCGTGTACGGCGGGGTGGGCCGCGGCTATTTTATTTCTTCGCTCGTCTCTATCGACATCTTTATACGTTTGAAGTAGCCGCAGATGGGGGGGAGGAAAAAAATACAACGAACCTATAACACCTGTGAACCTCGACTCTCTCGTGCTTACATGTAGAATTCGAAATTTGCAGCTCTTAAATACGTGCATCGCGACTAGAGACGCTACATCACTGCACTCGAACCGAGACATGCTAAAATTTATCTCTCTCTTTCTCTCGGAGCTTATAATTCTAGTTTACGCAAATTCAGCGAGCTCGCGCGAACTCATTAAAGAAAAAAAGGCGGAAGGCGATATGCAGTATCTCAAAGCTGTTCTTTGCTTATAATATATATCAGCACGTTCTAATTTTCATTTTTGAACTTTTTTTTTCTTTTTTCATTTCACACGAAATTTATCGTTAAACTGGAGAAACTGCTTCGTTTTTGTATATAATACATCGAAAGGTACGGAAGCGGTTAAATTAAATTTAAACATTTTGGTTGAAAATCAATGATTCAATACTGATTAAAAATTCTCTTTGATTGCCCAAAAAAGTATGAAAACATAATATCAATCATATAGCTAAAACCAGTATCCACCACTAGATGGCGTATACCCTTTTATCTTTAAATCTGCAAGTGGCAAAGTGAAAATTACAGTATAAGTGGTGGTTTAAACAACCGTTAAATCACAATTTTGGTTTCCGTCTTTGGCTATAATGGAAATATTTTAAGCAGCGTGTACATACGAAAAAAAAGAGAAAAAATAATGGCTCGCGTCCAGTAGCGAATGCATCCGAGCCCCTACAAACATACAGGACAAAGTACACAAACAGTCGTAAAAGTTTTCCTCGGAAGTCCGAAAAGTCTCGAGAAAATGAAGCAAAAAAAAAATCCAACGACCGAAGCATCCAGCGAGAGAGAGAGAGAGAGAGAGAGAGTTATATTCGAGACAGGCGCCCACACACCCATCACGTAAACACACGTGTGCGGTTTGGCGCTATATTTGTACTGCTACAACTCGAGTGCTTGTAAAACGAAATCACACCGATGCGCGTACATTGGCCTCGTCGTCGTCGTCGTCGTCGCATGCGTAAAGGAAAATTCACTGATTCATCGGCTATTACGACAATTAATCCCGCGCGTACGGGGGCTTCTGACTCTATTATATGTACGTGTATTATGGACGGTAGCAGACGTCGAAGTCAATTTTATTGATTTATTTGAATAGAGAGTGAGTGAGAGGTACGTAACGAAAAACATTGCGAAAGTGTATTTACGACGAAGACGACTACGACGACGACGATGATGATGATGATACGAATGTTGTCGACTATTTCTGTCCTATATATTCTCGCTCGGTCCGCGTCTTGGGCCGATACGTGATCGACGGCTTGGAATAACACACACACGCACACATACACATATATGCCACGAGCGTCTTTTCACCGTAAGGTCACCCGGCCGCGAGTGACGACTGGACGTCTCAGCACCTCGAGACGAGAGCTTTTAAGCAAATAACTTACACGCAACCGTGCGGATTTTATCTCCACTCGTATACAGCCGTCTGCGAATCTCCTCGCGCAGAGTACAGTGGGACACCTGTGTTTTTGGCCTGGTACGCACGGGACGTATTAGATAATTGTAAATCGAGGACGTACCGCATTGTTTCCTGTTCGACGCGTATATATATTTTTGACGTATATATACGCACGGCGTTTTACGACGATTACACCTACTTCGGACCGAACTATTTCCAGCCTCGAAAATACATTAATTCCATATATTTCTCCTTCGCTCGTTGGATCTCGTCTCTCATCTATACATATATACGTCGAAGGGGGAAAAAAAGCATCTGCTCGAGTCTCTCTCTTTCGCGATGATCCATTCGCGCTTGATCGATGTTTCGCAATGCAAACACACAGTGTGCTGCTGCACCTTCTAGAAGTCAATATAAATATTTTGCATCGACTGTCTGTGTGTGTGTGTGCGTCTGCGCGCTATACGTCCGCTGCGTTTGATGACGACGATGCGCAAGGTGCATCGCATCTGAAAAAATTGCGTAATAAGAGATGCGACGTGATCAAAAACGAGCCGCGCGGCAAAAAAAAAGACATACGTAATCAGCCGAAAGATTAACGAGCGCATGCTGGAAGAAAAAAAAATAATAATATAACGATAAATTTCCATAAGTGATTTTGTTTATGTGCTTGCGAGAGCGCGCGCGCGCGGGTATACTTTTATAAAAGCTCCAAGAGATAATTTTTTTTCTCGTCCCCCCTGCCTGGAAAAGTGGGGAAAAAATCAGCTCTCGTTTGCACGCCGTGATAAAAGATACCGAGAGAGAAAAAAAGGCCAACCGGTATAATAAAGTGCCGTGCACGCGTGCATACACACACACTTACACACACAACGACGTTATAATATATCGTCGCGCCGCGGCAAAAAAAGTCATTACGATATGCTAAAAAAAAAAAGAGAAAGAAACGACGGCGAAAAAAAACAAGGAAAAAAAGCGCCCGAGGAGACGAGTCAGTTACCTCGCTCAAAAGTCAAATAATCGTTTGCCGCAAAACGTATAACGAGCGTTGGCCGCACACACACATACACACACACGATATAATATATTATTGTGTGCGGCCACAAACGACACAAACACACGCTCTCCATATAATGTGCGGCAGGCCTCGCACGCAGACACGTTGTGTGCGATCGTATGCACATACAACATAGCGCCGCGAAGAAGGGCTGCATAAATTTAAGAATCTCGGTTACACACGTATATGTAAAAGTGCGCTCGAGCATATAACTACACACACACATTTTATATATAAATGTGTGTAATTTGCATGCGTCTACGTGTGTGTGTGTGTGTTTGTGTGTGTGCGTGTTTGCATGCCACCCCCTCGGCTCGCGATAATGGTTTAGTGCGAAAATAAGGAGGTGGAGGTATATAGAAAGCTGCGCGGAGGACGCGGAGGAGGTGGAGGAGGGTAGTGGTGTTTCGGTATATACGGTGTGCTTTGCCGCTGCCTGAATGTAGGTCAGGCAAGAGTGTGTTGGCCTGAGCATTTTGCCATGACATCGTTGCAGGTTATCTGCTTCTCTTTCTATCTGCGCCTCGACTCGTGCGCGGACCCGTTCTCTCTCTCTCTTATATGTACCTCGCCCGCGCTGCGACTTTTTATTCTCTTTTTCTTCGATTCCCTGCCTCGTTTATGTGTGTGTGTATGTATGCATACTCATGCTAAATACACGTATATATGTTCGCGGCTCTACGATCCTAGGCGTGGAGGTCACCGCAAAATTTCACGCGACCTTCGCCCATCGTGCCATTGTCTGCTTGGCGTATCTGTCTTCTGTAACTTTTGTGCATGTGTGGCCGATTCTCTGTCGAAATCGAATGGCCAAAAAATTGTTTTTTTTTCCCCTCGATGGAGAGTGAGAGTCTTTTTAAAAACTGTACGTGGCTCTAAATTTTATAACTTATACAATTATTTTCACTTTGCCACTTGTAGATTTACTTTTGAAGGTACTCGCCATCTAATGGCAAAAGCTTGAAGCGGTATTACAGTACTAACGTTGTTTTGGAAACTGTTCTACATGCTTTGAAGCATTTAAAGGGTCATTTTCGGGTCATATAAAATGCTCTCAATATTTGTATACATCATTGTAACAGAAAGATCACCAAAAACAAGCCTATCGATGATAACGTTTGCGTTCGATCGAGTTTCGCGCGAAACAAATTTTCGTTAAGCTCGCGACTGACAAAAAGACAATTCAGTATTACCATCATAGTTGCTCATATTGCGTAATAACACTTGATACTTGACATTGAATTTTCGACGAGAGCAATTGATTTCAATTACGAGAGCCGCGAGTATATAATATCTATACATAATGCATTGCATCTCTCTATACACACACACACGTGTATGCATGCGCGAGTGCCAGTTTATTGTGCCGCGCGCGTATGTGTATACGCTGGAGTTCCCATCTGTTGCTGTCGAGTGACGCGTAGCTTATCGACCAATACACAAAGCCGACGTCAATCAAATAAATTTTTTTTCGAAAACTTTATCATTCGAATAAATCGATCATGATATGTCACAATAGAAATTCAGGACTCGCAATATTTTTTTCTGCTTCCAACAGAAAAGATCAGAAGACTCTGTTTTTAAATTAATTTCCTACCCTTTTTTTAAGTCCGATCAAATGGTTATAAGAGCTCGTAATGGATGAGCTAATAAAAGTGAACGTATACGCATCGTTTTTGCAACGCGATCTTCTAAACTTTTTATAGCCCTTTTTTTACGCGGTGCTCCTCCCATTATGTAAAATGTATATTGACATTGTAATGTTTTAAAATTCACTCTCCTCATCCAAAGCCACTATACACACGCCGAAACTAGAAACAGCCCAAAAAAGCTCCACAGCCCATTCTCAAGAAAGTAAGTTTGTATACTTTGAATTGACACGCTTTGCACGCATACCCGCTAAACAAACAAGCTATTGTCTTCTTTCTGCGCACCATCTCGGGCATCGTTCATCTTTATTTTTGTGCACGCGGTGAATTTTCAAAAGTCCGTTCATTCGCTTTTCAAATACACGTTTTTTTCCGCGACCTCCAACATTCCGCGTGCGCCTCGAACAGCGATTTCGCTGTGTGTATCTCTCTTGCCCTGCCGAACGTTCGCTACATCTGCGCCTCTGCTTCGTGACGGACGTGATATTAGCCACGAAATGTATCGAGTTCGGCGCGTCGTGTGTAAAGAAAGAAAGAAAGAAACGAGCGAGCTTTTTTCGCTCGCAGTGCTGTATGCACGAGTTAGCTAAGGCAAACACGATTCTTGGTAATGCGAGTCCATGTCTGTATACATACGTTGGGCGCCGGTAAAAGCAGAGCAGCGCAGCGGCTGATGAGCTTTGACCTAGGCCTTGAAAAGTCGCTTTTAAGTGCTCGCTGCTGGCGAGCTTTTGTGAATTCGTTACACGCGTATACACGAGCTGCATAAATACGAGCCGCCCTTCCCCCAGAGTCGTGTGTCTGTATGATATCGTATAGGAGCGTATTTAATGTACATTTACATAGGCACAAAAGATGACCGCGGACTGGCGTTTTCGAATTCATGTCTATGCGACAGTCAAAAGACTCGGACGATGGAAACGCGCGAAGGTTTTTCTCTCGAGCTTTATAATACTATATGCCTGTGCGAAGGTTCGAAAAATCGCGCGCATCTTCGACAGCTATTATTTTGTTCGCCTTTTTTTGTCGAGCGATCGCCTTTTCAAATAAAGTTCATCAATGCGGAGATGCGTCCGAGTGCCGCGATGCAACGAGCTTTCATCATCGAAATAATTGCCTGCCACTGTAAGGAAAATTATCATTTCCCCCCCTCCGTTTTTACAGCGCGTATAAAAAGAATCGATCGCGCGTCGAGAGAAGAAAAAAAAAAGTAGTTATTGCCGCTCATACCTCTCGATTATGAAATCGATCTCGGGCGATGATAATAACTCGAGCCCGAGTCCCGCTATGCACAGCTGCTGCGCCGCGTTGTTATTGAAGCTTTCGACCGTTTTCGTTGCTGCGCGTATCTTCCGATAAAAAACATCAAAGAATGGAACGCCTGTGCGCGTGTGCACTGACGCTTATGTACTTTTTTTTATTTTTAGATGAGAAGCGATCGCAAGCAGATCGAGAGGATGATTTTACGCTATTTTGAATAGTTTGTCAACATTTTTTGACGTAAAACTTCTTATGCGCCGACGAAAGGAAGTAGTGTTTTTATAGAAAAAGACAAGGAGCAACAGTCGAAAATTTGTTTTTTATTTGAACAAGATTTATCGCGAGCGAAGGTGTCGTATATTTGATCATGAGCTTCTTGATTCCATCAAAAGATGGCGTATTGTAAATTCGCAAGTGGCAAAATAATTCTAGAAAGATATAAAGTAAGTATAGTACGTAGTAAGATGTACAGTAAGCATAGTGGTTTTGATAGAATAATTTAACTTTTTCCACTATCTCAATTACGAACGCCTATTAACTCATTTTTGTCTCGAGACGCGAATCAAAGACAAGAAAAAAAAAGACGAGAGAGATCACAAAGAATGTTTCGCTCTCTAGTGCGATCCTACTCTCGTATAATCGATTCAGCTCGAAGCTCTCGCGCGATATATCAAATGAGTTCAGGCCGTAATCATCGCAGCCCAAGCGTTCCATTAAAAAACACACACAAAAGAAAAATGGGTGAACGAGGAATATTTGAGCGTCGTCGTCGTCGTCGAGCTGATTAATTAATCTCGATTCAAAAGAGAGAAAAACGGCTTAAAATTTACAGATCTTATGAAAAAAATCGCGTACCGCCACTCGACCTCCTTACACCAAAAAAAAAAAAGTAGTAGAAGAGGAAGAAGAATATATCTTTAACGAAGTCGCGCGGCTTAAGAAGCAGCTCTGCCGCTTCGATGTGAGAGTATCAAAAAAGGAAAAAAAAGGGAGAAGTGCAGCGATGCGGAATCTACAACGGCAACGACAGATCGCACCGAGTCATCCAACATCTTCGTCAACCTTGTCTGTGTTGTGTTATATAGAGAGAGAGAGAGCTCGCGGGCGCGAGCGTGGCCTACAAAAGTTGATTTGGTTGCGGGTATATATATATACGCCGGGCGCGCAGATCGAGAAATCGCGGCACGGCGCGCGCTCAGGTAGTGGCTAGGTGGTAGGTGCGGGGTAGGGTAGGAGGGGTTGGGTGGGAGAGAGCGAACAGGGGGTTGAGTCCTAGTTTCCGCGCCGTTACAACTGTCTAACAGCAGCAGCAGTACAAGAGACTGCAGCAGCAGCAGTGTGTATCGGCGAGAGAGAGAGAGAGAACGTGCTCGGTCAACCGCGGCTATTGACACTGCGTGTGTGTATTATACACACACACACACACACACACACATGCACCCACATCATCGTCATGGCCACACAGCTAGCACACGCATGCACATATACACGCACGTACACAGTTCGCGTTTATCAGTCCGATGCATCGAGGGAGAGAGAGAGAGAGCAAGACTCTTAATCATATGGCGTTATATATACAACAACGATCCGGCGCGCGCGATGATAGTTATAATAAATCGCAGTTTGAATTACCCTGCAGTACTGCGAGTGTGTAATTGACTTTCGGATTCTCATTTTAGCGGTGGAAAATTTAACGACTATAGGCTAATGATAGTTACGCTATATACAACTGTATGTTTTTCTGTCGGCAATTATAACGCGGGAGCTTTAACGCGTCTGCGCGCGCGGATTCGTTAACGAGTTTTATGGATCGTTGGATTTTACAAGATGTTATTCGAGCGCACAAAACCCGTACACAACTGTGAACATTGTACGCGAAAAATTAATAACTGAATCGAACGTTAATACGGGGGGACCTCTGTCTCGCGAAGGCATTGAAAAAAAAAAAACAAAACAATAAACACGACCGCGTGCAGCGACAAACGTAATCGCTTCAAAAACAAAAAAAAAAAGAAGTACGCAACCGTGAAAGCGTACACAGCACGAGTTATAGATACATACGTTGTCCGCGTGTGTTGTGAGCAATTGTATATATATGTCAAAAAAAAAGTATAACTTGTTGCGCGCCGAGAGCTGATAAACCACTTACTTGTATGATGTACGCGCGCGTGTATAATACCACCGACGCACGCACGGAATGCAAAATTTCAACGAACGACGACGACGACAATGAAAAAACGACACCGTACGAATCTAATCCGCGTACAGTATGCAAACAAACGAAAAAAGAGAGAAAAGATTAAGCCAAAAAGTGCCTCGTTTCGAACGAATGCTTCCTCTAAACTCGACAGTTGAACTTTTATTTTTCTGCATCCATCGCGATTTCTGGGTCTCCTGAACGCAATCATATAGAGCAGCGCGTCGAGTCCCAAATACCTAGGTAGGTGCGCGTCGCGATCGCTCCCTGTATTCGCGATCCATTTTACACAGAAAGAGAGAGAGAGATTATATTCAAATTGACTCTTTTCTGCGCTCAAATATTACGTTATACTCGCGCTCCATTAGTGCCCGATGCATATCGCGAGTAAATAAATAGCGAACTATATATATAATACGTATTTAAAGGAGGTAGCGAATAGCCGAGGTATATAATCGACCTCAGCCTCAGCGCGCGTATACACACATAGCAACTATAAACCCTGTGTGCTGGTAGTGCACAGTAGTGCACATATGCGTGCTTGCAACAGCCGAACTAAAGTATAGGGTTTATTGGACGCACACGCGGCTGATCTCATTTCCCACTCCGTGTGCTATTATATATATAATAAAAGTAATGCATATTCGCGGATTTTTTTTTTCGCCTCGCCTAGCTCACGATACATAATTTTTTTTTTATATCTATAACCGACTTGGTACTCTCCGCCGTTTGCGAGTGTAGATATACTACTCGCAGGGGTGCTTCATCGTATCATCGCTCGCGAGAGCAGCGGCAGGAGCAGTGGCAGCAGCAGCAGCAGCGCGGAAAACGATGTCGATGGGTGAAGGTTTCTTTTCATTTCAGTCTACGCTGCTGCTGCCGGGGAAGCCGTTATACTCTGTGTGTGTGTGTATGTACGCGTTACTTCCATGACTTCTCGCGCTTCATGCTCGGAATACCAAATCATTTTTTCTTCGCGGTTTTTGTTTTACAAGTAATCGTGAAATTGACCTATAATGCAGTTGACAACGTTTTTTTTTTTATGGCTCGAGGATAATTAGGATAAGAATGTAGGTGATAATTGTGACGATACCATACATGGTTTATAATGTTAATCACATTAATCGCCTTCTGCGAATTTTAACCTTCACCACTGTTATAAAAATCAAAGTTAGATTAAGCAATGCATGCTTGCGTTGTTAACGTTATTAATAATGTTTTTCTTTCCGTTTTTTTAATAGACACATAACGAATGATAAATTTGTAGAACGTGACGAGTTTTCGCAAGCGCGCAAATGTAGAACGTTATAATTCATATAAAGCTTGATGAATTTACAAAATCATCTAAAACTATATATAAATCCTCGAGAAAGAAACAAATCCGAAGCCGAGTTCTTCATTAAAACAATTGGTGAATCGATAAATTATGCACTCGACAGTAGCTTAAAATAGGTTAATCCTCTCTCTCTTTCTCGCGCTCGGTGCCTAATCTTAAACCTCTTAGCCCGTGACTGACTTTTGTGACATGTTCTCTCTTTTCTCTCTCTCGAAAATGAAGTGCATTACTTTTCATTTCGCGGCTATATATATGCATATTCCTTGCGATTCGAAGTTGGAAAAGTGGATACGATTAATAGATTCGTTGTATTATACATTGCAGCGGTGTCGGCGGCGGCGCAGATACGCATCGAAATGATTTAATTGAAAAGTTACATTGCCACAGCCGAGAGAGCTATCTGTAATGAAGTGCTGAAAGATGAGCGCGAACTTGAGCTTGATCTAGTTTTGTATAATTTAACATTGAAAGTTTATTTAGCGCCGCCGCCGCCGCCGCGTGTGCGCGCCCGCGAGTTCAAGACTTATCATTTTCGCATTATAGAGTCTCGCGCTTAATGATGTATGCATGTACTGGTGAACTCGTGTGTGGGTCGTTTGTGTGTGTGTGTGTGCACATTTTTTTCTCAATTATAATTGTAATAAGCGTGAGTAACGAGCCGAGTGATACAATTTTCACGAGAATTAAATACACTTTGACGGCATTGAAATTTCATTTTATTAGCCGCGCGGCGCACCACGTGGAGAAGGAGAGAGAGAGAGAGAAGAAAATTTGCTCTCGCAGCCTAGAAAGTCAATTACTCTCCGTCGTACGTTTTTTTCCCCTTTATGAAAATTAGCAACTCGCAAAAAAGCTCCGCGGTATCGACATCAAAAAGAACAAATTTGACCGACTCGCTGAGAGATTAGCCGCGTGCACGAAAGTATGTACGTAGCAAGGAACATCGCCGTGATTTCTCGCGCGTCCGCAACCGCAAGCACGATCTATACGTAGGTTCTGGTCAAGGCTGTGGTTTTAAAACTTCTGTGCAGCTACCTTAGCCGAGCGCGAGTGGTGTAATTTTATTCCGAGAGGCGGCATTTTCATTACGAACGGCGAGTAAGTAGTCGCCCGTTCGCAAGCACGCGATTAATCTTTTAATTTTGAAAAAATATGGTCGATGGCAATGCGGCTGGATTTTTAACTTCGCGAGTTTCGATGTAATACATCGATATTTGTGACGATTGCACGTCGAGGCTAACTTATGTCTCGTAATTAGTTTGGAGAGGTTACTTAGATAATTATTTTGATTGGTTCACCCGAAACGTAAATAAAGCCGTAGTATCTATGAAAATTCGTCAATATTTGATTTGAATATTCTCTATTAATTGTAAATCATTCGAAATCGATGTGTTTATTTATGAAGTGACAGATGTAAACAGGTGTAAAAATCATCGTTAAATCGACGAAAGCTCGCGTTTCGATGTAGTCACGATCCCGAGAGAAAAATATTGTTTTCCATTTGTTTAATCCTGGCCGAGCGGAATCGAGCGCTCGTCGAATAATTGAATTTTCCTTAACGTCGAGAGCGCTCTTATACGCACGAAGTAGCTCTTAATAGCTTGTTTGTATCAAAAGTAATCTTCCGAGCCCCTCCGGTGTGTTGTTGCATCGAACGAGATCCCCCCTCACCCTCTCTCCCTTTCTGCATCCGTTTGCTTTCGTATCGCAAGAGCGAGAGAGAGAAAAAAAATAATAATAATAAAGCGAAAAAGCGCAGTCAAGTGCAGCTCTAGCTCTTTCTGCAACGGGAAACGGGCAACCTTGAACGTTCGATATCGACTGATCAAAGGAGCATCGGGGATGCGGCTTAAAAAAAAGCTGCGCAACCTTGAAAAGTTCGAATAATTATATCCTTTGTCTGAAACAATTGGTTTATCTGCCTCTTAAATATCAAAAAAAACTGGATATATGCATTATCAAACGTTGCAAGAATACCTTACGCATTTTTAAGCATGATAAACTTTTTTCGTTTATTTCAACTTGTTTCAAAAAACGGAAGCTATTTACGTACATCAATTATTTTGTGATTTTTTCATGAATATAAAGCATAAAATGTAATTATTAAATTATAGTATTTTGAAAAATGTATATCTGAATTTTCATTTTTCCTATGTACTTCATACAGTCCTGTATACATAATTCTCGTATTCCCTAACTCATGTACATTCGATGCGATGATTTGAAAATTGATGTATCTTTTGTCAAATAAAATCAATTTGAACAAGCTAATTGGATTTCGGTGTTTTACCCTCTTTCTACTAATTTATACACTGATCTAATAGAAACGAAGGAGAGATTCTGTTTGCATAAGGCAAATATGGGCGCTGTTGCTCTCTGCTCTTTCATCGATGCCAGTTTGACATTGTCACGTTTTATTCCGCATAAGCCCGATTCAAGTTCGCAAAATTTCAATGATGATATTGATCATCGCTGAATAAAATGCTTTAATCAAGTCATATTCTAATAGAAAAGAATTTCACGATAAAAATTCTCTCTCGTCCTCGAGCAATATCGAATTTCACATTTGACCGAGACTCGTCTCGTTCAATCCAAACGTGGACGCGTCGCGATTTTCAAGTTCGTAATCCTACTTTACGTCGAGCCATTCAAAATAAGGAAAATTCATTGCAAAATATCGCATCGAATGTTTCGGGTTAAAAAAATAAGTATAACGGTTAATCTATCATCCCCCCCGCGGCAAGGAAAATCATAGGACACGGGGAATTTCGATATTATTTTTTTTAGCTCATTAGTCCATCGTCGCCTTCACCTCGAGCCTATGTATGAGTATTTATCGTACACACACACTCACGCAAACGTCACACGCCTGCCGTATATTGTATTCAGGACCGTGGCGATCTTCGCATACCGTAACGTTCAGAGTCGTTCTCCAGTCAATGATACAGCCCTTGCCCAGCGACGCGCGAAAATAAAATAACGAAAACAAAAGAAAAGCCCAACAATGCGGGCGCTTAAAGGCCGTTGGCAGGGCAGGACATCATGAATGACGCCTCGATTGCTGCTACTCGCACATACAGAAAAATTTCATACATATTTCTCGTGCGCGTTCTATACAACCGGCGCAGCTCGATCGTTCGAGTGCATTTTTTTTTGTTCGTCGAACTGTCGAGCAAACGCGAGGAAAATTTGTTGACTCGACGTGCGACGTGTTTTTACCGCTTCTCTCTCCGACGAGTCTGTACGTCGAGTCTGTGTGTACGCGTCCAATAATCGGTTGCGGGAAAATAAGTTTCGAGCAGCGGGCGCGACGCGCTCGACTTACTGCCAAAAACAATAAAATAATATTGGAAAACGACGTACTTCAAATTCGAAAAAGCTCTTATATGCTTGCGGACTCGGGCTAACCGGCTATATTTGATATTACCTTTCAACGAAGTCATCGAGACGAACGATCGATTAATCGAAAGATATTACAATGATCGTTTCGTCGTGTACAGCGATTTTCCTCGCGACGCGCGATATACAATATTGCATTAATTTTTCAACGATCGCAAGCTCGACCACGAGCCAGCCGTCACGACGTACGGTCGGTTTTCGAGCCAAAGTAAATTTTCTCTCTTTTTCATCGCTAAAAGCGTACGAATAAGTACAGTACAAACACACCGATGCACTCGCGACTAAAACAGCTCGAAACGCGCGACTGCCCGCACGAGCATGTAATACGTGTCGGTACACGCGCAAATTTTCATCGTCATTTATTAAGTCTTTGGCAGCTAGAGCGAGTCGCGAGAGAAGATGGAATACACGTATCACATACGTGTGTATCGTCGACTTTGCGCGCGTGGAAAGGCACTAATGATGTCTCATTAGCGAATTTCGCGCAAAACGTGTGCCGCAACGCGTGTTTGTCTCGTTCTCTCGATTGCATCACTCGATCTTTTATAATAACATACGCACACAAACTCGCGTCTATCTGTACCCGTATCATTCGCGATCGTATCGGCTAATATTATAATGTATATATACGAGCTCGTTGCTGGGCTATAAGCGTGTACATCATAATAATATACGATAGATACATGGGTCGCTGCTGCCACTGCTGCAGCAGTTGCTCGCCTGTTTGCATAGCCAAGTGTTTGGGACAAAATATTCGTGTATACATACATGCTACACGCGCTATTAATATGCATAATACATCTTGCGTATGTATAGAGAGCATGTAGTGTACGATACGGAAGCTAAGAGAGAGAGAGAGAGAGAGAGAGCGAGACGAAGCTTATGTATATACGTAACGGGCATGTCAAGACGCGCGGATCTCTTGTCTCTCTGTGCATCCGCGTGTATAATACCACTACTACTATCGAACTTGCACACTTGCAAGCTCTACTGCGCCGTGTGTATATATTGGAGCATAGACAGGTACTGAGAAAGTTAGAGGGTGGCGCAGTATTTCAAGCTGTGTGTTGAATTACGATAGGGCATACACATACATACGTACACCACGTGTGTGTGTGTGTGTGTGTGTATAATAAAAGTGTCGCAGTATTACGAGTGGTCTTTAATACGGACTCTATCTCATTCGTGCCCGCGAGCCTCTCGTCTCGTTCCCCTTTGCGCTCGCGAACGTATGAAAAAAACTTGACTTACATTTCGTCGAGCCGCAACGATATGCAATAACGTGTACACGTGTGTGTGTGTGTTAGTTTTTTGGGATGTATCCGCCAATTTTCGGAGTACTTTTTCCAGTACTTTTTCAATTTCGTACATAGGAATTTTAATTGGACGGCTCGTTGTACCTTTTTTTTGTGTGCGTTCGTCGATCGAATCATTGTGTGTACCGACGCGAGAAAAAGTGCGCGGCAAATTGTTTGAAAAATAGCAAGATTAATGAATCATTTGCGTTCGTTCGCGAGTACGGTAAAAAAAAAAGACGGCTGCCTGGTTATTCGTCACGATTGACAATTGCGTATTTTCGCGACGACAAAAAAATTTCGATAAAAATTTCCACTCGCGCTGTCAGGAGTACATCCGCGCGTCGACTCTGTTATTTTTTTTCCAAGTCGTCTGTGCCAATTTCTAACAATATTTGGTTGTACTTTAGGGCTAGTTTAAAATTTATCTCAACGTTTGAGCGTATTTCACCACCCGAATGCTTAACAAAAGAAAATTTCTTTTTGGAAGTCAAGAAACTGTATCGCCTCGAAAATTGAAGCAAACCAATGACGTTTAAACATTATTATATTTTTCACAAATCGGCAATTTGTATCTTTTCGAAACTATTTCTCTCGCGCGAACTATAACTGCGCCCCCGCTCGGCTGTCGCTCGCACCTACGCGTGCAGCAAAAAGCGCGGCAAATTTCAAAATAAGTTTCTCCCCTGTCCAATATACACAAACAAACGAACGTATACAAAGCTGAGAGAGGTTGGTGCGGTAATTGCTACTCACGAACGAAAATGTTGCTCATGAGGGTGGCCGGCAGGCAGAAGACGATGACGAGCACGTCGGCCACGGCGAGGTTGACGATGAAGAAGTTGGTGACGGTGCGCATGCGGGGCGACCGATAGACCACGGCGATGACGAAGCTGTTGCCGATCAGGCCCACCACGAAGACGAGGCAGTAGGCGACGAAGTACACCACCGACATGGCCACGCTGTGCCTGTAGTAGCGATCGGAGACGTGCTCCAGCGACAGATTGTTGACGCCGCCGGCGGCGCTCGTCGTCGCGTTGAACAGGGCTTGGAGGACGAAGTCGTCGTCGACCACGGCCGAGGTGGGGTCCACGAGGCCGCCCAGACTCAGACCACCGGCACCGCTGCCGACAACACCACTGCCACTAGCACCGGAGCCGAGTTCGGTGGGCGACATCGACTGTGAACTGCCGGGCCTGTGGGTGCTCGCCAGCACGAAGAGATCCTGCAGCGAGCCGTTGACGTAGTCGGCCAGCAGCTCGGCCCGCGAGCCCACGAGGTTGCGCAGCTCGCCGAGAGCCGTCAGGCCACTGCCACCGCCACCGCCGACGACGATTCCACCGGTCGTGGAGACGACGCTGGGATGCTGCTGCGAGGACTGCCTCGTCGCCTCGGCCGCCGCCGCAGCCACCGCCGCCTGACCGCGTCTACGCTCCAGGTCGAACTCGTCCGAGTCGGGCAGTCGTAACGAGGCCATCTCGAGCAGCGACACCGGTGGCTGGAGCATCGGCGCAGCTGCAGGGTCTTGCTGCTTGTCTTGTTCTTGACGTTGTTGTTGTTGTTGTGGGCCGCCGACCGAGGCCTCTGTTGGCATGGGAGGAGGGCGGCACTGCCCGTTGGTCGGCTTGGCCGCTGCTACTGCTGCTGCTGCTGCTTACCGCTGCTGCACCGCTACCTGGGGGGCTGGGGCTGCACGCGGGCATCCGAGAGCCTCTGATGGGCACTCGCGCACGGGCTAACGAGTTTTTTTTCTTCTTCACACAAGCACCGGCCTCGCGATTCGTATTCGGTTAACTCCGGGGGGAGAGGATCGATTATCGTGAATTTATTTATTTACTTTTTATTTTTTGTATTTTTAACGTAGAACTGACCACGAGACTGCGACGGAGAGAATCAAGGGGGTTGCTCGAAGAATTTCTCGAGCGTTGGTTACTTTGCGTAAAATTCCTTTGCGAGAATCGTCGCTCGGACGGGCCTCTTACTTTTCAAATGTTTAGATGCACACCGAAAATCGCGCGAGGAAGCTGCTCGCGGCTCTCTCGCACTCTCAATTTTTCTCTCTCTCTATCGCGTCCGGGTCTACTGTCGGTGGAGTACTAGCGACACAGCACCGCCCGCGTCTCGCTTTCAGCGCCGCCGAGCACACACACACACTCTCTCTCTCTCTCTCTCGCTCTTTCCCTCTGCTGCTGCTGCTGTCTTGTGTCGGCGCGCGGCTCGACTGCGAGCTTGCGAGACGCGACTGCGCAAGCGCCTACACCACGCTAGTCGTGTGCACCAGTCCGCGGAGAGGTGTGCAGCAGCAGCGCAGCAGTGCACCGACGATCTTATATTGCCGTGTGTATGTGCGTATTTCGATACGCGTGTATATACGTGCACCTCTGTTTGCTACTGTCGCGTACATAGGCGAGCACGTGTGTAAAAGTATCGTATATTATACGTAGACGCGGTGTCGACTCGGGACGTATGTGTATGTATACACGATACAACCACCCTCGCGCGCGCACCATCACCCGCACATGCAAAGCACCAGCTTTTACGGAGCTTGATTATACGTATACGCGATCTATAGGGATCGCTCGAGCGCCTAGCTTCTACGTACGAGTCAAATTGCTCTCTTGGCTGCAGTGCCTTTTTATTTTTATCATCCACGTCCCATTGCTTAGTATTTTAGATTTACTATAGCTCCGCAGATAGTAAACTGACCGTTCCCTGGCGTACACCGTGCATACTATGCGGTATAGGTATATATAGGGTATTAATTTGATTACCGTGTGGAGTTTTGTTTGCTAATTATTTCGTCAAGCTTTACCAATCGAATACCATTTCACTAGAACAGAGGGTAATATATGATACATTAAATAATTTTTAATCGAGTTCACGATTCTGCCGTTTTTTATACAGACTAACAATTGATTTTTTCGAGTTCTCCAACGATCTGTTTAGGCAGTAATTTAACTCATAATTTTATGAGTGTTGATTTTCCACGAAAAGCTAAGTTGGGACGATGATTTTCAAAAAGATTCGGTCTTCGTCAATATATGCGAGTCAGTCTCTCTATTTACATTGGGATTTAAGATTATTGGTCCGAAGCCCTCTACCGGTACAACTACATTTTAGGCGTACGCATCGCTTTTCGAAGTTTATCCCTCGCAGAGAGCGTGTATAGAAAATGCATGTCAAAATTTTCACTCTTCCCCGTCGTGCCTTACGCCCGTTTATTATTTTTTTTTTACACCCTTGCCATCATCTCGATCGCGTCGCGGGAGCTTTTTATTGTCCATTAGCGCGCAAAACAGAGAGAGAGAGAGAGAGTAACTTGTGCAGTTAATTGGCGTGCGATTGAGTTGAGCGCGGCATTAAGGTTTGCTCTGATGATGAAAATTTAATATAGCCGCGCGCCTCTGAATTATGAACCGCCTGCCTACCCCACCTATATACATCTACCGCACTACCTCTACCTATATACCGCCGCGCGCTCACACACACACATACATACACACCGTGTCGAGGCTTATCAATGTCAAGGACGTGTCCTACTCACGGTATCGCACCCGCCCGCCCCCCGCCCGTACGTATTATTATTATATTTTGCGCGATGTGTATTATACATGATAATACACAAGCTGCTGCATGTGCACACACACACACACAGTCACACGGTATACGAGCATTTGATTATCTTTTCCTGTTACATATACTCGAGTAAATTATTTATTTTACAATAATATCGTGCGATAATTGATATACGTGCTTTATATTCAATTTTTCGATGCGCACCTTCGACGCGATGGATATGTATGAGATCGTTTACGATATACAATATGTATCAATTATCGCCGCGAGATCGATGACGGCGCTCGGTCTTATCGCGTCCGATCGTATCCGAGTTTATATTAAGCGAGCCCTGTCATGCGCCGCCTGGAAATACCTTAATTACAATTTTACGGGGTAATTTTCTGCTTCGTTGTTTCGTGACTCGATATACACAATGTGGACGTGCGAGCGCGCGTTGCTATCACAACGCGTTTTTTCCTCCATATACCTCGTGTTTTGATTAATTCGAATTCCGTTGGATGATATAATCGCGCGCGGGGGTGATACACAGCTCGCTCGCAAAATTCCATCGAAATAAGCTCGCGTATTTGTGGAGGAGTTGAGAAAGGGAAGGAAAAATTTGAACGAAGCCCGCAGAATCAAAGTGCAACGTTATTAATAATAGATTTTTACGTATTACCTGGAAATGACCCGCGCGCGCGCTGAATGTAACGACTAATAAATTTGTCACCCTGACCTATAAAAGAAGTGCAGTGCGCGGAAAGCCTTTCCATTCGCTCGGTATTACGTGCACATGTGTTTCTCGTTCAGTGGCACCTATATGTATGAGTTTGGGTGTGTATGTGTTGGGGGGTGTGCAGAGCTGCAAGAATCGATGGCGAGAGAAAACCGTAAAACAACGGCTGACGGAGAAGTGAAAATCTCAACCGGCCGAACTATGGCTTCGGGTGTGCACTTGTGCATATTTAGAGTATATATACCTAAAGGCAAACTATAACGGAGTAACTGTTGCACATTGGAGCAGTCGCCGAGCGGCGGATCTATCCGTTCTGTCATTTGACATTTTTTTGCCAAAGCTAGGCCTCACCACATACATTTTACGTTTCTGCTGCGGTTGCCTCGTCACTTTTGGGTTGTTCGCGGCACTCATAGAGGGGGAGGAGAGAGAAATAAATCGTCGTAAATGGGTTAGTCCGTTGGTAATTGTTTCCTAAGCGTTTTCGCCTGCCGCCGCGCGCGCTAAGTCCTGCAGACAGATTGTGTGCATGGCACACTGCCGCTGCTACTTTTAATTGTGTCAAGGGCTGGCAATTGCCATTTTACAATTTCTGCCGTTTCCGTTTTATTTTCGAAAGTTCGAGCTTTCATTGAAAATTATATATACGCTATATATCGACACGTTTGAGTTATTAATTCGATTGTACTATTATTTTCGTTTGTATCGCGAGAGCATTATTTACGAAGTGAAATTCGTCGAGGACGCTATCGAATTTTTACGGAATCATCTCGTTCCATTGTAAGATTCGGAGAGAATATTTTTTATCGAAATAGTTTTTGAAAGGTAATGAAACTTGTGCGCTCCGGTTCAACAGTGCAACACACTGTAAGAATTAGACTCCACGTAGATTGTTATAAATAATAATTATTATAATTAAGAAATTGATCTAAATTTAAATTAATACCTTCGTTACTCCGATACGATTTGTTCAAGTCATCAGAATTACGACTCAAGGATTTCATATTTTCGAGGCGATACAATTTCTTGACTTCCGAAAATAAATTTTCTTTTGTTAAAGGAGGGGTTGGATTGTGGAATATGTGGGAGTCATATATCCTACATTAAATGGTTCAACTGTATCAAAATTTGAACCTTTTATTCCATCATTGAATTTTTTATAAGATTCCAAGTGTTTATTATAGTGTACCTATTTAAAGGATGTGCTTAGCTTGGCTTGACTTATACAAATATTTTTATACTTTGCTACTTGCAGATTTACAGATTTAAAGGTACTTGCCATCTAACGGTGTAGACTTAAAGTAGTAGTATCGTATACAATGTGATTGAAATCTGGTCTGAATGTACAATTGGCATTTTGAAGTCATTTCAAATGAGTTCAATGTTAGTGAAATAATTCTTTAATGGAAAATCGCCAAAAACTAATCAATACATTACATAATGTATTTGTCAAAAATTTTAAACAGGAATTTTTATGATTGGACCATTATTCATGTTGATTATTATTCATCAGAGTATGTACAAGTGTCAACGCGAAAAAATTTGAAGAAAAACCCGACTCTTACAAGCATTGACTCGTCAATAACGTGGCGGTGGTGGCGGCGGCTTTAGCGGTGGAAGTTTGCGGATTTGCGCGCCGCGAGGCCGCGCGTCGACAAAGAAAAGGTAACAAGCGAAGAGTTAAAGGGAGCTCGCGGGCAAATCCAGTCGTCGAAGTGTGCGAAAAAAAAAGAGAGAGAGCGAGCGAGAGAGAATCAGACTGAGCTTGCAAGCGCGTGGCAAAATCAGTTCCCTCTGCTTTTATTCCGTGCGCTCCAATAATGCCGAGGTCACGAGAGCCCATCAGTCGCACCGCGACACACTCGCACGAGCGTACACATCTATATGCACGAACACACAGTTATATATCAGTAGTGCACAGCAGTCTGAAGCAACAGTTGTGCTTCTACTCGTATACCCCTCGAAGTCCTTCGTTTAAGGTTGCGGTCGAGGTTGAAAAACTCGCTTCGGCCGTCTTTCTTTTTCTTTTGGAAACATCAATTTCGAAAATATTTCAACCCCTTTTGAAACGAGAGACCGGAGCTCGGCTTGCCTCTCCTACTCGAGTTACACGTAATTTAGGATGCGATCCTGCGATACTCGAAAGCTCGAGGTGAAGTACAAAAGTTTACTTCGTCCGTGTTCTCAACATTTTAACAAAATTAAAAATTTCTCTATTACTTTTCATTCGTAAATTTGATGAAAAAAAATTCAAAGGTCTTAACATTGAATAATGCCGGGAAAGGTTGATGGATGCTCTCTCCCTCGCGACTAAGCTTCTGTGATTTTTTTCAAAGATAGGTCAAGATTGCTCGATGCAGAATTTTTTTTTCTTCTCGTCAACAATAAATGCGCTGCTTGATTCATTGGATTTTTATTTATATAATAAAGATTAGCGTTACAAAGGTTTTCTATTCTTATTTCAATATGTAGAACAAAAAAAAACATCTATCAACATTTACAACTCGATATGTCTCTATTAAATTCGATAATACATCATCATCATCATCATTTTTTGTTACTGTATTTACAGTTGATTAGGAACTTACAGTTAAGTGTACACTCGTAACAAAATTCAAGTGTTAAATATAAAAACAAATTATCTTATTCCTTAATTACAATAATCAGGTAAATAATTCTATGGTATCGGTAATTTGGTGAATGTGAAGTATTCTGTATACAAATGTGCCATCGATTATACCACACATTTTTAGGGTCGTGAAAATTCTTACGACCACGCAAATGGTGCACTTGCATTTTTCTTTTACAACTTTTTAAGTGATTTTTAACATGTTCAAACTATTTTCTTTTCAGTGCTCTCTAGCGTATTAAACATCGTTGAAAACTATACTTTTATGACTCGCTCGAATCATCGTAAAAATAAGTTGCACAAGCACGCAAATGTAAATAGTTAACGATATAGCATATTAAGTGAAATTAATCTAAATTTATTACAAAATATTATTTGATTGCATTTAGAGTTTACATTTTTGGCTATCTTTCGCGGACTGCCCAAAAGAATCATGCTATCGATGTACAATTATCATTTTACAAAAGGAATACTAATCATAACTATTTTAAACTACACGTATAGCTTCCATTTGATTGATAATAACAGCAAAACCGGCGTGTTATTCGCTCATTACACAGTCGACTTGCTCTCGACGATAAACGCTACACAGGCTCGAGTTTCTCGAGGACGATTCTCAAGTAAAATTACACCTTGGCCTGGCGTAAATTACGTTATCGGCGGACCTCAAATGTTGCGTCGAGGAGGAGTTAGCTGCCGCCGCCGCCGCAATCATCGCTTTTCCCTTTCCGTGCAGAAACGACGACGACGACGACGAGGATATTGCGGCTGGCAAATTTCCCATCGAGCCGAGCGATCTCGGCTGGCGCAGCGGATGCTCCTGAATCACCGTCTCGGTTATGTTGTTGAGATTCTCGGCCTCGGAGAACGTGCGTCTGTGGGCGATCGAGTAAATTGCGCTCGAGCTGTTGAACGCGTTGCCGCTGCAGCAGTAGTAGTACGTGTGCGATCGTGCGTGTACGTGTGTGTGTACGCGGCGTGCGTTTTGGAGAATAAACGGAGCCGGGGCGCAACGTTAACGAAAACACAGAGAAAAAAGAAAAGAAAATTGATTTCGTTTGATGGTTGCGCACAATTTGGCTGCATGCGATAACTTATATACACTATATCCGATTATGAAAAAAAAAAAAATTGATGATGTTCAAACAAAAAAAAACCTTTGACGTTTTTGATCCATGAGCATCGTTTGATAGCGCCTGTCACGGCCGCCGCCGCCGTTGTTCTCGTACTGCAGACTGCTCGGCTCGGCCTGATAGATCGATTCGAGATTCGTGAACGAGTGAAAGCGATGCTTTTTCGATAGCAGCATCGGATTTTTCGCGTTGCCATTGTTCCCCTTGGCTGCGTTGTTGCCGCGGCGTAAATCTTGTCCCCCTCGCGAACGATGCAGTTGCAGTTGTTGTTGGCCGTGGTGGTGTCGATGGTGTTGGTGATGCAGCGATTTCAGCGAGTCCTCGTAATCGCTGCGGACAGACAAAAAAAAGAGAAGAGCCGATGAAATTCGCGTATAGCGATGAAAAAAAAAAGAGAAGAGAGAATGACGATGATGAGCATGGAAAAGATAGACGTATAGAGCAAAAGTTATCGTGCAAAATTCTCGCTTGACAGTCTCGTTGTAATTTCACGATCGAAACATTTATTCAAAAACAATTATCTACGACATTCAATTTCCGTACACATTTAAATCGCGAATTAACAGCATGCATAATCGAACAGATCGAATTTCGTGCGAGTGTGAGTGTACTGTCTGTATGTGTATGTGTGTGGTTTGGCGAGTTTACTTTTGCGAGCTCGGCCGGTAAAAGACTGACTTGCTACTTTCGCCGCTGCTGGCCGGGCTGGACGAGTTGCTGCACTGGCAGAGGCGCGTCGGGCCGCCGCCACCCGCGACGATGCCCGAGTCCTGGCCGCTCGAGTGCAGCGACGTCGCCGACGTTTCCAGATTGCTGTGATTGCGCCTGCTACTGGCGCCCGATCGTTTGCCGTTGCCACCGCCGCCTCTGGAAGCACCACCACCACCGGCACCGGTCGCGGCGTCGCCCAAGCCGAGGCTCGTGTTGCTGCAACTGCTGCGAGGATCGTAGAGAGAGAGATTATATGCGGATGTTAATGGTGTTTTTTTGCCTCGTTCCGTCGAATTTAGTGAATATAACAGTGAATGACAGAGATGATTTTATCGTGTAACATTTTAGACTCAACATAAATGTTAATTAAAAAACAATTAACGTAAAACAATAAACACTATCTTACACAAACAAACATTATTTAAAATCTCATTGTATTCGACACTTAACATGAACTAATCCTTACAAATACTATGCAATACCAACCTCGAACAAAATTTCAACTCGACTATAAAAAAAAAAAAAAAAATGCGCATCGCGTAATACCTGTGAAATCTGACGCAGTTGGGCTCGTGCTCGCAGAAGCTGTTCTGGCGCATCTCGCCGGAGAACGAGGCCGTGGGGTCGTACTGGTGGAAGCCGCCCATGTAGGACGGGAACAGAGTCGAGGATTTTTGCAGTGTGCCACCGCCCGGCTCGAGGGCGAATCCCACTGGCGCGTGGAACACGCTGCCACCGGATCCGTACAGTTGACGTCTGCGGGGGTGTAGGCATAACAGAACGTCAATGCGTATATATGTACTTTCGATGCCGATATATATCGAGAATTTCTTTCATTGTTCGTCGCCGATTGATAGTCGCGCATTCCAATGTTTATGGCCACGAGCGTATAAATCGATCTATTGCTATCTATATGCACTGTGGCATTGTTGCTTCATGGAATTATTTCGGTTTCGCGAGTCGATCAGTCGAATTTAATCGTGTAGCGAAACTATATGAAAATTAAATCACCATGGAGATTTTATTTCAACAGTCATTACTTTTACTAGATATCCTGCTTTGACTTATACACTTATTTTTCCTATGTCACATGTAGATTTTTACAAGTTAAGTTAATAGCCATCTAGCGGTGTAAACAGGCTTTAATTATGATTGAATCTTCAAACAATTTTTAATACATGAAATTTTTAACAAAAAATTAATGTTTAGCATAAAGTTGAGTTTTTTTGTTAATTTCTTTAAAAAAAGTTTTTTACATGATTAATAATTTACCCAATAACAGTGTCATTTTCCACCTAAATAAACGTTACTTTTGTACACTTGAATTCAAAGTCTTACAATATGCCAAAATACTGAAACTTAATGAGACGGTTTGTTATTTTTTACGATCGCAAGGTTACCGTTAGTCTTTGCGACTTTTATCGAAGTCCGAACTGCGTACATATTCTTATGGTACACAATTGCACGAGATAATTGGATTTGCGTTTGATTGAAACATTCGTTCACTCGTAACAATACCGTTCGAATGAATGGCGTAGCTCAAGAGCGCGGAATGAAGAGCGAATGAAAGAAAAATCGTGGATGGGATATTTTTTCAAGCGAAACGTCTTTAGTTGCAATGGTTTTGAGGAGTGAACGTGTAATAAGCGAGCGTCAAGCGTTTTTTGAGTATTATTTGACCTTTTTTTTAATTGAATTAACTTAACTTGCTTGGTGTTTGATTATTTTTTATCGTAATTATTTATAATTTAATTGTGTACAAGTATGTTTTCTTTAATTATACACGAGGTCTTTACAATAACAGAATCGTTTGGTAAATGAGTGGTATGCCACTTTTGTTTTGTTTTTGACGACAAGTGTAACAAACAAATAGGTAAGAGTGAATTGTCAACCTTTATATCTGTTACGTATCAATGATATTTATGAATGGAAACGTCAAGTATCGAATTTAAATTGTTCGGCTTAATTCGGATTCGTTCTACGGCCGTACTCCGATTCCGAAAATTTGAAAAATGAACGTTGTTCAATGAAAGCGAGGGATTTGAATTTAGTGCGCACTCAATTTAACTTATGCAGGTGAAAGTAGCCCGATTGCAACGCGTCATGTCTCCCCATTACTCGCGCGCATGTGCCCATCTGAGCGAGTGTCTCTCGCTGTGTAAAACGACACCTGTAAGAAGGTTTCACGCAACTTGCGCCACTCGTGTCTCTCGAATAGCTTCGCCCACGTGTTTAAAAGCCAACCAAAAAAATATCGAATTCAATGCAGCGAGTGATTATAGAAGTGAAAAATAATTCATATAATAAGTGATTGTGCATCGTGCGTGAGCGCGCAAACGTCGTAATACCGCCGAACGAATTAACGTCAAAGTCAACATGGACAAAACGAAGAGCTCGGGAGAAAAGGTTAATTTTGAGATCGACGTTGAACTTCTGCGTCAACATTACTCGTATTTACTTAAAGCGGAAGATCAGCTTGAAATAGAGTTCGAGTATTATAGATTCAACGATGAGAACCTCTGGTTTTTGCACTGCGCCTGTAAAGAAGCCAATTACGAAGGTGCCGAGTATCATCTCGACCTCCTGGAGAATCCGAACGGCCTCCATCCAGTCACGAACGATTCGCCGCTGCACGCGGCTCTGTTTCGCGGCAGCGAGAAGATAGCCGAATTGCTGCTGAGAAGAGGCGCCGATCCGAACCTGACCAACACGATCGGATGGACTCCTCTGCACATCGTTTGCAGGCGGGACAACGACTTGGCGGAGAAGTTTTTGAAGATCTGCGACGAGGTCCAGAAGCAGGTGCGGATCGACGTCGTGGACAAGCTCGGCTACACACCGCTGCGATTGGCGGTCTCTAATTTCTTGCCGATGCACGTCAAGATGCTGTTGGATCGCGGCGCCGATTTGTCCGGCTTCGTCTTCCCCTCGGCCGCTCACTTCGGCGAGAGATTTTACGCGGACAGGATTAATTTCAGTCATAGCAAGTTGATGCTGGCGTGCAACGTCATGGACGTGGTCGAGCACCTCGAGAACGCGGGATACGAGCTCGACGAGAGCGACGCCCTCGCGATCATGAAACTGTTCGACAGGTACGAATTGTTCGAGGAGTCGTCGGCGGATCTGGTGAACGCGTATCGCGACGACGAGCTTTTCGCCAAAGAAACGGAGAGGCTGAGGATTTTGCCCGTGATCGACGTTGCGTGGGTTAGCTACGACAAGCCAGATACGACGCCGAGCCTGACGCTCCACGATCTCATCCACTTGACGAACGACGAGGCGGCTCGAGTGATGAAGCGCGAGTACTATCTCGGTTTCGCGCTCACGAGACAACAGTCTCGGCTACTCGAGCACCACAGTAAGGCCGTCCACGAGCATCTGTGCGAAAAGATGCTGAGAGGCTTCTTTCGGTGCTGGGCCAAGTTGCATTTCATGCAGCTGACACGCAATAGGCTGCCGTTCGAGTGCTGCGAAATGATAATTGATAATTCAACGCTCACGAACAAAGATTTGTATCACATTTGTTTGGCGGCCAAGGGAGAAAGTTCGTGTTATTGTTGCAGATTTTTAAGAAACAAAGATTACGATGAACGTACATGTGAACGCGTTTATAGAGTTTAATTTGTTTTTATTTTAATGTAAGTTTAGATTTTTTTTATAAAAAAATGTATACGATTGTAATTAATTTAAAGAAATTATTAATAAACAAAATTAACGAGACTGAACTCATTAACTTACTTCATAGATTTCAATTTTCTTGTGTTTTAATTTTATTTCAGTTTTTTTTTTATAAGAGGCATAACATAACCATCTGTTTTGAAGTGAAACGTCTTCAGTTGCAACGAATAAAAATTCCGGTAATCGAGGCTTTTATACCTTGGATAGCGTCTTACATAGTTGCTTCGCGCGCTGAGATTTTTCACAAACTCAGTCGATAATTCGATAAAATAAAATATCCTCTCGCCTTTTATTCCTGCCCCGGTGATCTCGTATTTCTTCCTTTCATAAATCTTTCGCCCTTTTTTCTTCGGCTTCGAGCGCGAGCATGATACCCCCGCGTGCAAGGCGTGGTTCTCGCGTTTAATGTACTTTACGATTTCATTAGGGCGAGCAAAAATATTATTCTGTGCTTACCTGCTTGGAGTAATAATTCGAGCTCAATGATGTTTTCATTTATCTCAATTCATCACGAAGGTTTTATTGATTTTTTGTTTAAGGGCAGAGTCTAAATTAGTCTACGTAATATTTGAATATTTAAAATGAACATTGATAAAAATACAATCTCTAAGAATCAAGGCAGTCTTATATATGGATATTCCTGAACTATACCATCGTTTCTCAAAATGTAAATATAATTGTTATTGTGAATGATTCTATCAATTAGTAGTAAAAGCTTTTATCATAAAAATCTTCATTATAATATAAAATTATTTTATTGAATAAGTTAAATGATTCGATAATGCACACATTTAGTTAACCAGACAGTATATCGAACGAAAGAAATTAATATATTACATGCACACAAGTCGAGAGTTTGAAGATAAATTATTTCACATGAAAATGATGCAGAGAAGAGTTAAATGAAAATTAGTGAATTAGTGAAAGCCCGAGCGTCGTTTCGTATAAGTACAGTTGAGAAGTAGTTATAAATGAAGGTTTTGGCAGGCAGTTAATCAAAGAAAAGCAGATTCTCCATAGAAGTCATAAACCTGCCGAGAGACATTGATGTTATGAGTACCCCTATAACTGAAAACAAATCATATTTTATTCGCACAAAAAGAAAAACAGCGTACTTGCGATATAATGTCGCAAAGCAGTGCAGCATTAGAACAAGAAAAAGAAAAAAAGAGAAAAAACAGTAATCGTGCAGTCGAAGCAATTTTCCGTCTCCAAATCGTCGCTATAATGCGTGTGCATTACCAACCGCTTCGTCTCTGCGCGCGCACTCACCGTTTGCTGCGTCTAACGCAAGTGATGCAGAGCGCGATGACGAGGGCGCTGACGAAGACGACGCAGCCGAGCACCACCACGGCCACCTCGAGGGTGGAGAGCAGATGCAGCTGGCTGGCGCGGCGCGCCTTGCTGCCCGCGATGTCCAGCACCTTGTAGCGCTCCAGCTCGCGCTTTATCTCCGACTTTTTGCTGCGGAAGACGCTGAAAAAGGAAGAGAGAAAAGTAAATACGTACAATATTCCCGATTTTGCATGGCTAGCTCGAAGCCAATCTTACTTTTGCAGCGTGTCGATGTCTATCATGACGTTGAGATTCGGATCGACGGCGTACAGATACATGTCGCTCCTAAAAATTTTTAAAAAAAATAATAACAAATTTTACTCATAGGATGAATTTTATATGAAATAACTTACGATGAAATATCGATGAGATTCTTTTCGGTATGCGGCTCTATTTTTCTAACGCGAATATCCAGTCCCGTAATGTTCTTCAAGGCACTGTAAAACAATTATCAATATTCATCAAAAAATGTCGCTCACTATTGAAGCGCATCGCGAGTGTACTCGCCTGGTAATGTTGTTGATTTCCTTCTCGATCTCCATCGGTTTCTTGCCCATTATCATGACTAATTGTTTGGTGTGATCCAGCACGTAAACCTAACAACAACAACAAAAACGAAAAAAGGTCCACGATATATTTTCCGTGTCAAATTCCATCGCCTCCCTCCACCCACGCAACTGCCGCGAGGAATTTCTCTCGTGCAAAAGTTGACTTTATATATAGAGATAAAGGATCGGAACGCGACCCTGCAACTGGCAGAGCTCTATAGGCTATACATCACGCATCAACGTATATCGATGGGCGCGCGTTAATACCACCGCTATATATACTCACAAAGACGTTGGCGATGCTGCTGCGGCCGTCTTCGGCGCCGGCCCTGTCGGTGGCCTTGACATCGAAGCCGTACACGCGGCCAGCGTCTTTGGCGAAGCTCGCGGCCGTCTGCACTTGACCACTCACTGGGTCAATGGCGAATTTCGGCGAGTCCTCGCCGCCGCCAGCCCGTCCGCCCAGGATCTGGTAGCGCACTTGGCCGTTTATACCCTCGTCCGGGTCCTCCGCCTGTGTATATGAGAACGTAATATATATAAGATTGCCAGCAAACTCTTCTCTCATCGATTTATCGACGACGAGAGACGTGTACGTCTATTTTTCTCGTAATCCGATATTGTATATTACGATCCTTACCTCGACCTTGATGATGTTGTAGCCGTAGTGCGCCGTGGTGGAGATGGCGGCCAGGATAGGCCTGCCGTTGGTCTTGAATTTCGGCACGTTGTCGTTGACGTCCTTGACCTTGAGGACGATGCGCGCCTCGTTGGGCCCGAGACCGTTGAGTCGCTCGCCCTCCACCGGATAGATCATGATCGGCATGCCGCGGCCGATCTTGATCTTGTCCACTCGCACCTTGAGCTCGTAGTGGCCGCGCTGCTCCCGATCGGGACTCGTGAGCAGATACAGCGAGCCGTTCACCGGGTCCAGGGAGAAGTGCTGCTTGACGTCGCCGGCCTGGTCCGCGACGATGCTGTAACGAAAGTGACCGCCACTAGCTCCCTGTTTCTGCTGATCGTCACCGGCAGCCACCGTGCGCAGATCGAGCAGTCGCAGCGGCACCGCCGTGTTCTCCTCGACCTCCACCTCGTAGTAGCGATGCTGGAAGGCGGGCCTCTTGGGATCCTCCGGGCCCTCGTCCACGTCGAGGATACGCACGATCAGCATGGCGGTCGACGTGAGACTGGGCGAGCCCAGATCGCTCGCGACTATCGTCAAATTGTGCACGCTCTGCCGAAAGGGGGCAACAACGATCGACGATGCAATGACGGTGTGTAATTTTTTTTTTAAATTAAAAATAAGTTCCATCGTAATTGAAAATAATTACATTAAATTTAATGCAAGTAGATATTTTTGATTTTGAATTTTTCGAATGAAAAGTCTTTGTTCGGTGGAATTTTTTCTTTACAATTTTCATTGAAATTCAGAGGAAAATATTGTAAATGACTGGTTTTAGATATTAAGCGAATTATACAGTCAGAAACTTTGCCATACACACACCCGTGTGCTGATCTTATACAATTATTTCGACTTTATCACTTGCGGATTTACAGATAAATATACTCGCCATCTACCGGTAAAGGCTGGTTTTAATTTTTCATTTCCTATCTTATTTTTCAATCAATCAACGCAAAAACTCAATCAGCACGGTATCATTAATTGTCATTCGAAATATTTAGATTTTAGTATCCAATTGAATTTATTTCGTTCAATCGGTGCTCACCCTACATCGACGAGTACTTCAATCAAAAGTATCTCGAATAGACATCGATTACTTCCACAATAAGTTCAAATTTTAGACTAAATCTGTCTTGTCAAACGGCCGCACAATTACCTGCGTCTCGTAATCCAAGCTGCCGATCGTCGTGATCAGTCCCTCCTTGTTGTCGATGGCGAAGTGCTGCGCCTGTCCCCGGGCGTACGGCATGTCGTAGAGTATGAGGCCGTTGCCGTTGCCGGCGTAATCCGAGTCGTTAGCGTGGACCTTGGTGACCACGGTGCCGGCCTGGCTGTTCTCCGGCACCGAGGCGTAATAGATCGGCACGCGCTTCGTCGTCGACCTCGACGACGATGACGACGCAGCCACGTCCGCCTTGAGGAAATTCGACATCTTGCTCGTCTCCTGGTAGCCGTGGAACTGCGGGGCGTTGTCGTTGACGTCCTGCACGTGGATCTCCAGGTCGGCGCTGGCCGAAAGACTCACCGTACCGTTGTCCCTCACGAGGACTTTGAGGTTGTACAGATCGCGCACTTCACGGTCCAGTATGCCGGTCACGAAGAAACCCCCGTGGTACCTGGTTAGGGGTGCGCGAGCGAGAGAGAGTCAAAATTTTATCTTTCGCGAATTTCAAGAAGCTATATATAATCGCTCGAAAAGATATCCTACCTGGATATCTCGAATTTGACGTTTCTATCGTCGCCGGTGGACAGCAGCTCGTAGGTGAGATTGGCGTTGGCCCCGTGATCGGCGTCGGCCGCCTCGATCCTGCCGATCTCCAGCCTCTTGTAGGTGCCCTCGGGCACGTCGAACGTGTACCAGGACTGCTTGAAGACGGGCGCGTGATCGTTCACGTCGAACACGTGGATCTTGACGACGACGCGGTCGAGCAGGCCGCCTCCGTCCCTGGCCACGATCTCGAGCACGGCGTCGGTCTCTGCGGGCAGCGCGCCGGCCACGGATATCTCGCCGGAACGCGAGTCCATGACGAAGTAACGCTTGACCGGGACTTTGCCGTCGCTCATCGACTTGGAGGAGGACGACGACAGCACCTCGGACAGGATGCCGTAGGTTATCTCGGCGTTGCCGGCCGCGTCGAGATCGCGAGCTATCAGCCTGATGATGGGCGCGCCCACGGTCACGTTCTCCGGCACGTAGAGCAGCGGCGAGCGCTCGTCGACTTTACCGACGCCGCTGCCGTTGAGCCTCTTCGGCGAGAGATCCGTGCCCGAGAGGTCGTTCTTCGACACGCGTATCCCTTGGTCGGGCAGTATCACCATCTGCACGAAGCTCGGCGAGTTGTCGTTCTCGTCGTCCACGTGAATCGTCAGCGACGCGTTCGAAGACTTTTTCTCTGAGAGCAATAATTATAATTTTTTTTTCAAGTTTCGGTAAGTAAGAGATAGGATAAAAAGAATAACGTACTTCCGTAGCCGGCGACGATCCACAGTCGATACAGGGCTTTTTCCTCGCGGTCGAGCGTCTGCGAGGCGTTACCGGCGAAGAATATCCGTCCGGTGATCTGGTCGATTCGGAATAAGTTGCTGCCATCGCCGCGCAGAGCGAACAGCACGCTCGAGTCCTCGTCCGGGTCTCGGGCCGCGACGTGGCTACCCTGCATCGTCACCTCGGTGTCGCGAGGGCTGTTCTCCGCGATCCTGCCCTCGTACGATGCCGAGGAGAATATCGGCGCGTTGTCGTCCTCGTCGTCCACGATTATCATCACCTGAAGAAGAATTTTTGTTTTTTAATATAGCCAACGTATGGGGTAAAAAGGCGGCAGCGGTAGCAGCGGCATCGACTCACTTGAAAAATGCCGATGCCGCGCGGGCTCTCGGCTATCGCCGTGATGCTGTAATTTTTACGCTTCTCCCGATCGAGGCCCGTGGGCGTGTACAGGGCTCCGGTCTCGGTGATGGCGATCTCCGACATGTCCTGCTGATTGGCGATGAGAAATCGCACGTTCTTGAGGACGCTGCTGCTCGCGTTGACCGGCACCACTTGGCCGATGAAGGCGCCCGCGGCGTTCTCGCGCACGTGAAACGTCAGCGGGGCCTTGGTCGTTCCTCTGGAAAAATTTAATTAACAAACGTGAGGGGGTTGATTTTGGCTAGTGACTCGTCGAAACTACGGAAATAACTTTGACTATGGGAATTTCAGTAAATCAATCGTCTTTTTAATTCAGAAAACTTGAGTGTACATACTTACAGCTATAAGAATTTATATACATTTTATCGTTTAGTTTCATTTAGTATGTAAAATTAGAACAGAGTTGACTTTATATTCGTGTCTTTACGTTGCTATCACGTTACAAAGTTCCACGACGTGCAAAAACAATCACGTCGAGCTCGCTTAAAAATTATTTTTTCATTCGTCAAGGGCCTCACACATCTCATGAGGGGTCTTTTCCTTCAACGGGCATGTCTCCGTCGTGTGTCCTTGAGCGCCGCAATGAGAGCAATTCCTCGGCCTTGATCGATTGGCAACGAAGCCACGACAATGTTGTTCCAATATTCTCCACTGTTCCTTGTTATTTCTCCTGTCTGCTTCGTATGAGAGGCCCAATTGTTCCAATCTCTCCAGGCTAGTGATTTGGTCGACGTAAGGCCTCATCCAGATGCTATAATCGTTCAGCAGATTGTTGTACACGACCGTCAGCAGGTTGTCCTCGGGGTGCCAACGGTACTGGCGGTGTGTCGTGACGAGGCGTCTCACCTCTGCCACGTAGGCCGACACGGACTCGTCCGGTTTCTGCTTGCGCTCTAGCACTTGCCGCGGAAGCGGCATCGGATACGAACCGCGCGGAATGTCAGAGGGCGGCTGGTTCACGACGAATTCGGCGGGCTGCTCGACTACGGCGGCTCTGGCGGGCTGTTGCAGCTGTTGCTGTTGCTGCTGCTGCTGCTGCTGTTGCTGCTGCTGCTGCTGTTGCTGCTGCTGCTGCTGCTGCTGCTGCCGCTGAATAAATTGCTGACCAAATTCCGCGAAAAATTGGTCCATAGACTCAAAGGCCCCGTTCGAGTACCAATCGAATGCCGAGCCTGAGAAGCATATCGTCAGCGCGCGCAACAAGCCGCCGTCGGGAATGACCAGTTGACGTTCGACGAGATGGTGGATAAATTCCCGCACTCCCCGAAGGAACTCCCGGGCGTTGTACTCGCTCTCACCGTCGCCCGAGAAGCGCAAGTTCCGGCTTCGCAGTATCTGGACGACCATTAGCTCCCTCGACACTTCATCCAATGTTTGTCGTAGTAGTTGATGTTGTTGTTGTATTTCTTGTGGTAGTTGTTCTTGTTGTCGTTGTTGTTGTGGTTGCAGTAGTTGTTGTTGTTGTTGTTGTTGTTGTTGTTGTTGTTGTTGTTGTAGTTGTTGTGCTTGTTGTAGTTGTTGTTGTTGTAGTTGTTGTTGTAGTTGTTGTACTAGTTGTTGTAGTTGTTGTTCTTGTTGTTGTTGTAGTTCTTCTAGTAGTCGTTGTGGTATTTGTCGTAGTAGTTCTTGTTGTCGTTGTTGTTGTTCCATTAGTAGTTGTTGTTGTTGTTGTGCTTGTTGTTGTTGTTGTTGTTGTGCTTGTTGTTGTCGTTGTTGTTGTTGTTGTTGTTGTCGTTGTTGTTGTGCTTGTTGTTGTTGTTGTTGTTGGACGGGTGGATCATGGAGGTACCGATCGTGATACGGGAGCGCCTCGGCCGACGAGCCACGTTGCATGGGAACTGGATTGATCTGCGGCCGTTCCGCCATACCGAGCTGGTTCGCCGGACTCGGCTCGGCCGACGCGGGACGTGATAGTACGGGGCCTGGATAGATCCCCTGCCACTTGGCTCGCCGTGCCTCGCGCCCCGGTGAATTTGGACTCGATTCTCCGTTGGATTCCATCTTTCGAGCTGGTGCGATTGAAAATTTCTTCGCTTTTTGTCGGTGAAAATTCCTTGCGTGTAATAACCAACGGAGCTACGCACGCTCGTTTGTCGTTCGATTTCGGCGGCTGTCGGCAGCTAACTGAACTCGACACGCGTTGTCGACGTGACGCAATGTCCCCCCGAGTTTCCTTGTTTTGTTTACAAATCGAGCAATCGAGCCGATCTATTATTAATTTTCTCGCGCCTCGACGTGTCACGACGCTAAGATTTTCATCTGTGAAATTCGACGTTTTGTATACAAATAATCCGGATCGAACTGTGTCACAATGATTTTCTAGTACATAAAAATTCTCTCAACTATCAATTATTTTTCAATTATTCTCGCGCGCATTACTGCAAACGCATAAATCGTTGCAAATGCGCCCGCTAAAAATTTGTCGCAACGAGAGGATAACGCCTCTCTCGAGCACGATCGAAAATTAATTGTACACGATTATCGCAAGTGGAACGAGAGATTATAAAATATTGCATTGTCTATCGAATGCACGACATCGTACATACACAGTCGTGTGCAATATCTATCATTACTGTAAGCGAGTAATTGTCGTTTCTATATGTATACACAACTTACTTGGTGAAAAGGCCGCTGTCGTCGTTGGGATCGACCACGTGTATCGAGACGTTGGTCACGAGGCTGAGGTTCCTCTCGTTCGTCACGACGGCCTCGAAGTCGTAAGTCGACCGCTTGAACTGCTCGATCTCGTCGACCACCGTGATCGTGCCCGATCTTTCCTCCACCGCGAAAGGCACTTTTTGTGGCGGACGCACAAAAGAATAAATATATATCGAAGCGCGTGCGTAATATATAGAAGTATACGTAAAATCTAATAATTTTTTTTTGATCATCTACCTCCTTCGTGATAGCTGTGCAGAAGGTCGTAGACCACGTCTTTGCCCTTGACGGCCTCGTTGACTCGGATCTGGCCGACGCTCGTGCCGACGGGTACGTTGGCACCTACCCAGAACTCGTACGGTGCTCCAACGAAGTCCGGAGTCCTCGAACCCTGGCCTTAAATTACGTAATGGGCAAAAAGTATATAGTGAGAGGAGCGTTCAAGTATTTTTGATTAATTAGGCCAATTGGGAGTACTACATAAATCAAATGCACAGTGCACAAGAGCTATTTCGAATATGCGAAAATTAATTTTCGGCAGTCGCGCTTTCGTGACAAACTAATTGATGATTTATACGATGCACAGTGCGAAGGTTTCGGCTCGTTCAAGATAAACATTTGCATCGATCGGAATATCGCGCACTTACTGTCAGGCCGGAAAACATCGATCGTCACCACGGCCAGGGAGAAGCGACGCTCGCTCGGATTCGAGGGCTGATCCGCCGCCTCGATGAAGATGGCGTGGCGTCCCTCCTGTATCGGACTCTCCGCCACGGATATGACGCCCGTGTCGGCGTTGACGTCGAAGGGTATTTTGCCGGTGACGTTGCCGGGCCGCTGAAGCTTGTAGCGCACCAATCCGTTAGAGCCGAGATCTTTGTCCACGGCGTGTACCTGTGTATCGACGTGAAACGATTAGTGCGTTCGAGTAGTTTACGAAGGAATTGTAGGATCAAAAAAAAGATGTTAATATAATTTTATCAGATAAAACGGTTCGCGTGATACATTATCAACACATTGGACCCTAGTTGAAGTGATCAATATTAATAAAGACCCAATGAATAAAAANGAGTGTTCTTTAAACAATTTCAAGAACTTTTTCATTTGTAACTTTTTTCCTTAAAAAAATTAGTTAAACTTTTTCTTGCTTTTAGTTTAACTAATTTTTTCCATGACAAGGATACATCTAGGGGAAAAAAGTTACAAATGAAAAAGTTCTTGAAATTGTTTAAAGAACACTCTAGAACTTTTTCAGAATTTTTCGAATAATTTTGGATTTTTGAGTTTCATCATTTTCCGAAAATTCAAAAATTTTCTCGAAAAATTCTGAAAAAATTCAGGGTTGTTCTTTGAACAATTCTAAGAACTTTTTCTATATAACTTTTTTTTCCTAGATGCATCCTTGTCATGTAAAAAAATTGGTTTAGCTCATATACGGTCTTTTTTCTACGAAGCGCCATTTTGTAGTGAAAAATGTTCAATTTCGATATTATGGATATTGGGCTTTTCAGTTTACATCCCATGGACACCGGTCGTGTTTTTTTTTTGTTTAATTGTTTATAGCTTTTGAACAAGAATTTTAAGATTAATTTTGAAGCCATATTCGAAAAGGGCATTAAATTTTCCGTTAGAAACATGCACTTATTAATTTTTAGTAAAATTCGGAATGTTAAAGATATTTGCCTGAAGTTCAGTTAAAAAAAGTGTCCGTCTGGGCGCTAACGGGTAAGCGGATTTTATATGATCTAAAACCGATATTTCTTTTTTTTTTAATTTAGACTAGTTTTCAACCACTTTATAAAATGCGAAAATACTACTCGAGGCCTTCATCACTAGATGGCGAGTACATTCATGTGTAAATCTGCAAGTGGTAAAGTAAAAATATTTGTATAATTCATAGTAGGGGTTTGAACTTTTTGCTCACGCATTTTTGAATAATTTAAATTGACAAAAGTACAAAGAAAATGATGAAACGATTATGCAACCTTTTACTAATTTAAAAAAATGAAGAAAACATAGTTGATTTCAATTTAATTTTAATGGCTTTTCCGTCGCTTTTTCGGTAAAAGCTCATTGTTAATACCGATCGCGTCTATCTTATAATTGCGATTAATCAGTCTATGACATTTTTGATAAATTCAGAGACGCGATATTATTACTCGCGGTTTATCAAAAACTGAGTAGCCAATTGAATGATCGCCCCATTCACTGTTCAGAACAAGAAGTGGAAAAAAATCTGTGCTGATGTTTTTTCACCACACTACAATGACAGTGTACAAAGGTGTAATGACAGTTGCACGCTCGAGGTTTAGGTAGACACAATTGTTTCGACACAATTTTTATTGAAATTTAGAAAAAAACATTTGTACAAGTATAACCAATACATATTTAAAATTGTCAATCATCATTACTTCTCGAAATTGTAGCATGCGTAATCTTTGCGACCTTCGTGCATTTTACTTTTGTGTCTTAGCAATTGCGGCTTTTGTCCAAATTTCTACTCGCATTCGTCGCATCCACAATCTTTGCGACCTTCGTGGATTGTTTTTTGATGTTTTATTAAATTTGGTGGATTCCCAAATTTCTTCTGGCATTTGTCACACGCATAATCTTGGTGCCTTTCATGGACTGTTCTTGTGTGCACGAGCAAATATCTTCCATGTCCAAATGTTTTTTTACACTTGTCGCACGCAAAATCTTTTTGGCCTTCATGTACTGACTTTTGGTGGGAGAGCAAAAGACATTCATGTTCAAATTTCTTCTCGCATTTGTTACATGGGTAATCTTTGTGACCATCATATACTGCATTTTGGTGGTAGATCAAACTTGATTTGTGCGCAAATTTTTTCTCGCAAATATTACATGCATAATCTTTGCGACTTTCGTGGATAGTTTTTTGGTGGAAAATCAAATCCGGTTACCGTGTAAATTTCTTCTCACCCTTGTCACGTGCGAAATCTTTTCCACCTTCGTGATATGTTCTTTGGTGTAGGAGCAAATGATGTTTTCGTCCAAATTTCTTCTGGCATTTGTCACACGCGTAATCTTTGCGATTTTCATGGACTACTTTTTGGTGTAAAAGCAAATTCTGTTTATGTCCAAATTTCTTCTCACAATTGTCGCACGCAAAATCTCTGCGACCGTCGTGAACTGTTCTTTGGTGCCTGATCAATTCTCTTCTACTGCCAAATTTTTTCTCGCATTTGTCGCATGCGTAATCTTTTAAATTTTCGTGGAATTTTCTCATGTGTAGGAGCAAATGACATTTATGTCCGAATTTTTTCTCGCACTTGTCACATACGTGATCTTTACGACCATCATGGACTGTCTTTTGGTGTTTGATCAAATTGCTTTGATCCCCAAATTTCTTTTCGCATTTATCACATGCGTAATCTTTACGACCCTCGTGAACTGTTTTTTGGTGGGAGAGCAGAAGCCATTTATATCCAAATTTCTTTTTGCATTTGTCACATGCGAAATTTTTTCGACCTTCGTGAACTGTTTTTTGATGTCTTTTCAAATTTCTTGAGTCCCCAAATTTCTTCACACAATTATCGCATGCGTAATCTTTGCGGCCGTCGTGTATGGCCCTCTGGTGCAAAAGTAAATACTCTTTTCGCCCAAATTTTTTTTCGCAGTTGTCACAAGCGTAATCTTTACAACCCTCATGCATTGCCATTTGGTGTGAGAGCAAATGCGATTTACGTGTAAATTTCTTCTCACATTCATCGCATGCGAAATCTTTGCGACCTTTCTGCACTGTCTTTATGGGCGAGAGCAAACTCGATTTATTTCTAAATTTGTTTTCGCAATCGTCAAATGAGTAATCTTTAAAGACATTGAAGGCGAATTCTTTCCGATTATCGTGTACTGTCTTCAGGTGAACTAGTAAATTTCTTTTGTGCCTAATTTTCTCCCCGGATTTGTCGCATGCGAAATCTTTGTGATCATCGTGTACCTGCTTTATATGCAAGAGCAAACTCCGTTTATTTCCAAATCTCTTTGCACACTTTTCACATAAGTAATCTTTGAAAACTTCGTGAAATATTTTGTTGTGCTTGAGTAAAGTTGATTTATTTTCAAATTTCTTTTCGCACTTGTTGCACATTAAATTTTCACGATCTTTATGTACTAATTTTTTGTGCGTCAATAAACTTAATTTTTTCACAAATTTTTTCTCGCACTTGTCGCATGCAAAATCTTGGCGACCCTTGTGTACTAATATTTGATGTCTACTCAAATGACTTCGAAACCCAAATTTCTTTTCGCACTTGTCGCATGAATAATCTTTTCGTTCATTTTGAATTGTGTCGCGGTGTGCTATCATGCTTGATTCTAGTGTAAATGTCTCTTGATAAATATCACTAACGTACTTTTTGTCGTCTGAAACAACAACGTCTTGTTCACTTGAATTATTTTCCGAGGCATCAACTTCGGACTCTTTATTATTTTTATCCATGCTGGTGCCTAAATTAAACGTTGAATCCTTATTTTCAGTGCCACGAAAATTAAATGAGTAAAATGTATTCTGTTGGTATAATTGCTTGCTTCGTTGAGAAAGACAACATTTAAACTAAGTAGTTTTAACTAGTAGTTTTAATTATAAACATGATTAATGTTTCGAAGGACGATGTCAAAATTGTTTCTGATCATATTGATTACAATGAAGTTACCGATTCATCTATTTCTACTTACAATATTTAAAACAATTAAAAATCATTACTCGGCAACGATTCCTTCGAGGAATCCACATAAATAATAAAGCATTTTGTAATGTTCATCAGTGAAATCGACATTTTGCTGCGAAATTCTTTTATAAAATAGTAAATACAGGATTAATAATACTCACAGATGACTTATACAATTAAAAAATAATTTTTTCTCTGAACTGAACATTTTTAAACATGAAACTAATGAAATCAGAAAATTAAAAATAAACTTTTGTATAATCTATCATAGAAGGTGAATGGTATTAAAGTGCTATGGTACTTACATTTTGCATAAATAAACGTGCATCGCGCTATAGCACGAATTTAAAACATATTTTTAGTAATCTTTTTGTTAAATAGTTGAATAAAAAAATGATCTAGATACTTATTGATGCTCAAATTTTAAATTAATTGAGATTTATGAGCGTATAGAATATTTTTTCAAGCGCAATCATCGATTTATTATATTCTAGTCTAGAATTGGACAGTGGTTAACAATTGGCACATTTGTCTTGATCTAAGTATTTCATTGATCATGGATATTTGAAATTGGTATATTAATTAGTTTAAGGCTGTAGGCTCAGTTCATTTCGAATATATGTGCATAACTGTTGCATCAATAAAATCACTACGAAATATGAACGAAGTTAAACTTTAAACTACACTTGCGAGACATTTACTGTTATTCCTAGATGAGATCTTGCGTAAATATTCAAGGTACGGATTACTGAGCGCTCACCTGGCCAACGATGGTGCCGACTTTGAAGTCGCTCCTGGCCACGATCTCCATCAGGTTGTTGGGCACGAAGACGGGATTGTTGTCGTTGGCGTCGAGCAGGGTCACCTCGACGTTGACCGAGGACGAGCCGTTGGAGCGCTTGACCACGCTCGGCCTCCTCTCCACCGCCAGCACCTTCATCTGCAGAAACGACTTCTTCTCGCGATCGAGCACGCTCTGGTCCTGCACGGTCAGCCAGCCCGTGCGCGGATCGACGGCGAAGGCGCCCGCGGGGTCGCGCAGCTCATACGCGAACTCGCCGTTCTCGCCCTGGTCGCGATCGTAGGCCACGACCTGCAGCACGCTGAAGCCGTTGGGCAGATTCTCGACGATCGAGATGTTGTAGAAGTCGACCTCGAACTCGGGCAGATTGTCGTTGAGATCGAGCAGCTCCACCTCGACCCGGGCGAACGCGAGCTTGGCCGGATTGTCGATCTGCACGGCGCGTATCTGCAGCACGAACGTGTTGGCCGGCAGATTGCGCTCGGCGTCGAGGTCGATGGCGCGCTCCAGGAACAGCGAGCCGTTGCGCGGGTCCAGGTGAAAGGTGCCCGCGTCGTTGCCCGATATGATATCGTAGCGCATCGGCACGTCGATCTCGCGGTCCTGGTCGATGGCGCGAATCGGCGTGGCGAAGTCCACTTCCTTGTGGATCGAGCGGCTCTGCGTGGGGCGCGGGTGAGATACAAAATTTTTTGTTATATGAAAATTTTATGAAAAAATCGAGACTGTATACTCACGGGTACTGGATAGAACTCGTAAATTTGCGTGCGATATATGTCTTGGGTGAATTTGGGATCCAAATCATCGTTATCGACGACCGTTATCGTGATCGTTGTGTTCGAGCTTTTGGCTGGACTTCCTCGATCCTGAAAACCATCACAGAGCATTTATATAGTACTACTATTTATGATACTATTTTTTTTTTTTTTATAAAAATTACATTTGCACTGATGAGCAAGTTGTACTCTCGATCGCCCGCGTCGTAATCCACGGGCTTTTTCAGCACCAGTGCAGTTCTGTGGCCCGATTCCAGGGCGAATTTCCCGTCCTCGTTGCCCTTGATTATGGCGTAGTGCACGTCGCTGTTGGGCGTGCCGGGCTTGTCCTTGTCGAACGCGTGAATCCCGCGAAATATCGTGAGACCTATTTTACGGATAGAAAATTGTGCAGATTTTTAATTGTAATCGAAGTAAAAAAAAAAAAAAAAAAAACAATTTGTCGCACGCGGGAATTTTCAATCGAGTCTCAGCTCGAAGAGCTAACTCAAATTAATCGCTATTATATATAGCACCGCGGATATATATCTCGAGTCAAGTTCGAGCCTTGAGCTCGGGTGGGATTAAGCTCGACTCGCTATATATAGACGATCAAGAAAATGAATGGCGGCGGAGCGCGCACATACCTGCAGGTGAGAGTTCATCCACGGTGACGTGATAAGGAGCGTCGACAAATTGCGGAGCGTGATCGTTCACATCCTCGACGTAGACCGTCACGGACAAGTGCGACGAGACCTGTGATACATGTGTGCGTGTGGAAAAAAAAAGAAGAACGGTTGAAAGTACAGAGGAAAGTAAGGTTGGTAGCAAATTTATTTACTCATTCGGACAATTGATTCGCAAAGAAAACTTCTGGCGCGCGCGCGTGTATTTATTTTCCGCGAGTGCAAAAGTTTTTTAGTGAATTTTTTTGCCTCCCCCTTCTCCAGTACGAAGTTTACCCCTTTGTCCGCGCCCATCCTCCTTTCTCCGCGGTCGAAGCTGTAGTTTTAAAGAGCTCTATTTTATCTCGGATAAGTGCGTTTTTTTTCTCGCGCTATCCTCGCTCGGCTCGTCTTATCTCACTTTTCGCTCTTTTTTACTGTAATGCGCCGCTTATATCCCCCGACGAAAATTTCTCTTTCAGCAGCAGCAGCAGCAGCAGCTCTCGCTCTATCTTGGCTTTTCTACGACTTTATTACCTCTATTATTTTCTTATCTTATTATATTTTTTTTTTTTTTTTATTCAAGCCTCGGCATCGAGAATCAATTGATCTGAATACAAAAGTTTTTCGGTTTCTTTTGTGTTACTTTTACGCGTTTGATATATAGACGCATCGAGCGCGGACAAAGTCGAGTAAAGTTTTGCTCTCGCGATCGCGCGAGCACAGTAAATTGGAAAACAAATTCGAATGATCGAGTTACATCGTTCAGTTGTGCAACGACAACGAAGAGGACGTAACGCTAATGAATTCAATGAACTTTGACTAGTTTTATCTGCCGTATCAATCGCGATAAAATAAAAAGGAAGGACCATACCAACGTACCGCACGCACACGGCACAGCGTGTGCACTTTGAGCCGTGCACACAGAGAGAAAGTAATACAATAAATAAGCCTTATAATATAAAGCCGGGGCTGAAAATCAGTGGACGCGGCAAGGGCACGTCCTCCCGCGCTCGTTACACGCTAGAAAGCTTCGAGGATTTAATTAATGAACCGCAGCGACAGTGGCAGTGGCAGTAGCGTTGCACGAGCTTCGTGTCTGCGACGCAATACGTATATAGATATATATAATAGGGAGCCTGAGCTATATAGTATCTGCGCTTTAGCCTCGCCGTTATATTATTATCGAAAAAGGGCCGCTGCTGCGCGAGGCCACGTTATTAGTTTTGAGTTTGAGTTTCACGGGAGTCGCTTTTATGCTGCAGCCTCCGGCTGAACGACGCGACGACGGCGGAGAATCGGAAAAGCGACTCTACTACTACTGCTGCTGTTACACAGAGCATCTGCGCTGCGATGTGTATTATATATATATATAATTTTGGGTAGGGAAAATACTTTACCAGAGAGTTGGCACCGTCCGCGTGATCGCAGGCCAGACGAAACTTGAGGAGATTTCGCGGGGCATCGGCATCCACGACGTCCTCGAGCGATTTCGCCAGCACGATCGATACGTGCGTCTTGTTCACTTCTCGCCAGCCGAAGTATCTCGAGTCTTCTTCCTGTATGCATTTTTTTTTTTTCGAGTCATTGTTGTTGTTGTTGTTGTTGTTAATTAGACAAAGTGACACACATGCTCACAAAGTGTGTACGCGCGCGACTAGTAATTTTTAAATTGCCCTTACTTTGTCGACGGCCATGATCGCAAGGTGACTCCTCGGATGGACTTCCAGGGTCACGATGTCCGATCCTATTCGCACGTTCTCCGCTACCCTGACGAACTTGAGATACTCTCCGGCGGGATAGAATTGACATCCTTTGAACAAATGAAAGGAGAGAAGAGCTATTAGTTAGGTAAATCTTATTTTTTCTTTCTTTCTTTCTTTCTTTTTCTCTGAAAAGTAAATAGATGTCCAGTGCTTCAAGATACACGCCCATTGATTGATATATTTTTATTATGTCTTAGTTGTTTCAAAATATTCAAATTGGGTTTTAATTACTTTCAACAAGACAATACCACTTTAAGCCACTAGATGACAAGCACCTTTTAATCTGTAAATCTGCAAGTGGTTAAGTTGAAATAACTGTATAAATCAAAGCACAATTTTAAAAAAATCATTAAAACTTCTGTTCCCGATTGTCAATTCATTTGATTTTTACGTTTCTCGTCAGCCGCGCTGCCGAGTCGTGAGCGATGTCGGTGAGCGCTGGTGTTCGACGCTGATGCGTCAAAAGGAACACGCGGGGTGATTTGTATTATGAAAAATTTCGCTCGATTGGCTACAGAGACGTTTGTATTTCGATAGGCTACGGGAGCATCTTCAAATGCAGGTGACTAAGCAACCGATTGTTTTGTCTTTTATCTGGTTTTTTCTAGTTTTAAGTGGATTCTTCAGATTACCTTCGACGAGCAAACACATGATATTTGTTCTTGTTTGATCCAATAAATAATGTTTTTTACCAACGACTTTTCGCCTTTTTAATTTCTCACTCGACAATTTACAACTTTGTTCACAGTTTATAGCAACTTAAATTCAATTTATATTTCATATTTGAAATGACTAAAACAACTAGTGCGAGTGTATATAAATGGTAATTTGTACGAATTTTAAATTATAAAAAAAATTGTTATTAAATTGTTATGAAATAATGGAAAAACGTTATATACTTTGTTCATATATGACCTAACCGATTCTAATGACCCTTTCAGTTCGAAAAAACCTTCTTCGTTCTCCAAAAATTGTCCATAAAACGTTAAGCATTTCTATCCGGCATAACAGAACGTCATCTTAATTTTTTTCCTTATCTCTGTATCAAAATTCCTTTGCATCGTCACGCGGTACTACGTATATATACCGTGTCAAGTTGCTGAAATTCCCTGAGATTGCAAGAAACAGCTGTCTCGCCGAGGCAAAGTTAAATACCGACGCTAGGCTCTCGGAGTGAAAATACGGAAAAGTAGAGCAACTGGATTACTTAGCTACACGCCCTGTGTTTATTTGTATTTGTATTTGTACGTGACAGAGAATGTGAATTTTCACTGGCTAGTACACACACGCGCGCGAGCGCGTTTTACGAAGATAAAATTGAGTTTTCCTTCGAAGGAGAAGTAAAAAATAAAAGATTTGAAAAATTAAGCACGAGTATTCGGAGATACCCCGGCGAAAGTGACTCCTAAGATATAAGTAATTTTAACTCTCTCTCTCTCTCTCTCTTGCAATATAAATCAAGTTTTATGTAGCGGACATACACACATACACTCGGGCTCGGTATTACTAATTATTTGCGAAATAAACGTATAAGTGCAATAGGCGTTCGATTTTCGATTGCTCATTCGTTATAATTTCAAGATAGCCACGAAAATAGCCAATTCGTCCGTATAATCACACCTGTTGGGCAACGTGGCGCGCGATGCGATAAGGTGCGAAATGAACAATGAGAACCCGAGTTTATAGATGTTGTGCAATTATGATTTTCCAAAAAATGTAAACAGAAATATAGCGAAGTTACATACAGAATACATTCTCACGATCGCGTTGAATTTAATTTGCTGGGACGATGATGGAAAATTAGTCACGGTATGTGTACAAGGTGCGTTTGATAGAAATGATTCTTTGTACTTCTTGGCAAAATTATCGGCTTCGACGCGAATCTGGTTCATACCGGTAAGACTAAACGCCAATCGTATACTTCGTTCGGTACGAAATTTGCATTTTTCCAAATATCCCCCCCCCCCTCGCGCAAAACTCACCGATTAGAGGTATTTAAAGTGCAGTTCTCGTGTTCTACTAATGACCGCCAAGGTATCGTGCGAAAGTGTCGTTTTCTATACGTGATCCGCGGGCGCGAGCTACTGCCTATAGCTCCAAACCCATTTCAACTGAGGTGAACTGCATTAAAAAAGAAAAGTGAGTAACACGACATTACGCGATAAACACATATATCGGCATTCGTCGGCTATATATTCGACGTAATAGTGTCGAGCAACAAATGGCAATAACACGTGTCTGTATGTGTGCGACGTGTACATACAGTCGGACAACTATACCATACATACACGTGCACACACTAAAACAAGAGCTCGGAGCAGGTCGCTACATATGGGCGCGCCAATGCGCGAGAATAGATACAGTGAAAGGGGCATCGCCAGAGCAAACTGTCAATTTTTTTCTCTCTCTTTTTTTTTCTTCATTCAGCTCTCGGCACACTGCGAGCGCCGAGACTGTTTTCCTGCAGCCCAGCCTTTTCCCCGCCGTGTACGTACACACACACACAGTACACATCGGGGGCTCGAAGCAAGATTAGCACACATGTACACTATGTACAAGCGTATATATAGCTTTCTTAACGCTCCGATCGATCAGATTTAACAGTATACGTACATATACGTATATAGAATCGAGCGCGCCAAGTGTAATGAACGGTGTGCCGAGGGGTTCGCACGATTATGTATTTGGTCAGCGCGCGTTGATAATGCCGAAATCGCGAGCTGTAATACCATATGAAGTCTGTATGATTGCTTGAGATTTTCTCAACACCGATTTCGTGCACTACAGTACGCTGGTTATCGAATATCGATTTTGGCGCGGAAGAAGAATAATTTTAAAATTTAATTGAATTGAAACAGAGAGAAAAAAGAACATTTGAAAACACTTCCCACTTCGACTTATACAATTATTATGATGTCACCACTTGCAGATCTACAGATTTAAACCTACTTGCCATCTAGTGGCAGATTTTGGAGGCGGTGGAGACTTAAAGTAGTATTATTGTAATTAGTGGTTGAAAACTAGTATCAATTTTTTGAAACGGTTAAATTGTCATTATTTTAATGTTGATCTTGAGCGCGCAGCTGTGAAAATTCCCACAAAAACTACCTACAAAACTACAATGTTCTTGTAAAGAATGATGCTTTTTATATTATAGCCTTAAGTAGATTACATATTTGGGCTCATGTATACTTAATACTAAAAGCTGTGGAGGAGATTCTGTGCAACCATAGCACGTGCATGCGAGCACGAAGCTTTCCGGCATTTCGTGAAATTTTTCTCTAATTTTACGCAGAGAAATTCATCAAAGTTCAATTACAAAACAATAACTATGTGAAACAACTGAGCATATATACGAGTAAAGTATCATCTACTGAAGCTTTTTATATAAAGCAATATGCTCGCAATTAGATTTAAGCGATTAAATTTATTCTCGCTTAATTTATTTTTTGAGTTTCACTGTGTTATTAGATTTTTTTTTTCATTCAATTGCATTTTCAATTCTAAAATTTTGATGTTTTTTGGAAATACAGCTGTTTTTGAACTCCATTTCCGTATATTTTGTGTGTTAATTTTGTTTTCTTTTCTCTTTTAAGAGATTTTCAAAATTTAATAATATTTAGTACTTTGTGAAGCTATATTATTTATGAAACTCAGTAAAGAACTAAGTTAACCCATTAAAGCTGAGAGGGTACGATTTTAATATTCAACTTTTCGCTCATACCATGCCTCAATCGAAACAGAAAAAATTATGAAAGCCATTATATCTTATGTTTTTGAGGGTGTTCTTTCCTATGTTAGTGTTTAAAATTTCCTAAATTTACAATTAAAAATTAAAAATTAAAACAATTCTTAGTCTAATGCACTACGTAAAATAAAATTTAATACGCCAGGTGGCGATAAGACAAGCCATATGACAATAGGGTGATGATTTTGTATTATACATTCCATGCCAGCGATATACACAGAAATAAATCTGTTACTGTACTTAATTCATTAAAAATATGCTAAGGAATGTGCTTTTAGACGAAGCTTGTTCTTATAAATTTGTTACAAAAGTAAATCACATTTTTTCACTTATTTTGTGCGTGGCTAAATTTCCATCATGCCCAACTCTTCGCTATCATGTGTTTAAGCACGGGCGGGTGCTTGTGTGTATAATATGCAAACGCGTGCCTGTATCTACACGCGCGTGCATGGCTGATGACCTACATATTACGTTTTGTCACAGAGCGATAATAACATACACAGGATTTTCTTGCACTCGTAATAGCGCTAAATTCATTGCAATCAATACTGTAAACGATGCAGTCTTGATTAACTCGTGCAGGAACATAATCTCACTTATTTCTTGTTATGGTTACTTCGACCGAATGTTATTTATCTTTTCAGGAACAAGTGTTACGTATTTTGATTTTCGAATTTTAGAATCGACCGTGTTTTCAAAATTGTTATTTGTATATTTATAAAACAAAATTTTATTAAAATTATAAAAATTTACTTCTGGTTTAAAGGGTATTATTGTATCTTTATTTAAATGTATGTCATTCCCTAGGGAAGATATTTGAATAATACTATTTTTTTAAATAAACTAGTGGCAACCACAGTTGAAAAATGCTGAGCGACTGAATGGTAAATAACGAAATAGCACACGACATCATGATAATAGTTGTTTCAGCCATATAAAATTAATAATAGTAGCTTCAATGAGTATCATAATAAATCAACGTTTCAATGAGTTTTTTGTGTCAGCTAATTTGGTAAAGCCGTTAAAATTATTATTGGTATAATTGGAAGTAGAACACAAAAATAGGGCGTATTTTTTAGTTTGATGTTCCCTACATGTACATTAGTATAGGTATATATGAATACAGGTTTTCGTAATTCGCACGTACGAAATAGATTTCACTTATCGATGTTTTGTGCTCAGCGTTTATTGACAACCTTGCGACCAAAGGAATTTGCACATGGCATGCCAACACATATAGAGGTGTATGTACGCATTAAGCTGGCCCGGTGTGCCCACATGACAATATATATAGATGTATATTTGACTACATGACTAACCATGCATATTTAGATGTAAAATATTCGCTCGTTGTGTAAAAATGGTAAATGATATAGATGCGACTGTAGTCACGTATTTGGCGTTAGTGTAATATAAAAATGTATATAAACCCTTCATTCGCTCACGTTAACTTTGTTTCATATTTTGCGATTCATGAAGTGTTCAATAATTTATAATTTCTTTGTAATAAGATACAATTCAAAGAAAATGGCTAATTGTTTATTACGAGATCAATAGTATAATTTCTCCAATAATAAATGATAAGTTTAGAGTGTCTCTGTTGACATAAATTTTCTCAAACTTTCATTCCACGATTTGTAAATATTATTACACTTATGATACCTAGCTCGATGTGTAACATCATTACAAAACAATTAGTCGTTGATCAAGTTCCGAGTGATAAACATGGACTTCAGTGATGTATATAACTCTGATGTCAGGTAATTTTTGTTTCGTGAGAATGAAATTTAAAAAAAATGGCATAATACTTTATATTATTGGGAATATTGCAGAGTGAAGAAGGAACCAGATGATGTTTCCCCAATTAAAAAGGAAGATTATAAGATAATTGACAATGCATGCGATGCTAAAAATGACGAATTCTCGAGTTTTTGTCGAGAAAATTTAGTAAGTGTTGATGTGGGACTGTTTAGTCAATATTTTGATCAAGTATTTTTACTAATCTCATTTCCAGATTTATGGGCTTCGTGAAAATGATGAAAATTCTGGACCTAATAACGATTTGGAAATAGAATTCGAATGTAAGGACGAGAAGCTCGGCATTAACTTATTAGTAGTCAAGAAAATCGAGGACGATTATCCAGATCAATGGCAGCATATGAAAAATGGTTGCGATTATCAGACTCAAAAGAAAATTAAAGAAGAAATTGTCGACGAAGTAAAAGAGGAATTGAATTTGGATGGTGAACTCAGTGATGCATTTGATGCAAATGAAAAAACATTTGCTCAAAATAGTCAACGCAAAACCCAAACGGATAAGGCACGCAATCGTACCAAATATCCATGTAATATATGCGGTAAAAAATTTGCACGAAAAAATTATCTCAAGGTCCACATCGATTCAGTACATAATGGTGTTAAACATGCGTGTGGTGTATGTGGGAAGACGTTCACACGAAAAGGAAATCTCAAAATTCACATCGATGCGATGCATAATGGTATGGCACCTACTTGCGAAGTATGCGGGAAGAAATTCTTAACTGAAGCTGCACTCAAGATTCACATCGATGCACACAATGGTGTTAAACATCCATGTAATATATGCGGTCAAAAATTTTCACGAAAAGGTAATCTCAAGGTCCACATCGATGGAGTTCATAATGGTTTTAAGCATGCGTGTGGTCTATGTGGAAAGACATTCATACAAAAAAGAGATCTCAAGATTCACATCGATGCAATTCATAATGGTATTAAACATGAGTGTGGTATATGTGGCAAGACATACGCACAAAAAGGTCATCTCAAAATTCACATCGATGCGATGCATAAAGGTATCGCACGTACTTGCGAAATGTGCGGAAAGAAATTCTCAACCAAGGCTAAACTCAAGATCCACACCGATGGAGTACATAATGGTGTTAAACATGCGTGTGGTATATGTGAAAAGACATTCACACGAAAAGGAGATCTCAAAATTCACATCGATGCGATGCATAATGGTATGGCATCTACTTGCGAAGTGTGCGGAAAGAAATTTCAAACGAAGAATAAACTCAGGATCCATATCGATGCAGTACATAATGGTGTTAAACATGCGTGTAGTATATGTGAAAAGACATTCACACTAAAAGGAGATCTCAAGAGGCATATCGAGGGACATAATGGTGTTAAACATACGTGTGTTACGTGTGGAAAGACATTCACACTAAAGGGTAATCTTAAAAAACACATGAATTTGATGCATAATAAAACCACTTATTGTAGTAAGTGCGGCAAGACATTTTCTCAAAAGGATCGTCTTATAACTCACATTAAAACGCAGCATGAAGACATTGATCACGCTTAGGTTTTATGCGGAAAAAAATTTAAACATAGAAAATATTTATGCAGACACGTCAAAAGTGTGCATGAAGGCAATACCCAAGCACGAGATCAATATAAAAGATCTTAAAACGTACCTATCAATACCGCGCAAAATGATGAAACATCGAAATAAATAAATAAATTAACATATCATAAATTAACATGTATTTATTTATTAGCATATAATAAATAAACATATCATAAATTTTTTCTCAGTAGTGATAATCAAAACACGACATATAATTGTCATCGGTACAATGTTAACTGAAACACGACATAATTATACTATATCTCAAACATGTTACGCTCAGTATAGTGGTACTCAAAACACGACACATAATATACTTGTCATAAGTACAATGTTAAATACCGATACACAAGTAAGACCGATCGCAAACAAAAATTACTTTTTTTCGAAGTGGAGAAGTCGCGACGTGCAAAACTCAAAATTGCATAAAAAGGCATTTTTTGTATATTAGGATATATGGATGACGCTAAAAAAGTATACAGCACTCCATCAGTACCGAAACAATGCTATGTAAAATTTTCAGATCGATTGGTTTATCCCTGCATGAGTTATCGCAGTTAGAGTAAAACATCGAAAATGAGCAATATCGAATGTGTACGACTTTGCTACGCTCAGCATCAATAATTATCTTCAAAAATAATAGAGAGTGAAATTATCAATTGATAATATATGCAGATGTCATCTCAGTACCATACCGATTAGCCCTTCAACCTTTAAACTTTTTTAAAATTTTACGTAAAAATCGTATTAATAAATCAAAATTTTAAAAATATTTTTTCCTGAATAAATAGTGTTATTTTTGTACCTTTTATAATATTATGTATTGTATCATGTTTCATTGACAGAAAATTGTAATAATTAAAAAAATTGTAATAAAAATATGAATTATAAATCGATATATAAAAATATGTATAATGTTTGAAAAATTGCTGTAATTTTCAAAAACGTGATTTCGGCCAGGATCGAACTGGCGACCTTCTGCGTGTAAAGCAGACGTGATAACCACTACACCACGAAACCCACTTGTAGAATTACTTTGTTAAGACCGATCGAGTTTTTGAATCGATATTCCAAAAAAAATCTAAAAAATTACTGAAATCTTCAAAAATGTGACTTATTTCCTACAGGATCGAGCTGGCGACCTCGTGCGTGTAAAGCAGACATGATTTGTTTAATTTTTTGAAACGTGTATGATTATTTGAGAGTAGCTTGCAGTTGCTGACTCGTTTGAGATATTTGCTGTGTACTGTTTATTTCTATATTTTATAAATCTTCAAGTGGCAAAGTTAAAATAATTGTATGCGAAAAATTATTCAAAAAAAAATTGAAATTAATGAATTGTTTGAAAAAAATCGTGCTTGAATTGCATTCGATATATATATGCACAAGCTTTCCAAGCAATTCATAAAAAAGCAATGGTAATTAATTCTAGCCTTTCTCACTAGATGGCGAGTACCTTCATTTGTAAATCTGCAAGCGGCAAAGTGAAAATGACTGTATAAGTATATGCAAGTTGCTGCTGGCTGATCAACTATGTTGAGTTCATATAATTGAGGAGTCTTGGAGTCTTAGGCTTAGGGTCTGAGGTTATCTATTTCAAGAGGTTGTCCAGATTTTTTGTTTAATACTATGAGTTTCGCCTTTTCCCAAGCTTCAGGGTAGTAGCCATTGTTGAGGCAATTATTGAAATATAGTGTAGTTTTTAATGTAATGATTGTTTAATTTTTTAATTACGGCATTGGTATTTCATCCCATCCAGCAGAAGTTTTATTTCTCATTATCCGTATTCTTTTCTTAACTGTATGTACATTAGTAAATAGGTACTTGGCTGTATCGCGGGGGAGAGTAGGGCTGGTAGCCCTATTATTATTGTTATAGGTCGTTAATGGAGGTAGTACAATTAATTCATCGTATTTTTCGTGAAATTTTTTAGTTATTAATGTTTCTACTGGTGATTTAAAGTCAATGTCTTAGGAGTTGATTTTATGAAAAAATTCACCTATCACATGATTTATTAACTCATTAAGTCCCAAGAGGACGTTTTTTCAACCCTTTATTCGTCCACTGTATTTTTGGTAAAAATGGGGTCAAAAAATATGCGAGGAACTATTTCTAATGTGAAATTTAATGTTCTTTCAGAATTTGATCTCAGATTTTCAAAAAAATGATCAGGTCAAAAGTTAATCTTGATTTTATAAAAAAAAAACGTGATTTTGAAAAAAAAATTTTTTTATTTTTTGAATTTCCAAATAGAAACCATTTGAAATCTCAAGAGTTTCGTGCAATTATCGCGTCCTCGATATCTAAACTGAAAGTTAGTGGGGTACCGATTAAAAAAATCAATGTTCAAACACAAAAAATGGCGTGCGAAACTCGCAAAATTGAATGAAAACCTATAGTATTTTTACTCAAAAACGAAGGACTTGAGAAAAAAGTGTATTTTTTAACTTTATTTTCTTCAATCTAAACCCCACTAACTATTAGTTTTGGTATTGAGGACGCGATATTTGCACGAAACCCCTAAGATTTCTAATGGTTTTCATTTGGAAATTCGAAAAATAAAAACAATTTTTCTTTAAAAATCATGTTTTTTTGGGTAAAATCAAGTGTAACTTTTGACCTGATTTTTTTTTCATAAATCTGAGGTCAGATTCTGAAAGGGCATTAAATTTTACATTAGAATTAGTTACTCGCATATTTTTTTGACCCCATTTACACCAAAAATACAGTGGCCGAATAAAGTGTTAAAAAAACGTCCTCTTGGGACTTAATGGGTTAATAAGGGGTCAGCAATGGTAAAATCGTTATTCTCGTTCGCGGTCAGAGTATCTTTATTTATTTTGCATGTGTCTAATAAGTTAGCATGTTATTTTTTCTAATAATTAGATTATTTATCTCATCATTATTATTTTTTCTTTTAAATAATTCATTAAGTTTTGGGAAAAAATTAGCTGATTCCTTATAGTTTATACTTTTGATGAGATCTGCCCAGTTATCATTTGCTTCTTTACTAAACTCGTGGTAGAGTTTTTGTTTGACACTTTTCATATTTTTTTTTAGGAATTTTTAAAGCTCAACTGATATTGGGTCTTTTTTATTACACACTCTATGTATTTTAGATTGTAGGCTATGCTTCTCTTTGTAGAGTTGCACAATTTTTTTATTTAATAGCGTATCATTATGATTTTTAATCGAAAAAGTAGGTGTCGATGCTTGTATTGCATCAAATATTTATGCTTATAGCTTATTTATGTAAGAATCTATTTCAGTGTTGTTAAGATTTTCATTGTCAGGGATAGTGATTTTGTTTTTTTCAAGACTTTGATTAAATTTTTTCATACTTGTTTTTTTCTAAAGTTGACCCTGAGTCACTATCTTTAGAATTAATTTCGTGGAAGAAATTTCCTATAATGTTATTTATTTATAAGTACTGGTTCGAAAACTATGTAGTCGTTGCTTTCATTTTTTGTTAATTTTTTTTAATTTATTTTGCAAAGATATTTATGTGTTTATTGAAGCAGTGATTTTTTTAAAGTTCGAGTTTATTGGACAAATATTATGTTATACAGTTATTAAACATGAACAAAAATAACATCATTGATTTAGTCAGACAGAATGGTCCCTTAGGACACTCGCTATCATACATTTTGTTTTTATAATATAGAATAAAATAGAAGAGTTTTACACTACCTGTGTTTTGGTTTTTCTTAGAAAGATTGAAGCAGTGATAACCGCTACACCCCGAAACTCAATCAGAGCAGTTTCACATCAGACCGACCTAATTTTTAAATTAATATTAAAAAAAAAAAAAAAAATGACTGAAATCTTCAAAAATGTGATTTCGGCCAGGATCGAACTGGCGACCTTCTGCGTGTAAAGCAGACGTGATAACCGCTACACCACGAAACCCAATTGGTGGAGTGAGTCGTAAAAACCGTTGCAACTTTTGAACTGTTTCCAGGCTGGAAAAGAGATTTGCTTTCTCACCTGAAGTTATGTGTGGTAAGGTGATAAGTGTAATCAGCAGACTCGCGATGACTACAGCTTGAGGTTCTTTTCTCTCTGCCCTCAGCATATTGAATCTTCTGCTCCGTTATCGGAAGGCATATCTGTAATTACATTTTTTTCTATTTAGTATACGGTACTGATGTATCATATTTAATTCAAGAAATCTTGCTTATTATTTTGAAAAATATTAAATCAAAAGATTTATCGTTATAAATGAAATAATGGGCAATGTAAATAATTTATAAAAAAAATAGTTGTAATAACTTGTTATATTCAAAACTATTAATTTAATCTATTATTTAAGCACCTACAAAATAATCATTTGTTCTACCACAAATTACAATTTTTTTTTTAAATTAAATTTCGTGAACCTTGAACTTAGCTATTTGCAGCTCATGTATATCGATGCATTATACCACGATTAGCAGTGCATGTATTTGTGAAGCTATACCTAAACTTTCAGTTTACATTTCTTCTATACAGGCAGACTGCATCGTGCATTACCCTATAATTTGCATATTCAATATCAGATGCACCTACATAAATGAATGTTTGGCTGCAACACATGAAACGCTCCTTTGTAAAGGCTTCTGATGGATGAAAGAGAGAGCCATGGCTTGGCTTCTTTCTGATTACATATCAATTACTTATGACACTGAGATTCAATGAAGTTTAAAATGATAATGCTATGTTTATCTATGCGTTCGATCGATTTTTTCGTAAGCGTAGCAAAAACGTATCTTGTAAGCCACTGAATCAAGATGTACGTCTGTAAATAGGTGAACTATACGTTGCTTTGTTTATCGTACCATATATGATGAGGCTATTTGGAAAACATACAACATCATGAACTTAATGTATTTCCATTACGTTTTTGAGATAAGACGTTGCCAATGTTTCATTCAACGTTACTTTCTAATTATTATTATATTATTTTATTTCCTCCTTTTTTTCGTGTCAAAATTTAAAATTCATTTTTTTTGCCGTCGGTGACGTAAGCAGTATAATTTATGGAAAATGATTTATTTTTCGATATCAAACATTCGATAAGATCCATAATAAAAATAGCATTTAAAGTATTTTTAAAATAATTTATCATTCTAATAAAGATTCAAGTTAAGTACATAACTACTCTTGAAAAAAGCATTGCATTAAAATGTTGTTAAATTGCATGTAGCAATGTTCAATAAGAAGTTAATTAATGCACTCAAGATTGATAATTACGGGCTCTTACGCGATATATAGCGGAGCTGTCGTTTAATTTAGCGAGAAAATGCGTTTTACGTAAAATTTGTTAGAGCTCGCATCGATACAGGTATACGCGCGTCGAGTCCTCCAGTTAGCAGTCGCGAAGATGTTTACCCCGAGATCGCGCGGGTAGCTGAATTGAGCAAATGAATTATCACAACAGAGCGCACGAGCGAGTCGAGAGATAGAGAGCTGTATATAATGGCTCAATCGAACCATCGCTATACTTAGCACTGAAATATATAGTCACAGGCAAGCGATCGAATTGGTGCTTGAACAAGGCGATGTTTTTCCGATGCGTAAGGATTGAGTCCTTTGAATATTTTATATGAGAAATTTTATATATTATGAGATATGAATAGGCGCAACGTCAAACATTTTCTTTTTTTTTACTGTAAAAAGTCGGGTAAATTATCAGATAAACGTACTTTCAATTGGTTTTTGCTTCCTCATAAAGGAAGTTATGTGATAGGCTTGAAAATGAGATTTGGAACCAGACCTCGTAGTTTGGGTTACATATTTGGAAACTAAGTCAGATTCAGTAGTGTCTATTCAAGGGAATCTTACACGAAATTCTAGAAAACTGTAGGTTTTTTTGGCGTTTCTTATACAAAAATGAAATCGAAATTCAAAAGTCAAAAATGAAATTCGAATTTTCCCTTTAATAACCAAACCCTTTCATTAATATAATTTTTTATGAGTAAGCTTTTTGCCAATAAATTGGCAGTGGTTTTAAATTTTTTACATTTGAAATGTAAAAATGCAGTTAAATTGAATTTATTAATTAGAATTAATTTATATTGTTTTTTTCCTGGTACTTACAAGTTAATCTAATTAGCAACAGTATTCTTTTGAAGCCTGCTTCGATTTTCGCGACTTTGTATGGTTCTATAAGTAACCCCAATTACACTCCCCAACAAAACTATCGCAACAACAGTTGGGATTGAAATTTTGTTAATTTTCGAATGCTTCTATCTCCGTCAATTTTGATTGTCGTTGCAAAATTTTCTTAGTTTTTTTAGAATTTTTTTCTAGTTTAAAGTCATGCATATTTTTATTCGGTTTGAGTCGATTTCATGGTGCCAGTGGCTTTCAAGCATTGTACTAGAAATGACAGAAAAAAAAGATATAGGACACCTGTTTGTTAGTACGTAATACAACTTACCACAGTCCCAAATATCACATTTTGCTGAGCTAATATTGTCTGTTTCAATCCTATCTCTGGAAAGGTGTAATTATAATTGAAAGCGCGTGAAAATGGGATAAGATAATATGATCATTGCGACACAATTTTTATTGGAATTTTAGGAAATCATATGTATAATTATCTACATATATTTACAATTGTAAATCATTATTTATCTCGCACTTTTCACGCATTTCACATGCGAAACCTTTCTGACCTTCATGTACCGTCTTTTGATGGCGGAGCAAAGACAATTTGTGTCCAAATTTTTTCTCACATTTGTCGCATGAGAAATCTTTCCGACCCTCATGAACTGTCTTCTGGTGTAAGAGCATATACGATTTATGTCCGAATTTCTTCTCGCAACTGTCACATGCATAATCTTTCTGACCTTCATGTACTGTCTTTTGGTGTAAAAGCAAAAGCCCTTTATAACCATATTTCTTTTCACACTTGTCGCATATGTAATCTTTGCGACGTTCGTGTACTGTCCTTTGGTGCTTAAACAAATCCGATGTACATGTGTATTTTCTCTCGCATTTGTCACACCCAAAATTTTTCTGACCTTCGTGCACTGCCGTTTGATGCCTGATCAAATGTCCTTTTTGACCAAATTTCGTCTCGCACTTATCGCATCCGTAATTTTTAAGACCTTCGTGTTGCGTTCTTTGGTGAAACAACAAATGTGATTTACTTGTAAATTTCTTTTCACACTTTTCGCATGTGTAATCTTTGCGACGTTCATGTACTGTCCTTTGGTGCTTAAACAAGTCCGATTTACGTGTGTATTTTCTCTCGCATTTGTCACACCCAAAATTTTTCTGACCTTCGTGTACTGTCCTTTGATGCCTGATCAAATGTCCTTTTTGACCAAATTTCTTCTGGCACTTGTCGCATGCGTAATCTTTGCGACCTTCATGAACGGTTTTTTGATGCAAAAGCAAATTCGATTTTTGTCCAAATTCCTTTTCGCATTTGTTACATGCAAAATCTTTGATGACTTTGAAGGTAAGATCTTTTCTACTTTCATGTTCTGTCTTCAAGTGAAACAGAAAATGCGATTTTCTAATAAATATCTTCCCGCACTTGTCACATGCGTAGTCTTTGCGACCATGGTGTATTATTCTCAAGTGGGCGAGCAAACTCCATTTTTGTGTAAATTTCTTCTCACACATGTCACATTCGTGTTCTTTTCGAACTTCATGAACAGTTTTTTGATGCCTTTTCAAATTTCTTAAATGCCCAAATTTCTTCTCGCATTTTTCGCATGCGTTATATTCTCGACCTTCGTGTAATTTCGTTTGGGGTTTACACAAACCTGACTTTTGTCCAAATTTCTTTTCGCACTTATCGTGTACTGCCTTTATGTGTAAGAGTAAACTCTGTTTATTTCCAAACCTCTTCGCGCACTTTTCACATAAATAATCTTTGAAAACTTCGTGGAATATCTTTTTATGCTTGAGTAAAGTTGATTTATTTTCAAATTTCTTCTCGCACTTGTTGCAGGAGAAATCTTCGCGATTTTTGTGTGCCAATTTTTTGTGCGTCAATAAACTTAATTTTTTCACAAATTTCTTCTCGCACTTGTCGCATGTAAAATCGTTGCGGTTTTTGTGTACCGATATTTGGTGTCTACTTAAATGACTTCGGAATTCGAACTTCTCTTCGCACTTGTCACATGCAAAATCTTTTTTTACATCGTGAATTGTGTCTCGATGTGTTATCACGCTTGATTCTAGTGTAAATGCCTCCTGACAAGTATTAAAAATGTGTTTTTTGTCGTCTGAAACAACAATGTCGTGTTCACTTGAATTGTCTATTGAGAAAATTTCACCGGATTTCTTCTCACTTTTATCCATTTTAGTGCTTGAATTAAAAGATGGATTCTTTTATTTTGGAAATTGAATGAGTAAAATTTGTCTTTTGGTGTTATGGTTTGTTTCATCGAGCAAGTCAACATTCAAACTAATCTATTTTCATTATAAACACGATCAGTGCTTCGAGGGTCAAAATCAAAATAGTTTGTGACCAAATTGTTTACAATGAAGGTACTGATTTATCTATTTATATATTATTTTTACAGTATTAAAAAATATTCCAACTTAGCGGGATTTCATCGAATAATTTTTTGACCTTCAAAAACTAATTATTTTCCAAAAAAACTTTCAACAGACATTAATTTGGAGATGTAATGTCTCTACAGCGTCATGTTTATTGGTTTCTCTCTCTCTCTCTCTCTCTCTCTCTCTCTCTCATTCTGTGCATGTGCGTGTTCGTGCGAGTTGATCGTACAAACGACACAGGCAATTGGAGTCGTATAATTCACTAAAGATTAGAAAGTGAGAGTCCGGCGCACTATGGGCGGCGTCTATAATGCCTAACCGTATGCTATTGTCATCGCTGCCTCGTATGTAACCCCTATTACTCTAGATTTATAATCTCCATTCGTCACTGTACACAGCTAGCCAGCATCTAGTTACTATAGATTTAATTACTCGTTTTTTTACTTTCTTTTTAGAATGCATAGCCGAGATATGAACGTATGGTCAGTATACGTTACAACGCTGCAGCGTGAAGCAGCTAGGAAGATCTCGTCGATTACAGCACGTGTGTTTTTTTTTTTTCGTGAAAAAGTTTAAAGTATCTTGCATTGCAAGTGAACGTGTTAGTGCGCACAATGTTTCTTTTCACCTATGTTTTCAATCACACCGATCATGTTAGCAAACAAAATTTCGAAAAATTGAAGAGCATACGCGAAAAGATCAATTAAGAGATCGAAGACGACCGACGAAAACTTCTTCGTCATTATACTTTTATAATCAAGAATTGGGATGGTGTACTTCCAAGTCTCCGGGCGATTTTCCGGCCCGAAGAAATCGAATGGCTCCTCGTGGAGGATATGAAGAACAAGAACGTTTGTGGCAAAGACTCGTTCACCGACTTCGTGATCAGGAGCGGCTACAAAGACGAGCCCGACTGCGATGCGGATGGCAAGCTATCGTCGCGTCGCACCACACCGCTACATCGTGCGGCTATCGAGAAGAAATTCTACTTCGTCTACGAGCTGTTTAAGATATTCCACAGGTTTGACTTGAATTATACCAACGAGTCCGGTTTGACTCTTCTGCACGTGGCCTGCGAGTACGTCTTGGAAGACATCGTCGATAAATTCTTGGAACACGAACACGATCTCAATTGCATCGAAGAGGAAACGGGTAATACGCCGCTGCACTTGGCTCTGGCGCGCGGTCACAAGAAGATCGCCGAGTCGCTGCTGCGTAGCGGCGCCGATCCGAATCTGGCCAACGCCGAGGGATCGACCGCTCTGCACGTCGTTTGCCGGAGACACGGTCAGGAGGATTTGGTGGGGATATTTTTCAAGAACAACAACAACAACGACGCCGAGAAGTCGCTGCTGCGGGTCGATGCTCGGGACAAGATGGGCCGCACGCCGTTGCAGTTGGCCGTGGCGAATCTTTTGCCCAACACCGTCGCGACTCTCCTGGATCACGGCGCCGATCTGTCCAGTTTCGTTTTCCCCACCGAGGCTTACTTCGGCGAGAGTTTCGAGGGGTGGCGGCGCTGCGACGACGATTACAAATTGAGACTGGTGCCGGGCGTTTTGGCCGTTGTCGAGTGCCTGGAGAAGAGAGGATTCGAGCTGGACCGAAGCGACGCCACGACGATCGCTGCATTTTTCGCCAAGCACGGACTGTTCGATAGGCCGTCGAATCTCAGTAAATATTGGTACTTCGACAAGAAGTTCGCTACACAGGCTGAAGGGATAATGGTAACGCCGCGTCTGTCGCTTTACGATCTGATACGACTACGACCGGAGGAGGCGACGAAATTACTCTCGTACAAGGACTACTTCGACTTCGCTTGCTCGTTCAAATTGTGCGAGCTCACCAAGATGTATAAACGGGGTTGTAATTTGAATCTGTCCGAGAAACTATCGAGAGGATTTTTCCGACGCTGGGAGCTGGATCCTTTTTCGAAGGTAAAAGGATCATCCAAAGATCAAAATTAATCGCATACTTGCTTGATGATTACAAGTCAAAGTTCTTAATGCTGATAAGCGAACTTGTTGTATTTTTAAATGTATGATGATATATAATGTTTCATATTTTCTAAAACATTCAAATAAATAAATTTGAAAAATGAGTTTTGACTTTTCTATTCATAAGCCCTTGATGGTTTGATGAACCATCTCAAATATTCCGTATAAATACATAATAATATAGATATAAAAAAATCTTACACTATAAAGCAATTAAAAAAGTTCAAATACTCCAAAAGAAGCGCGAATACTCGAAAAAAACTCGTTTACAATAGATTCTATCTCATCACAGCATACGCTCGATACAGTATTGTAATAAAAATGCAGCGACTACTTGGAGACCGTTGGCAGGTCAATCTTAACGCGTTCATTCGAGCGAATCAGCTCGATTATACCCGTACGTGTGTTTTTTTTTCTTTGTAATCTTTGAGTTCGCTACTACACACAGTGTGCATACAAGTAGACACGCGCGCGCGTGCAAAGGATTTTCTCAATCCATCCATGCCTCTAAATGCATACACCGACTCTCTCGTTGACAGGATAATCGATGCCTCGATCGTGCGCGGATTTCTGCCGATTTCAGCAATACCAGGATACATCGGCAGCTCGGCACCGCGCGCACGCGAGCACCGTATAACGTACGCGCGTACATATAAACACATCGGCGCGCTTAAATCTGCCTCGGCGCATCGCTCGGATGATATCGAACTCCTCGCCTCTTTGCACGTTTAATTTCGTTTGTATTATTTTTCGCGCACACGCGCGCGTATATGGTATACACGGTCGTGCATCCGAGATGTACGTCAAACTTTCGATTCGGACGCATGTTTTCGTACACAGCAGCTCATAGACACGTATGTACGTGCAGGTTGTATATATACACGACTCTCCATTTCGATGCAATTTTTCGATTAATTTCGCCATGCGCTCGCGTGCGTTATTGTGCGCGCGCGCGCGGATCTGTGTATGTGGAGCGCGCCGCCGTTTATTTTGTTTTTTTGTGGTTTGTATCGCTCGCGCCGAGCTATATTTATATGTGTACGACTGAATACGAGCGAGAGGAAAAATCCCCTACATAGACGGCGAGAAAGCAATCAGCCGTCGATACAGCGGGACAAACAACTGTTAAAAGCGTGAAATGCAACTTTTCTTTTTTGCATGAGACACACAATCTGCGAGAGAAAAATTGAGCGCTTTGACAATGGGCACACGTATGTAGCTGCATGTACATACGTGTACGTGTACCATCGGTAAAGGCGCATGAGTATTCAATTTGAAAAACACACGGATTCGCGAGCTCTCGCGTACACATTACTCGCGGCTATCTCGCGCGGACGCGCGCGACTTTGCGTTGTGTCGCGTGGCAGACTTTCTTTGCGCGGCTGTATTATTGAGCCTCTCTTTCTGTATACGGAAGTCTCTTGGCCCTCCCGTATCGTATATAGCTATATAAAATATCCTTGCGGAGCAAACGATAGGATTTCGTTATTATCGGGTCCGACCGACTGGACACGGAGGATAAGCGCTCCTCGCGGCAGTCTTTCGCGAATTCCTGCGGCGCCGCATATACATTGAAATTGACCAACGATCCTCCTATATATAGTGCATTATTTCAAAAGCGTGATATGACATGTCTTGTTATTGTAGCTATTAGAAAACTTTAAAAAAATGAAAACTAAGACGGTAGAACCTTTCATTTTACCGAATTTTACGTTCCGCAACTATAAAATTTCCATAAAAAAAGACCACATTGATTTGCCAGCCGGATAAACACACAAAATGTCCCCTCCGTGACCTGTCCTGAACTCAGAATCGATTGTTTTCACTCATTAAATATATTTTTACAAATATCCAGCAATATTGTGATACATGGGCCTTATTCTATACATCCTAAAGAAAGTTTTTTTGTATAACTCGTCATCTTAAATAGTCTCAAAACAATTATTGTACATAACTAACAAATGTGTCCTTAAATTATGTGAAATTTTACATCATTACAAATATAGTGCCAGTAAACGTGCTAGACAATAATTTTGACCTCTCTAACTATACGAGGGTCATCTTTCAAAACTAAGGTACTCGATTTTTACCCGTAGAGTAATCAAATCTTAGTTGCAGCTTCGCTATAACAATATTTGCACACGAAAATCGTAATAGTAAAATAAAGTGTCCCCTCCGTGATCAACGAGTATTCGAGCTAGCTCTTTTTGTTTTTGACTCTGGTGGCATAAAAACGTTCGTTTTTACAAACAATTTTTGTGGGTGATCGGAAAAAAAATGTTCAACTTTGTTATCGTCGTGAAATTTGATGAGAGTGCGATTTGTCCCCTCCGTGAATGTCCCCTCCGTGACAAATTTTCATGTTTGCAATAAGAAAATAAACGGATTAGATGATGGCCGGTAAAAAGTAAATATTCCATGAAAAAACAAAGAATCAAGTGTCAGAAACTACGGGGGTCCGGAAAAATTAAACTCAAAATAAAAGAAAATAAGTTTTTCAATTTTTCCAATATTGCCCATTTTACCCACTCCAAATATCACACTTTTGAAATAATACACCATATATACCCTATACGTGTAACAATGCGAGGGCTCGGTGCAGCACGCCGGAGCCAGCGCGGGGATAAAGAGCCTCGCGCTGCGCTCCTAAGCCTCGTGGAAATTTTTTCTCTTTTTCTTTTTTTTTTATATAAAGAGAGGATAGAGAAGAAAGAGCCAATGATACGGATACCATCTTCTTCTCTGCCTAGCCTGCGCGCCAGAGATGAGATTTTTTTCTCGTGCGGTCACACAGCCGGGGATATAATATATAAGAATGGGCTTCGCGGCCGAATTGGCTTACAGCTTGCAGGGCGGAGGATAGGGGGTCACTTTAACGGATATAACGCAAGCGTATATCCGTAACAGCTGCATAATGTTAAACTGATTTGCCTTTGGATTTGAGCTATACAGTAGACTCCCCGGGAAACGAGTAGTATAACGCGATTTTTGGTGTACGCTACGTATTATAATACGATGCAAATTCCCCCAGAGCATTGAAGGGCTTTGGCATTTTATTTAATTTTTTTTTTTTAATTTTTCGTTTCGTCCGCACGGTCAAATAACGAGCGTTCGATTTTCGTTTTAAATCTCGATATATCCTTTTAAAATAAAACAGTCATCCCTTCAATGGTAATTAAAGACTCTACCGCTAGATGACGAATATATCTTGATCTGTAAATCTGCAAGTGACCAAGTAAAAATACTAGCATATAAGTCAAAGCCCATGTAAAATAAAATTTTAATCAATGTGCCATCCATTAAATAATTTGAACGAAAATTGAAGACTTTAATTTGAAGTAAAATTGAAAATTAAAGTAACATTAATTTTACGATTACGTGAAATTGATTTTATTTACAAGGAAGAAAAAACTTCCTCCATTTTTATTAATATCAATGTAAAATATTTTCCACATTGTGCTAGATTAAATCAGGCGACTATTGCTTGAAAGCGCAATTTTCACCTCTATTTATTATTGCCCGCGCGATTGAACTCGTTTATGCACATGAGCCGAACTTTATTCGTCTCGTACAGTCGTTAAACTGGATTTTAAGAGCAGGAACGATGCAGCCAGCCCGTGTACATACGAAAATCGCCAAACGTCTTTTTTTTTGTTTCGGCGAAGTAAGTATAAGTAACAACTTCGCGTGGTACTTTGGCAACGTTTTGTAATCGTAATGAACCCGGTTACGCAAGAGTCTAATTGGATCGCACCGTAATGCATTGCACGTGCGCTCTGCTACTTCAATGAAATGTAAATACCCTCCGGATGGCGGAGAGGTGTTGGAAAAACGCCGTAACAGTAAAATCAACGAGATCAGATGTATTTATACGGTGCATTCAATGCGGAGGATTATCGTCGTTGTACACTGCGTTCGTATACATTTTTTCACCTGCGCGGTAATTAGTAATCGTCTCAAACGAACGGTTTCGAAACTGATAAAGCGACACTGCGAACATATCTGGCGAAAATTCCCTACGCATTAATTCGTTGGGTGGGATTAACACGCGCTCGCGAAATCCGGAAATGTTACAATTCCTGCGCACTGCGCACTGCTGACACTTAATACCGCTTCATGACCATTCCTCTTTTTTCTCTCTTTTTTTCTTACTTACGCCATTCCGCATATTGCTCGTGTAATGTGCTTCATCTGTCGCTCCCGGTAAGCGCATAATGAGATCGGTATAATACACACACCGGTGGTTGGTATACACAATATTATACCAGACGACATAATAATGTTTTTCAAGATTTCTATTCGCGTGTTTCGCAATTTTTGCTCGACTACTCTGTCTCGTTGCTGCTCATATACCCATTGCATTATATTATATTTTCTCGATGAAAAAGGAAACTCGCAGTTTTGCAAAACTTTCTTTCGGCGGCGATCGTCATCGGTTATTCAACGTCGTTGTGCTTCCTCCCCCCCGAAAAATTCCACGATCCCAATTGACCGAGACGATAGGATTTCCTGATCGTATACTTGTAATTTTAGTTCGCGGTGCGCCCCGAGACCCGCGTCGTTATATCGAAAGTACAGCTGGAACATGAACGTCGATTCGCGCGACGATCGTTACGATAGACACGTATATATACGGCTCTCGATTCCGATCGTGTTCGAATTTCCTCGCAGCCACTTGACGCGCCGCCGGGTCGCTGTATATACACACACAGCATTTTGATTTGCATAAAATTGTGATCTCACGAAACGACGATTATTATCTAGCGACTGGTACAAAACCGGCGCGCGATCATCGTCGTCGCCATGCCTGCCCGCAGCAGCGGCTCCGACACGGACCAGTGCAGCAGTAGTTCCACGCGCGGGGGGGCCGTTTAATTCGCTTTCAGCTGCCTGCTTGCCTCCTGTGTATATTATTCCATAACTCTCGTAGCCCAGCTATTTTCACTTTCGTTCGTTTACCTCGTTCACGTTGAAGGTACTTTTTTTTTGCTTTTGTACTCTCTTCGAGAGGATTACAATGGAGATATACTGTATTTGCTTCGAGAGCTACGGCGGCGCAGTTCACGCGTGCAAGGAAATTTTCATCTCTTGATATTCCTCTCGCCGTGTGCGTGTGCACGCGTGAATAATATATACGTCCGTTACGCGTGCCTCCGATGTTGTTTATGCACTCGCTCATTCACTCACTTGCACGCTGGAGCTTGGGCAGCAGCTTAAGCTGCACATTTCTCCCGGCCGTCGTTTGGACGCGCCGCTGCTTCTGCTGCTGTTTTATGACGAGTTTGCTTATTTAGAAGAGATTATACAGAGACGCAGAGCTGCTGCTGCTGCTGTTATCTTTCGCGAAGCGTACTGATGAAGCTTAACGGTGTATTATATACGGAGTAACGGAAAACAAAAGAGAAAATTATGACTCGGACGAGTTTCGAGGGGATGATGTTGGTGAAAAAATCGTCATGCCGTTGTGGACTTCTTTTTGTTGTCTCTTTCTCTCTCTCTCTCTGCGGCAATGACTGCGAATGCCCCGCGCGATAATATAGCTATAATAAATATACTCGAGAGTCATTGCATCTAATGCACATTACCGGCTGTGTTGGCTCGACTCTTATTCGACGAATTAACACGTCATATTTTTTTTCAGCGAAGAAAACATGCCAATCGTATATTAGATACCAGTGCGATTCGTGACTGTCTTTTTATCGATGATTATTAATATTTTTTAGAGTAAAAATTACTAAAATTAAAATATTATTACATATATAAATCGGCTACACACACGCGCGCATAAAAATCGATGGCAACGAGAACTTTCGCCAATTTCTAATACCCGCGCGTATTTTAAACAATATTATTATGCTTCGCCTAAAAAAAAGTTTCCCCTCGTTTTCGCGAGCTGTAAATTCCAGTAGCCTTTTTACAATAATTATATAGTTCTTATGCTGGCGCGGAGGCTATAAAACAAAATCAATGACGTAATAAGTTTTTCTTAACGATTTTTTAAGTATAGGATGTGTAATAACGCGCCTCTACGGAAATATTTTATTGCCTCGTCGTCGCGCGCAATAATGCACAGAATAAAAGCATCGCGAAGGAAAGTTTCGGTCCGAGAGCGTTTAGGGAAAATTGAAAATCTCATCGAAATGAAAGCGAATAAAATTTAAGCTTCAGTTCGGAACTGTAATGTTTCAGACTCTAAAGTCCCGCGATGATCGTAACAATAAACATCCCTGATGTAAATACTTAACATTAATCTTGGTCAGTTAATGACCAAAATTTTTGTTTTCTTTCTTATTTCCTAATATAATTATGTTGAAAATATATAACCAGTTTAAATGACACTTACATGTTCGAGAAACATTTTTTCGGCCAAAAACCATCCGAAAAATGTTGAGTACTTGTACCTGCTATTGTTATTAATTCGTTCGCCCGTTTCATGATTGTTAAAAAGTTTGTTTGATTATGAAATATACAATTTAAAAAACCATTTTTTAGTTTAAATTAAACTGTTAAATGGTCCATACATCGGTTTATTTTACAGTAAAAACGATCGTGTCTCTCTTGAGGAAATAATCGGTCTCTCAGCAAATTTATCAAAATATTTCACCAGAATGTGTTTGATACATTTAGAGTCCCGATATTATAATGTAAGGTATATCAAAAGTTCATCCGGTAATCCAATTAAAAACTCGCGGCTGATTGTTGCACAAAGAGCGAGAAATTAACGAGCCAAAATTCTGAAAACACACCATAACGACATAGTACTACAAAAGTGTAATAATAGTTGATATCAGGTAAGACTCAATCATTTCGACATAATATGTATTGAAATGTTGTACTTGGACATATATTTAAGTATTTATAAAAATTTACAATATTTTCTATGATCATTTCTTCTCATCATTGTTGTGAGCCAAATCTTTGCTACCTCTATGTATTGTCCTTTGATGGTAGAGAAAATTACATTTGTGTCCAAATTTCTTCTCGCAATTGTCACATGCGTAATCTTTACGTTTTTCATGTATTATTTTTTGGTGTTCAAATTCCTTGAGTGACGGAATTTTTTCTCGCATTTATCGCATGCTTAATCTTTGCAGTGTACTAATTTTTGGTGGAGGAACAAAGTCGATTTTCGTCCAAATTTCTTCTCACACTTGTCACAGGCTAAATCTTTCTGATATTCGTGGACTGTCGTTTGGTGCTCAAGCAAATTCTGTTTATGTTTAAATCTTTTCTCGCATTTGTCACAAGGGTAGTCTTTGCGACCTTCATGGACTGTTTTTTGGTGAAAAAGCATTCTCGATTTTTCTCCAAATTTTTTTTCGCAATTGTCGCATGCGTAATCTTTGCGATCGTCGTGGACTGTTCTTTGGTGTTTGGACAATTCTGATTTTCTTCCAAATTTCTTTTCACATTTGTTGCATGTGTAGTCTTTGAGACTTTCGTGGACTGTCTTTTGGTGGTTTTGCAAATGTTGTCTTCGTCCAAATTTTTTCTCGCATTTGTCGCAAGCAAAATCTCTGTGACCTTCGTGCACTGTTCTCTGGTGCGAGAGCAAATTAGATTTATGTCCGAATTTTTTTTCGCATTTGTCACATGCAAAATCTTTGCGATCTTCGTGGACTGTTTTTGTGTGCAAGAGCCAATAATTTTTACTTCCAAATTTCTTCCCGCAATCGTCGCATGCGTAGTCTTTGCGACCTTCGTGAACTGTCCTTTTATGAAAAAGTAAATGCGATTTTTGACCAAATTTTCTCTCGCATTTGTCGCATATGAAATTTTTTCGACCTTCATGGACTGTCCTTTGATGAAAAAGTAAATGCGATTTTTGGCCAAATTTTTTCTCGCACATGTTGCATACGAAATCCTTACGACCCTCATGAACTGTTCTTTGGTGCTTCAACAAATCTGCTTTCAGTCCAAATTTCTTGCAACACATGTCACATGAAAAATCTTTACGAGTCTCGTGAACTGTCTCATGGTGTCTAATCAATCTCGATTTTACTCTAAATTTCAGCTCGCACTTATCGCATTGGTAATCTTTCCGACCTTTCCGAACTGTTTTTTGGTGAAAGAGCAAATTCGATTTTCTTCCAAATGTTTTCATGCTCTTATTGCATGCATGACCTTCACGACCCTCGTGGACTGCTGTTATATGAGAGAGCCAACTCGATTTATTTTCAAATTTCTTCTCGCAATTTTCACATAAATAATCTGTGAATTTTTTGAAGGCGATATCTTTGGGACCCTCGTGTACTTTCTTAATATGTATGAGCAAACTATTTTTAGAATCAAATCTCTTTGCACATATTTCACATAAGTAATTTTTAAAAACTTCATGGAATATTTTTTTATGTTTGAATAAAGATGATTTCCCGCGTAAAAAAAATCTGTTGGTAAAAAAGTTTTTAAAACTTGATGTTTGATTTAGTTTTGAAAAGTTCAGAAATGGGAATTGCAACGTTCGATCGTCGCAATTCCCTACAATTTAAAAACTTTTCTAAACTTTTTCCAAGTTTTCTAAACTTTTCCCAAGTTTTAAAAAAATTAAAACAATTCTCATAATCAATTAGACTTTTATTCAGTCTCTATAAGATTAGTTGGCATTACAACATATTTGATCCCTGCCACTTCATAAAAAAAACATACTTGTTGAATTGCACTTGTGCTTATAACTAATAAATTGCCGTCAAGAACTTCACATTTACTTATAGTCGATACATTAAAATTGGGATCTTCAAATGAAAAAGCACTCGATAATTTACATAAGGTAATTATCACATAAGTTTTACAATTGGCGTTACAACTTTTGCAAACAATTTCACAATCACATGCGCACAAAGTAATGAAGTATTCAATTATTCCATAGCAATCGTTGTCGAGATACGTAAATTTTAAGCACGATGAATTTGTTTTCTTTTTTTTTCTGTATGATTGGGTTTCATAGTAATTATTATTTTTTAACAATCTCGTAAATGTGTGGCACTTTCTCAAATCAATGCACCGATCTTCGCGTAAAAGTTCAAAAAAAACTTCTGGTATCTTTTTTTCTTTTTTGTATGCTCCAACTGCATAAAGATTAGGACCTAAATTTTTCAATTTCGATCGTCTTGTGCCAGATGTACTGAGTTTCTTACAAAACGTGGAAATTTCACTGCCAGGTGTCAGAATCTCATCTTCTACTTCTAATAAAGTGAACATTGTTGATAATGCAGAATAAATTTGTAATTCTGGATGACGCGAGCCATGGACATATGATTTTAACGTACCATTCCAGTTTTCAAATGGAAAGCAATTAATTGCCCAAAGCGGTCCAAATTTCCTTACTGCATTCGGTAAATGTAAAAGTAGGTGTAAATTGCAGGTCATATTTTTTTTTCCATAAATCCCTTCAAATTCAAAAACGAAAACATTCAATAGCCTCGATGCCTCAGAAATCATTTCCTCTGATATGCTTGTTGAATTTAAAAGCGAGATAGCGTGTACCAGTAATGCATAATGTCGTCGAATATATGGTTTCATAAAGCTTTTTAGAACAGGTAAACTATAGACCAATAGAAACACCTTCAGTTCACTGGCTTTAAAGTAAGTAAAATCGGTGACTTTTCTAGGATTTCGAGGAATGCAGGGTAAAAGAGTTAAAGCTTTTATGTAACGATTAATGATTGTTGTGTACGGAAATAAGGAATAATCTTCCGTTCGATTCTCGGCATCAAACCATAATATCATCAACTTTTTCACACAGCCTTGGTAAACATTGTGCATAACGTCAACGGTTGTACCTTCTACGTGATTGTACGCGATGATTGATAAGGCAGTCGGTCCTTTTACGCCAAAAATGTCGGTGTCAGTTTCACATGCTTGAGCAGCGTGTATTTTTGTAAATTCAGTAGTTCTAAGCAAAAATTCATCAACATAAGGATACGTCTGAACAAAACCAACTCTTTCAGTGAGAATGTAACAATTTGTGCAACCGTATAATGCGTTGTACTGCTTCGTATTTCTAAATAGAGCTATAGCTGGCAAATCACATGTTCCACTGATGATTAAAGCTCTAACTCGTATTGGATCAACAAAATTAGAGATTTCAAAGTTCACTCCTTGAAACAATGTTCTAAGTTCTTGCGTGAATGAGCTCATAAATAAATTTGGATGAGGCTTATCTGTACCATACCACAAACCAGCCAAAATCATATTTTCTTTTTGGATTCTGAGTTTGTAGGGTAGCTCATTGATCATCAAATAGAAAGGCCATATGCTGATCTTGGAGGACTTGAACAACGGCACTCCGTCAGTATTCCAAGTAAATGTTACATTATGGCTTTCAGATGTAAAATTATTTGGTACTGAGTTATATATTGATCCATCGAATAAATCTTCATAATTTTGCTCATTCAATTTATTCCTGTTAAATCGATAATTTAAATTGTTCCGAAATTTTTCTTTTTTAAACAGTGACTTCAATTGCTCGATTATCGAAACTCGAAGAAAGTATCGAACATTTTCAGAGTCTTCACATGTTGAGCAATATTGATCTTCTAATTCCGTAAAGCACAGTCCGCAAAAATAGTAACGATCAAGTGGTACTCTAATATCCGCGAAAAATTTTTTTAATTTATACAACGAAGAAATGCACTTATGAGGCTTGATGCAATGAAGTGAAACCATGTCTATAATACTCGCCAGTAGTGCTCCGGTCACTTTAAAGCGAGTGGCGATAGATAAAAGTAATATTACATGTTCACCAACTGTAATCGGTGCACCAGGGTAGAGTGGCTCATTGAAACGATTTTGACGTTCTCGATCATTTTCTGATTCACTTGAATTGTCCTCAGACGATGAATCGTCTTCGGATGATGAATCGTCTTCGGACGACGAATCGTCCTCGGAGGACGAATCAATTGAACTTATAATTGGAGTACTGTCAGATGAATATGACACATCGTCATTGGACGATCTTCGTTCTTCTATATCCTCATTATCTAGAAGTGTAAAATATGAAATTACAAATTAATTTTATTTTCAATTTGTTTGATTTATGTGTCGATGTATTGTAGATTTTCGTATGCGTTTCACATCATTTATGAGTTGAGCTTGTTTTTAATATTTGATTGTTATGTCTTAAAGCTTGTTTGGGTAAAGAAGTAAATCCATGAAAAACGAGAGAGCGCGATAATCGCTTCTGCTCTCTATGGTACACGGGTGAGCAGTACTCGGCGTTCATGTCTATGACTTGCTTGTGCGTCAAGTGTACATGCACATTGTTCGGTTATATTAAAAAAAAAACTATGTATAGTTCTAGACGTTTTATAGCTTTGCGCACACGACTGCACTCGCAAGACATAAATAGTAGTCTTATAGTACACTTATTTATATTAATTTTATAAGTAGACTCATGTATTTCAAAATCACGCCTCGCAAATGGGACGGAAATTCTCTGCATGAGTTTTGGAGTAATCACTTGTGGTCACAGGCATTGTGCATATTTTGCGTACCGTTAAAAATATCCTCATTATCCGAAAAGTTATCTTGGTTTGACACGTATGAATTCGTGGACGAAGCGTACGAGCGGCAAAAATCGTCGTCACTATTTATATGATGATTGTTGTCACTACAGCCGGACGATACACAGCTGCTTGAAGACGATGAAGTTGACGATGATGATGACACATCATTGCTTGAAGACGATGAAGTTGACGATGATGATGATACATCATTGCCTGAAGTCGATGAGCTTGTTGATGACAAATCATCATCCAAATTCCTTAATTGAGCTAGTATTCGATACCTGAATTATTTAATGATAATAATAAAAATCAACGTGCCGGTACATCGAACGGTGTATTGTTGAAATCATAAATTATACTGAAAAAGGGAGACGATATATGCAACGCAAAAATTTCAAGCGGACGTGCCGAATTTTTTCGTATTAAAGTGTTAAATTGAGTTGTGATTTCGTCACGACATTTGGCCCCCTCGGGCGAATCTCGTTAGATCGTCGACAGAGAAGTCAAATGTGGATTCTTGCAAATATCTCACTTTTTCTCTGTATGAATCACACATAGATTNTGTTTTTGTGTTCAGAAACGATTCGAAAAATAAGAAAGGGAAATCGTCTTCAAAAAAAAGATCAGCTTCCGAGGATAATGAATCTTCCTCCGACTCGAATAGCTCAGGCTCTGAATCGGCAAAAAAAGTGTATAATTGTCATGATGAATTTAAAAACCCCGACCTTTCAGACTCTGCGGCGAAAAAATATAAAAAAGGCACTACTGAAAAATGCGAGCAAAATGAAAATGCATCGAAGTCTGAGATAGCCGATGGAAAAACTCCTAGTAATGTAAAAAAAAGTTATAATGAGAAGAAAAGAAGAGGGTCGACAGGAAACAATTCAGATTCTGAACATGACGAATTTTCTGACGATACCAAGTGCTCTGACATTGAATCAGAGGAAAAAATGTTTCATAGTGGTCGTTCAGATTGTTCGGATCAATCGAGATCATTAAAAAGTACTGATCAAACGACTTCGACTGAAAATCAACTTCCTGATTCGCTGAAAGTCTTTTGCTCGACATTAACGCAAGGTAATTTTATGTAGTGTTTACAATATTTTCATTGCATGTTTTAAAAAAATATATACTTTTATAAAATAGAAACGTTATGTTTATAGAACAACGAGAGACGATATTACAATTCATGAAATGCATTTCAAACGAACTTAGTAATGGGCATATAGCAAATAATCTCTCGATGGCAAAGACGCGTTCACGTGACAATAAGAATTCCGATGATCAAGTATAATTTAAATTTTGTTTTCTTCTAAATTGGATTTTCCATATATATATGTTGGATTATATTTTAGATAGAATTAATGTCTGGATCAGGTGTAATTGTCAGTAAGAAAGAAGTTAAACGCTTACACTATCGTCACTATAAAGAGCCTAGGGAGCTTGCTCGACAACTTTTGATGTTGATCTATGGTGAAGAAAATCTTGGAAAGTATACCAAATCAGGAAGAAATAATACACTTAAAATATCAAAAAATGTTTTTGACGCTATAGAAGGTAAAAAAATTACTATTTTTATCGATATTAATTACTATTATACTGAAATAATATCAATCTTATTACCTTCTTTCAGACTACATCAATAAAAATGCCCCCAGAAAAAGATTTAAGATAAGTCATAAAGAATATAAAGATGTCATTACATACTGTTGCGGTAATGCGAGGTACAAAGAAAAAAAAACTAAAGGAAATGATAAAACTAAGAAGCGCAAGGCCAGAAGCAACAGCCAAGAGCGACAAAAAAAAAGATCTAAAAAGTAGCTGGCGGCCTAATCAATTAATCATTCGTTGTTTATTATTTAAATTGTTCTCATGATGTTAATATTAATTTCACGTTGAAAAAAAATAATTTGCAATAAAAACCACAGACAAATTTTTAAAATTTTTTTAAAACTTGGAAAAAGTTTAGAAAAGTTTTTAAATTGTAGGGAATTGCGACGATCGAACGTTGCAATTCCCATTTCTGAACTTTTCAAACATCAAGTTTTAAAAACTTTTTTACCAACAGATTTTTTTTACGCGGGTTATTTTCAAATTTTCTCTCGCACTTGTCACATGAGAAATCCTCAAGACTTTTGTGGACCAATTTTTGATGCGAACACAAATTCGATTTTTTCGCAAATTTTTTTTCGCACCTGTCGCATACAAAATCTTTGTGGATTCTGTGTTCTGATATTTGGTGCCTACTCAAATGACTTCGGAACTCAAATTTCATTTCGCACTTGTCGCATGAGTAATCATTTTGTTTCATGTGAATTGTATTTACGTGTGTTATCATGCTTGATTCTAGTGTAAATGCCTCCTGACAAATATCACAAACGTATCGTTTGTCGTCTGATGCAACAATGTTGTGTTCCGTTAAATTATTCTTTGAGACAACTTCCTCGGATTTCTTCTCTCTTTCATTCATTTTGGTGCTTAAAATAAACGATGAATTCTTTTGTCACGGAAATTGAATGAGTAAAATTGATCTTTTGATATTGACGGGAAAGACAACATTCAAACTTATTTGTTTTTACTCTACCTTCGAACTCTGTGTTTGAGGGACGTTTACAAATAAGTTACCTGTTTATCTGTTTATACATTGCCTTTCAAATTTAAACCAGTTTAAAATTCTAACGAGGCGACGATTTCTTCATGAAATTATTGTCCTTCTAAAAGCGAGTATTCTAAAAACAATCGACTAGATCCTATGATACTTATTGTATTACAAAAAACTTTACATAATAAAAAAATATGATATTAATTTAATTATTTGCTTTTCCCTCGCAATGGTGTGATTTTGGTTTGAAGATTGTGAAAAGTTTCACCATTTCATCCCTTCCATTGGCATAAGTTAAAAAATCAGCACACAAGGCCAAAATTTGTTACAAATCAATATGTACTTTAAAATATATCGCCACGCTAATACGGCGTAATATTCCGTTTTTTGAGCTTGTTATCGATGTATCTTTCAGACTTTTCAAGGGCATAAGTCTAAAAATCAGCACCTATTATGGGTGACTATCTGCCGGTCTATATGTATAAGTATCTATATAAGTATTTAAAAAACAGTCAATCATCATTTTTTTCGCAATTGTCCTGGGTAAAATCTTTTGTTATTATGCTGTATAGTCAAAAGCATACGTTTGCTTATATTTAGTTCGAGCTTTGCCACTAGAGGGCGAGCGCATTGTTTGTGTCGTTCCACAAATGAGTTATTGCCAAAGATTGTTAAGTAGAGGAGGAAATGAAATTCCGGTTATTATTTATTTGGAAATTATCCAGCGATATAGGCCCGTAATTGGCGGGGTCACTCAGACCACCAGCCTCGTCCACCAGCACTACCCTCGCTCGGACGTTGGTTTCCTGTACTCTCTCTCTCTCGGTCGGTGATGGCATTGATTATAAAGGTGGCGAGACGAGATAATCTCTGGCCGATGGGAGCATCTTGTAGATGGCGGTGGGGATGCCATCCAGCCCGCAAGCCTTCTAAGGCGATGACCTGTCTATATGCCCGCCGATGAGCACACGCAGTCGCTGTTCTGACAGTTGGTACTCCAGGTCCCTTGCGTCTTTGTACGCATGCATCCTCTGCAGCCACTTGCCGAAAACTGGCGTGTCCTGCTTGTCTCGCTCGCTGTTTTCTAAAAACAGTCCTCGGTTCGTTTGAGATCAGGGCAAGCTTTCTCTGACACTTGGGTAATGACGCTCATCGACGGCTTGCTGTTGAAGTTGGCTCTCTCGCCCAGTGCCTCGGCTATCGCCAGCTGCACTTTATTGTTACTATTCAAATAGACGGCTAAGGAGAGGAGATACCTGAGAGTTGCCCTTTGTTTTTTTGACTTTTTTGTGCCATCTCGTTTAACGCGAATTGTGCCGATCATGTAGTTGACTACATCGGTCACTTCAGATGTAGACAATCTTTTTTCACAATCTTAAATTAAAATTAATAGAAAAGAAATTAATTCAAATATTTAATTGTTGAAGAAATGAAGTTTTTAATAAATGGAAATTATAAATTATTTGCCGTTAAACAATGAAAATGATATTTATAATTTTCATTTAATAAAAACTTCATTTCTTCAACAATCAAATTTTTGAATTAATTTTTCTCAAAATTTTACTAAAGTAAATTAAAAAAAAACTAACCAGGGGATTCGATGAGAAATTTCTTCAGCCTTCTGATGGAAATTTTCAATTGTCACCAAGGAAATCGACATCAAACATTCAGAGGTAAATATCTCGAACGAGACATCGCACATTACTGCTGAGTCAAGTGCCCCAACGGTTGCAGTGCTCATTATTTTTAAACCAAAGTTGATTCAATTTCGCTTTATGGGTCGGAATGAATGGGCAGCGATTTTTTCATTGTAACATGTTGCTCACGTGTTGGCAACACTTTAGCAACACCGTAGTGGGAAAAAGTCATCTATGCGGTTTTGGCAACATTTAAGCAACACCATAACTAAGAAATGTTCAGTTAGATGATGTTGGCAACACGTTAATAAAGTAGCAATTGAAAACATGTTGCGGAGCTGTTATCAACATGTTTCCAACACTTCACCAAAATTTTATATCGATACATTAGCAACATGTTTCCAACATGTTCTACGTAGGTTCAATTTTTACGCGGGTGGTCAACAACGCGTGTCTCTTTCTATGCCGAGTTCGGAATACGACATAGAAGTGGTACAGCCAAAAGTCCGCTCCGTTGTCGCCGCGTCGTCTACCAATCATCACCTTTACTACGATCCCGAACACCCAGAGTTCTAGATCGTTCTTTTTGCATCTTACAAACAGATCTTTTCAGAGCTTTAAATTCAATCAAAGAATAATTCAAATTCCATGGTAAAAGCTGATCTCTTACTCCATGTTTGATGATTAGTAATAGTGCTTAATATGCCAAAATCTTCTTTAAAAGTCCCAAACGTGCAATGAAACATTATTTGGCCTGCTTGATCCTGATCGAAAGTTCCTGGAAACTCAAAAGACTTATTCGTCATATTCTTATAAAGACGTATGGCTCCTCTTCCTGAAAAGTCCATCGTAGCTAGAAACTCATTTCTAAACTTGTCTCTGATTGTCTTGTCTGTATGGGAATGATTCATTGCAAGATTGAACATAGTTGGTGGTGGGCAAATTCTATTTGATTGTCTAGAGGTAATCAAAAGAAGAAGATTTCCCAACGCTTTTATAGAACTACTTGCTTCAGCCACTGTTTTCATCTTGATGGAAGCCAGAAACTGGTCAATATGAGGAACGTGGCTCATCTGCTTCATGCAAGCTTTCCTCCATTTGTCCGCATATGTTCCTTTGGATCTTAAATACATAATCAAACATTATAAAGGGCCAAGTGATTGAGCCATAGAAGCTTTCTTTTCTGGTGGATAAGTCATCCCTTCACAGAGTACGTAGTGGCAAGGTTCAATTCCATAATCTGAAATTTGAATGTAAATTTCTTCTCCCTTTCCATTTCTCCCAACGCACAAGTTCCTATGGCCCAAACGGAGTTCATGCCTCCTAAGCTTGTGAGCCGCAAAAAAAGCAAAGAAAGGACCAGCAGTACCATACCAATCATTAGGATCTCCTTTTTCAAACTTCTTATATTCAAGACCATTAGTTGTGGCTTCAGCAGCAATAATTTCTTCTATTTGTTTCTTGGTGTAATCTTACGATAACACTTTCCGATCTCTGTATATGTCCTTTTTATGGTAGAGCAAATTACATTTTCGACCGAATTTTTATTCACAATAATCAGTTTGTTAGCCCATTCATTTAATTTATCGTAATAATATTTTTCTGAACAAAATCGGCAAAGCTTCCTTTTTTTAATAGGATCGAAGATAAAAAACAGAGAAAAATACATCGATCCAAGCATATGCCGCATGGCTCGTATAAGGTCACTGTTTCCGTTGACTTCGGAAACCGAGCGAGAGATGAAAATAGAAAAAAAAGTTATTACTATAATATAAAAATGAATAACAAGACAGGTCATTTTATTCAAAAATTTATTTACCTTGTAACTCGTCCGTGTACAATATCAAACTGACTAACTCAAAATCGTAGCTAACGAAACAAACAAAAAAAAGACACATTGCCATAGCAACGCGCTGACAACGTACGTGAAGTTGCCTGGCCGAACACCGAACTCACGAGCCTGTGCGCTCATTCAAATTATAATAAGCTCATCGTCATATCCGATGAGCATGATCTGCGCCCCCGACAGACAATATCTGCCGTGACACAGTCACAAACGCAACAGTCACTGACCTTGACAAACTATATAGACTTCTTCTAACGATGTCCGTAACACCGAAGTATATAATGCGCGCTAAATCGCGGAAAAACAATCGTTCTGAAAGATCTAGAATATCGTCGTAAAGAATATCCAACGCGGGTTATAAAAAAAATGAAAAAGTTTCGTAAAAGCCAAAGTCTCTCTAAGTAATATGTAATCGAAAAAGTTGATACGCACACAAGAGAAAGTATAATACAGTATATATATCCGCGTAGAACAAGAAGGGCATCGTACACACATGCACACGCACATACACATAATACGGAAGGGCAATTTATCGTGCACGTCGTCGGTTGGCTGCTCCTGCGACTGCACAGCACAGCACCTTGAGCGTCGAGCAGTGCGGCCGGGGTCGACTTCGCCTCCGAGTGATTAATGAACCGAGCGCTGCAATTTGGCAACGTATTCGCGCGCGCGCTCGAGCGAATTTATCGAGAGAGGAGTAGGGCTTCCTCTGCTCCCGGGGACCAGCGACCCGGTATAATTAACAAGCATCAATCCTTCGATCCTGTAATATAAAAACGTACGCGTACGCGTTCGCATAGTTAGTTAGGTAATATTATAAAGAAGCTCCTTGAAAAAAAGCTCTTAGCCACTTGTCGTATATAGCTGAGCAGTGCGGGTTACAGCTTTCACATTTATTTATTTTTTTTTCGACAACGTCCATAATTCTTACGTACTTAAACGCTCTCGAAGTGGTCAATTAATTGTATATCGTGCGATTCGATGCGAATGATTTTTCAATCGACAATAACCACGAGATCCCCCGATTGATCGATGTGTATTCTAGTTTTTTTTTTCTCTGCAAGGAGCAAAAATTGAGACATTCGCTGCGCAATCTCGTCCTCGGTAAAAAGTAGGACTTTTCTCTCTCGCGCGCGAGAGCTCGCGATACACTGCATGCAACGAATCAAACGTATATCAAGACGAAGGAGGGAAAGAATCGCATTTGTCGGAAAATGTACTCGTCGATCACGATCGTGTATAATAATACTCGCCTGTATATGCTCGGTGCAGAACAATGGTGTCTTATATACATGCACACGTGTATATGGTATCGCTTGTACATACTACGTACATAGGTGCAGAGTTTCTTGCTCGCGCTCACTCAGACACATCAAAGAGGTTGTAAATTATAAAAGACGTACGTAATGCCTAATGAATTCGTTATCGCACGTTGCATCCGTTCCTTATAACTTTCAGTTTTTTTTCTTTCTCTCTCTCTTTCCTTCGCCGATGATCGCGTATGCTATCCTTTGACCGCGAAATACAGACTGCACCGTAAGCTCGCAAGTGTGTTTGCCGCGTCTATAACTTGCGTACATTATCGTCTATTAAAATCAAAATTGCTAACCCAGTCGAGGTCTCGCTTCTCTTCATTTTTTTTTTCCTCTTCTTCTTCTACCGATGCCTCCGCTCGCGGTGAATGCACACATCGCTGAGCTCGCAATCTCGAATTAGCCATAGTCTAGTCGACCTATCCGGCAAAAGGGTTGCCTTATTATATTCGCCGCCGCCGCCGAGGAGCTCTTATCCGACTCCGTAATATCTTTCTCCGCGTGGCTATAGCCGATATTATATTGTTGGAGCGTCCTGCCGCCTTTTACGCAATCGACTTCGCAGTCGCGTCGCGACGCGGCCTTGAAATCGCGTCGAGACGTACTCTTCAAACGTCCGGGCTATATTTGTACAATCGCTAGATATCTCCGATGGCGTGTAAGGTCGAAGTTCTCGCGGCCAACTTTTTTATAACAATCGTATACAATCGATACAAATATATTATTGCGCAAGCAATCTAGCGGAGGACGAAGCAAGAAGAATAAAAATAAACGGGGCGAAGAAATCGTTCGCCGCCGCTATCTGCGTTCGATTGCGCCTGCTGCCTCCTTGCAACGCGTTCACGTGCGCGGCAATCTCAACTCTTAATTATGTGTACCTACACGATGAAGTACCTTCTACATCGAGCTGGTATATATTATACAGAGGGGCAGATGGGGAGACGGGGGGGGGAATTATATTACGACGATGATTTGCGCGCACGAAGCGTAATTAAGTGCATATTTCGCATTCATTAATGCGCCTGTATTATATATGGTTGCGAATCGTACGCACGGTGGCGCGTGTGCGTACTTATATATACGTCCATCGTATTCACCGCGATGATGATGATGATGATGATGCCGCGAGTCGGTGTCTCGAGAGAGCGCAGAGCTGCGCGCATGATGGACTGCTGCTCCTACTGTATATCGTGCATGAATATTTTTACTCTGCCGCGTTCACCTCGCGTATACATACGTAACACAAGGATGTTATACTTTTATTTTCATTTCCGTCAAAGTCGATGAATACGTCGAACGCGTGTATGCTTGTGAATGCGCTTTCTTTTGATAACGCACATCGCGTGTAATACGCTACTCTACGCGTATACCATACGACACGCTTCCACGAGCCGATCGTCGTCGTTTTTTTTTTTTTTTTCACGCAATACCTTGGCACGCGTGGACGATGTGACTTTCGCTACGATACATATATACGTCGATCCTCTTGCTCTTGAGAGAGAGAGAGAGAGAAAAAAAAAGATCAGCGATCGATCGCCACGGTCATTGTTGTACGTACGCGCGATATTAAATTTTTTGCTCGTCCTCTCCCCCTGCAACCCCTCTCGAATCTCTCGCGGTGTCATTTTTTGAAAGAAGATCGAGAGCCTCGAGACGCTCGCACGAGGAATGAAGAAAAAATTGGTCCTTGCGTGTGTTCCGCGCGTTGCGCGGAGAGAAAGGGAGAGACAGTATGATAAAGTACACGAAGGAAGGAGGAGGATCTTTCGAAGGTCCTATACGCGCGTAGGACCTTCGATTCTCTCTCTCTCTGTCTCTCATCGAGCCAATTTCAAGGGCTACTTTGAATGTCTCGCATAAGAACGTCGAGCTTGATTACACGCACACACACACACATGCGCACGCTCGTGTTGTCCTCCTATGTATCGGTAGCGCACCAACGTCGAATACTTTCTCTCTCGCACTCCCTTACGGCCACGCGTATATAATACGTTGATATATGGACGCGGTCGATCGAGCGCCGCTGCACGGGAGCACAAAATCAGATGCACAAAATTGCATCCGATATATATATATCCGTGTAGCTTTCCTTGACTGTCAACCGTCACACGCGTGTCCGCGCGTGCACTTATATTCCTTTTTGTGCAACGCTCGCCATATATTATAATAAACGTATTCGCAAACGGGGCTGATATATATGAATTTTATTCGCAGCTCGAAGGACCTGCCGACTGCTACTCTCTCTCTCTCTGATCTCTTTGTCCGAGCTGGCGCGCGTGAAAATTTTGTGCACGAAGCTCGCACACGAGGTGTGCACTCGTGCCATACATACTCTTAAACAGCGCTTTGCATTCTGCGCGCCCAACAGCGTCTAGTTTGTGCACGTACTACGGTGTACCCATGCAACTAAGCTCAAACACACACACACACACACACAAACGTACAAGTGAGAATACGTAAGAGTATGTGTGTGTGTGCGTAGACGCATTCATATATGCAGAGCGTCGGCGATAGCAACATCTGCTCCTGTCTGTACCGATGGTGCACGTTGAGCAAAAATACCGAGCTGCTCGAGTAGTCGTCCTTTTATAAGGACATTTTACACGCCTGCACGTAGTAGACGACGACGCGGCTGCACTTGATTTATAGCGGAATAATGCGTCTTCCTGAGTATATATAGAGAAAGAAAAAGAGACAGAATCGCTACGCTCGCACTTTTCCATTCTACAATATGTCCACCTCCTTGTGTATACAATATCATCCCATGCCTCGCGAGTTTTGTCTATGCTAGTTGGTGCGCTGCGGTGCGATATTTTGCGGCCTGGGAGGAGTACATTGTAATACGTGTAACGAACTTGCGTCTATACGCGTGTGTATACCAATTTTCTTTGTGCATTCGTGCGCCAAAGCGCGTCGAATCTCATGCGGCTGCGATCGGCTTTGTTCAAGCTCGAACTTATCTTGCGATATTCGTCACAATTTTTTTTTTTTCAACTATCTCGAGAATTTTCCAGCGACGAGCGTGACTCGATTTTTTTCCCATTCACGCCCAAAGATTTCCTCAGATTGGATACAATATAAGCCGATTTTTCGTGCCTCGTTGGCGGGGCAATTAAATTCCAACGACGAAATCATAGATCCCCGTCAAACGTACGAATCGAGAGTATTTGTAAAATTTGACGAAACACTTTGCTCGCGCGCGCGCAGTGCGCAACAACAATTATACGATTGACGCAATGACTTCAATGGATCATTAGCCTGATTACAGAAGATCAAATTGGCACCTCGTATTATATATAGTACGGCGCGTGCAACTCGTGTACTCGTGTGTAAGTACGAGGAAAAAGCGAAAGTCATTTATAGACCTGTATACAGCAGCTATACGTGCGTCTACGCACGCAGCAGCTAATAAATAAGAATTCTGCGCTTTGTGTCCAATTTGATAAATATATCATAATGTTGTCGGACCGAGAGTCTCCAGCAAGTTTTGCATGCCTCGCAGGACGATATTAAATCGGATGCGCACATGGTCGAGACTAATATACACGTACCGAGCTCTAGGACTCTGAGGAGGGAAGAGAAAAATGCAAAAGTTAGCTCGGCATAAGGAAAATGGACTGCAGCAAATGGAAATCGACGAACGGTATATTACAGTGCATGGAGTGCGCGTTTTGTGCCGAGATTGATGGTTCTCGATCCAACTTTCATATCGTCGTCGTCGTCGTCCATGGATGCATATTGTGCGAGTCCGAGACGTGCACGGCACGTGCGACGCTTTTTGTCTTACTCTCTCGTATCTGTATACGTCTCTCGTAGTTCTGTCTCTTTCACTGCTGCTATGCAGCATCACTCGTGCGTCATCTTTTGTTTTTTTTTCTTCATCTTTTCTTTCAATCTTTTTTACGTATATATATATCCGATCGACGTAGCCGGGATTACAAGATTGCGCGGATATATATCTCGTGCACGTGCATTTGTATGTAAAACCTCGCGCTTGTATCGGCGGGAAAGCGAGTCGTATGTATACGTTAATTATATCGGCCGGGGGAAGCATTTTGTTTCCGGTTTAATACGTATATAGAGATGTGCGAGCTCGGGCGCTTCGAGAAAATTGACGCGACGCCGTGTGAGTGAGGATTTCACTCAGCCGATGCAAAGTGTCTTTTGTATGTCGACGGTCCCCACGAAGAGTAGCACGTTTGTGTGTTAATTTAAATGGAAACGTGTTACTCTTCGTGGGGACCGTCGATGTATACCTGCACCAGCTGTACTAGCGCCTTTGAGCTCGCGACAAATCATAACGATACTTGACATCGACTACGCACTTGTATCAAAGATGAAATGTCTAATTGCTTAAATTTATCATGTCCATCCTAAGCTCCATCAAACACGATTCGTGACAATTTTACCAACGATGGATTTCCATACTCGTTATTCTATGTGATTCAAAGGCACGATTGCTATAATATACCAGCTCGCGGTCTGCGACTCAAAGGCTCCCTCGCGTTATTATGAATTTTAGTCCGGGCGCCAGCTATGGGTCGAGTATGCATTTTCAGGTCCATAAGGTAACCAAAGCTTTTTATAGGTTTTTTGGTGTGCTGAATCGATTTAGCTTGGTTACCAAGCGTTAAAATTGATATTTTAAAAGTTATTAACAAATTTATTGTTTATAACTTAAAAAATTTGTTTAAAAAAATCTGAAAAAGTTCACACGTTTTCTTTGACTAATTCTAAGACTATTTTGTTCTTTGCATTTTTTTGTTTCAGACGTTCCTTACCGAGTTAGAAAATCGCAAAGATTAAAAATATGATTGGTTTCTGAACAAATTCGTGCGTAAAAAAACAACTTTGCGATTTTCTAACTCGGTAAGGAACGTCTGAAACGAAAAAATGCAAAGAACAAAATAGTCTTAGAATTAGTCAAAGAATACGTGTGAATTTTTTCAGATTTTTTTAAACAAATTTTTTAAGTTATAAACAATTGATTTGTTAATAACTTTTAAAATACCAATTTTAACGCTTGGTAACCAAGCTAAATCGATTCAGCACACCAAAAAACCTATAAAAAGCGTTGGTTACCTTATGGACCTAAAAATGCATACTCGACCCATAGCTGGCGCCCGGACTATTTGAAAAACTAGCGTTCACTGGATCATATGCTACCTGCCCACTTTCAATTGCAAATCACAACAGGTTCATTTCGATGCCGCGAGCAGTCCATCACTTTTTTAAAAGAGTACGATGATTGCACGCAAAGTGCAACTGCCGCTACTACTACGTGCGCGTATTGTTTTTTGTTTCGTATAACAAAAAAATTGCCCCTCGCTTTCGAGTGCAGCGCCAAAACTGCTCGTGCCACCGGCAAGGAGAAAATTAATGCAGTCACGTTTTTGGCATTATTTTTTCCTCGAAATCTATCATCCGCGCAAGCAATCGATATGCGCTTCCTCTTTTTGTTTGCCTCTATCCATATTATATCCTCTTTTTCTCGCGCGCGCGCATCTCATTGCACATCGGCGCGATCGGAATTACAAAATACGTAATTTCACGCGTGAATCGAAACGCTGCTTTTTTCACTTGGATACATATGTAGCTCTGTACAAAATTCGCGCGCGCGCACATGCACCGAAGGACTTTCCTTTTTTTTATTTTTCATATCCTTCATCGTGGGAGAGAAAGAAAAAGTGTCCCCTTTGCCGCCCGCGTACACATATGTATACATACATATAGCTAGCTCGAGAACGCGACGTGCGCTGCAAGAGCATATTACTTTGGTGCTACGGAGAGCTGCTGCTGCTGCGGTCTATCTATCGCGTGTAGTATAGTAAGTACGTTGGTATGCGCGTCGAATATCGCCGCCTGCCTGCCCGTGCCTGACTTTCGAGGACCTTTTGTCGTGCTCCGCTTCAGAGAGAGAGAGAGAGAGCTCGACGTGTCGACGATAGCGTCATATGTATACCACCAGTAGCGGCGAACGTGTTAATCAAGGGAGCTATTTTCCGTTACATTGTGTATAAGAGCTGCCTCTCTTTCCGAAAGGGCTATATAGGAGCTGTGTAGATCAGGGCGTCTCTCGAGTTTCGGCGCTCGTGCAAAGCGACGACCACGACGACCATGGACCTATAATAATGCACTTGGAAACTTCCGCGGAGCTGTTTTATCCCGATACTTAGTGGGCACGCGGGGTGAGGTATCCTTGCCCAAAAGTTTCACCCACGCTTGTGCGGTTTACATCATGATGATGATGATGATGATACGCGTGTAAAACACAGTTTCGAAGCTCAGTTTTCCAAGAGTAACAAAAAAAAAAAAAAACCTCTGTAACGCGCGCGTGTCCTCGCGAAGCTCGAGCTTGCTATATAATTACGAGACACGAATTTTTGACTTAATACGAGCTTTTTCGAAGCGCATAGCTTCTTGTTTTTCGTTTTGTTTTTACCCGTATACCGCAGATGTACACGCACTGATTAGCTCTTGCGCGCGGCGGAGATTACGAGCGCTTTCCCTGTATTATATACGCGGTTGCAGGTCCGAGATTACATGCTCGAGTATATTATACGAAGCTCGTGCGGACGCTAAAGGTCTTGTTTAGCTCGGCCGCGTGTATACGTACACTTTGCGTGATTATGCGCTTGTCTATTTGCACACGCACTTTCCCCCGCGGTAAAAGAAAAACAAACAAACAAACGAACAAATAAACCTGCAATGACCGAGAGGTACGCGCGGGATAAGTGTATACGACGCGTCGATCGTCGTCTTCGTCGCCGTCGTTGTCACAGTGGTTGGAGCATGGGTCCGAGACACATTTTGTACTCGAACGTCACGCCAGCGAGATTTTCCTTCTGTCGTTTCGTCGATTCGAGTTGTCCAGTGTACAGGTACAACAGTTTCTGCCGCGTGCACGATAACGATCGCGCGCAAAGTCCCTAACTTGACTGCGATTGACGATGAAATTGGCTTTGGTGCTATATACCGCAGCGAGTCTCGAGTATTGTATCTATTATAATCCTTTTTGCCACGACGCAACGTAACGTTTCAGTCGAGAGGCTATTTTAATTTTGTTCGATCGTTAATTACGTTCGACGTCGTTGCATTGAAATTTATGAAAATTATACGTGCATTACGCTTCATTATCTATTCCGTGTATTATATGCGTCGTGTGTGTACCTACGAGCGGTGTATACGCGAAGCCGAGATTGAAAGGCGTTATTAATATATGGTGTGTATCTAAAATGCTCGTATACAACCGTCCATTACGGCCGATTAAAGCGTAAACACCGATGTTATTATTTTTTTTTTTTTTGCTTCACTTTTATTTACATAGAAGCCAAATGCGTTGATTAGCTAATTGTTTAATTAACGAATTTCGACAGCGATCCGTGCAAATAATTGACCGAAAACTCGAGCGTATACATTTTATACATCGATCGCAATTAGCGATCGATATAATTGCTATCTACAGCTTCCATAAATTTTTCAAACGCATAACGATCCATAACTTTTTTTTTATCATTTCATTTCTCTCGCGAGCCTATATGCGCCGCGGCCTGCACACGATCGCGCGCAGCACACGCAGGCTCTTATGATATAGGGAGGCAAAAAATGTCAAGGCAATCAGTGTCCTTTAACAACGGCCCGTGGACTTATTGCGTCGTAACGACGATAAATCGCTTCGCCTCCTATCTCTCTCCTTGCTCCCTCGTTCTCGTTCACCCAATTTTTCCTTTCGTGAAAGTAGAAAGTGAAGTCGTTGTGTGTATATATATACGTGTGTGTGTGTGTGTCAGGGCCCGGGCAAAAAATCTCTCACTCGTACGGCAGCGCCGAGAGACACTCACGCCGGGCTCTCAGATATACATTATTATCGAGTGCAGCGGACACAAAATTACGCGCGCGCGAGCCTCGATCGCAAGGTCGCAGCTCATTTTATTTTACCGTAGCCACGAGACAGCTGAATCGCGGAAAGAGATATATCTACGGCGTTTGGGAATTGCCCGCGAATTTGAATCTATCGATCGCGAGTTTAAAGTCTAAATAAACGAGCTTTATAACGATATACCGTAGTTCAAGCGCGGAGATACGTGTATACGTGCGCTTTTTTCATAGAGCGAGATTTAACGCGGTTCTTGAACTCTCTCGAGCGAGCGAGCTATGTGCGTGATATGCACGTGTACACAAGCGTGCGTGCTCGCGTCAATGTATTATTTGATCGATGTTGCGTTATGTGTCGTGTGCTCAGCGGCGAATGTACAGTTAGTCGCATAAATTCAAATGCACAAATACACACACACACACACACACTTGCACACATGTACGCGCGTGGATCAAAGGCTACGCGTATCTATACGTATACGTACGGATAAATTCACGCGTGCTTGGCTCTTGACGTTTTCGTTAAAGGAGAATTTTCAGCTGGAAAATTTATGCCTTCGTGCATGGGTTGGAGGAAAAATAAACGCATCCATTCATATTGCAATTTTAATTATGAGAATATTTTTATTTTCGTTTGCGCTCAGCTTTTTACGAGCTTTATCAAAACGTTCGATCGAATAGAGGTAAATCTCGGTGATTTTTTTTTTATGAAACAATCGATGTGGTTTATGATACAAGGTTGAAATACGTTACAATTTTTATGGCGAATGATTCTGAATTTTAAGCAATGAAATTATCTGTTAGAAATGCTCATACATTAATTGTGGTTGGATGATCAAGATATGACCTTTTAAAATGTATAACCATGATTAATTCGATGTTTGAGTTAAAATTATGTTATAAGTATTAAATTGAATATAAATAAATATAAAATTCAATTATCTGAAAATTATAATTTAATGGTACCAAATATTTTGGATTAGTTTTTAACCATTTAAAATACGAAAATACGACTTTAGGTATTCGCCACTAGATGTCGAGTACCAAATCTGCAAGTGGTAAAGTCAAAATGATCGTATAAATTATTTTCAAAAATTGGATTTAAAATGGATTTAAATTGAAAAATGAATTTTATTGATATTTTACACTTCAAATATAAAAAATTAAAACTCAATATTGAAAGTGCGAGTTAAAAATTTGTAGCATTGCAAAGCCTAAAATTTTTTAAAAATACGTTACACTCCAGTCCTAATGGCCCTTTTATGCTCTGAAAATTATAGTAAATAAAACATTCGCGATAGAAAAATTACCCCTAAGTAATATAAATTTAACTTTGATTATTATTACCTGAGTATTACTTTGAGAATTATTCCCGAGGCTCTGCATTCGCAGCTGTTATTAAAATAGACAACGATTTTACTAGTTTACAGACGCAGAAACCGATTTTCCTTTTACCATTACTTTGCATTTTTCGATAATTCCTGCAATTACATTGCACGAAATAAATGTATTCGTAAAAATTAACCCGTGCAGCAGCGGCGAAGAAAGCGAACGGCTTTGACAGGTAATCAATAACGCGAAACTCGCAGCGTTAATACACTTAACAAATCTGTTATAATGCGTCGCTGCGGCAATACGATTTTCCAGCGCAGCGCGTGTGCGTTCCGTTGTCTCGAAAGGATGAAAAGTGTATACACACACACACATATAGCTCTGCTCCGAAGTAAAAGTTTCATAAAATAAAAGGCGGCCGGCGCTGTATACATATATAGCGCATACACAGCGGTAAACACTGCTAGCACGCGCGCGCGCGATAAGAAAGCATTTCTAAAGATTCGATTTAAAGATTTTTAACGACTTCGTCGCGTATACTTGACTCAGTGGCTGGTAGGAAAAAAAAGAAGTGAAATAAAAAAAAATTACAAAAAAAAAAAAAAAACGAGGTTTAAACGATCGCGCGGTCCTCGGTGTTGGACGTCTGCGGTCGACCGCAGGTCGCGTCGCTCGTATAATATAATTCTCCGATCGCGTCAACTGTCCCTCCTTTTGATAACTCGCGTCGGCACTGATTCGCTTTATAACAGTAGTAGACGACAATAAAGCGAAGATCGACACAAAGAGTCTCGGATCGGATATTCTCTCGCATCGACGTGCATCAAAAATGACAGAGTTGACTTTTTCCTCCATATAAGTTTCCCTGTTTTTGTTCGCTGTGCATTTACAATATCATCGATGCACACACGAATGCAGCTCGCTCGTACAATGCGATAACGTATGCATCGCACTTGCTCGATTCGCGAGCAGTAGGTCAGTAGCAGTGCTTTATACACACACATACACATTTTATTATTATTATATACACTCAACGTTGCTCTCGGTCCGAGTCCCGCGCGGAGATTTCATCTTTCTCTTTCCCCGTCCGCGAGGCTTTGGACGTATACTGTACACTTACCTCAGCCTCGCGAGTTTTGCTCGATTTTTCTTATCGGGAGAACGAGAAAACGCACGGCTATCGCGATTATATGCTCTCTCTCTCTTGTTGGATGCTGCGAGTCGACGATTTAATACGATTTATATTCCGCTATATCGTGTAAGAGGAGCTTTCGCGTGTGCACCTGCAGCCAGCGGGATTTAGACGCATATATATTTCGATCGTTGATAAACTCGAGAGCTCGTCAAACGTTTCGTGCGTGTGTCTATAATACGCGACAAAGATACACGCCAGCATACGGGACTCTGTATCTGCACTCGAGCACGAATCCCTCCCGCGCCGATCCGTACAAGAATTAGAGTCCGTCGACTCCGTGAGGCTCGAAACAACAACAACAACAGCGACGACAATGATGGTCATCATCGCGCGCGGGAGAGAGAGAGAGAGAGAGATGGGCTGTCGCTCTCGATGCGACACGCTTCGATGGTACCGCTGCTTAATAATATATACGTGTGGCTGAGCTATGCAAGGAGGCGCACACCACTCGCTATTATAATACACATTATACAGCCACGAAACGATCGTGTTTTGCACTTTGAGGTTTACCGCATCGTGCTTATAGATCAAAGCCGATCGTTTTTTTTTTCAAATGCATAGGTGTAGCTCGCAATTCCAAGTCGTGTTAATCGAGTTAATCGCAAGGTATAATTCCGGATCGACTTTGTGTTTTTTAATACGCGTTGGAGCGCGCGATATATTCGCGGCGTGCTTGGCGCTTAGATCGGAATACCGTTATGAGAATTTTAAGCCCTTCTCCGACATTGCTTTAAAGCGCTAGGTATACGACTTGACTCTGAGCTAATGACTGATAAGCTCCTATGCGGCAGGAGGTCGTGGCAAGGTGTTGCGCAGACATTCTTGCACTTCTAATATCTCGAGTTATTTGATTGATTCTTGCCCCCTGGTATAAAGCCTTATAATATTGTGACTTCAAAATGATTTTTTTGTTATTGAATGATCATTTTTTGACTATATGAAATTCGTGTTCGGGATATGGAACGTAAATAGCCATTTTTATGTGCTTTGACTTATATTATTATATTCACTTTGCAGTTTTCTTTTGTCCAGTAATAATGTTGAGAATTTCTGCGAGAGGCGTTGCCAAGATTCAATCGCTCGTCGTTGAGTTAACATCGCAATCAAAATCGCTACATATAACTGATAGCTTCGTATCGATGTATAACACGAAAGTCGAGGGCGCGCCAAAAACTACACACACACACACAGACACCCACAGAAGCTGCAATTGAGAGACGCGTGTGTCAATGTCCGCTCGAGAGGAGAAGTGCAGTCGTGCGCGCGCGCGCTCGAGTGCCGCTGTTGTCAGCGCAACGTCAACGCGCGAAACACCTGCGCCTTCGAGTACTATATATATACACTACGAGCGAATTATCGGTCCGAATGCGCCCGCGCTTATGCCGTATACGCTATTTTCGCCCGGCTGCGAGTTACGAAAAGTTTTCGCTCTCAAGCGCACGGCAGCGTGTAAAGCTTTCACAAAATATGTACAAATCTCGCGCGTACACACACACACACCAAACTCCGAGCGTTCGGTGCTTTGTCCGCTGATAGCTGCGAAGCAATTTGTGCGCGTGTACATTATTTTTCCAGGACGATGAGATTTGGCGCGGATAAATTTTCATGGTTATACATCATTATATTATTGAGAAACTGAGAGCCTCGATCGGCCTCCTGAGATATTTATGTATTATTATATTCGGTATATATACTCGTCGAGCTGTTGGTATATATAAATACGATCGTGCCCGGCGGATTTTCTTAATCGTTCGCTACCGTGCGCCGATTAAAACTCAGGACTCCGAGCCTCGCGAGTCTCGCATGGAAGCTATAAGAGAGAATTCACTTGTGCAATTATCGAATATCATTGCGAAAGGATGTGTATAATCGCGTTCTCGAGATGGTTGATTTTTTTTCTCTCTTGAAAGATTTGCGCTGGTTCGTCGGCCGCGGCGAGTATAGTTCTTACTTATCTCTCATCCCGCTATGGCGAAAGCCGTTTTAATTCGTCATCTTGATAAGGGAAGCGGTGTGTGTGCACAGGCAGCACAGCCGAGAGAGGTATTATAATTAACAAGGCCGCGCAAAATTAAGGAGGAAACGTTTATAAAGTACATCGCGCCGGGGAATAGACTTCGGGCGCGATATCCATATACACGCGTTGCTCAATCGAAAGGAAAGAGAAGATATGCAGCGGAACACCGGCATTTCTCGAGTTATTACATTATTATATTACTTACTATTATTTTTTTTTCTTAGAAAGACCTCGGAACGATTATCATTGGTCATCTCCAAAGTGTGCAGTAGGTACATAACACAGGTACATGAATTCTGTAATATTTTTACCCGCCGATATTAGGTCAAAAGTATATGATTCCTGGCTACCTGTGCAGCAGCAGCAGCAGCAGCAGCAGCAGTAGCTTCGAAATTACTTCCAGCGAGATGGCTCTCTCTCTCTTGCATTTTTTTTTATTCAAGGTAACATAACTATCGGCCTGGTGTAGTCCCGAGCTCCCAGATATCTTTTTCCTCTCTTTGCAAAAAAAAAAACCCAGTCATCCGGTACAAGTAAAAATGAAAAAAAAAAAAGAAAAAAAAAACTCGACAGTTTTATTATATAGTCCGAAAGCGAGAAGTAGGTTAGCCTAGAAATTCTCTAATAAATTTGAAATTCAAAAGAGCACGGGCGTCAAGGTTCGAACGGCCGGGGGTATATAACACTGCCTGCTTCGTATACATACGTATACGCAGATACATGTATACATATATTTTTAATAGAGCGAGCCAATTGCAATTGTTTAACGTTCGCGTTCCGTGTGTTATGCTGTTATCGCGTTACATGCATATGCACGTGTGCGCCTAAAATCAACGGACAAACGTATCCTTTCGTGTCCACTTTGCGACTTGTGTGCGCAAAAAAAAAAAGAAGAAGAACGAGAAGAGTAAATATTTTTCACGTTCCAGCGACTCTGTTGCGATAATCGACGATTTTCACTTTCGCTACAGCTTCAACGCGCGAATACGAGTTATAGTTTTTTTCTCGCCCGAGACGCACGACGCGCGCGATTAATTGAAGCGTACGCACGTCGTGAATCGCTTTTTTTTTCTCTCTCGCACTTACTCTAGCTCCTGGCTCCGTAATGAATGCAAGGAGCAATGCACTCGTAACGACGCTATACCGCTACCGTTGCTGCTGCACTGTCGCGCAGTCGCGAGGCATGGATGCATATCGCGCGCGTCGTGAAGTGTACCGAACGAAGCAGGTACGTATCGCGAGAAAGTATTTCTTGTGTACTTTCAATTTTTCCTTAAAAAAAAAAAAAAAAATGATCCAACGAGACGATCGTGTGTATCAATTATCGCGAGCAACGACTTTTGTTATTGGCGCGCGATGCGAAATTGCCACGACGCGCTTCGCGATGCGTGGTATACAATTACCAAATATCGATCTACCAAAAGTTCTTTGATACAAGCAGTTCTCGGTGCGAACATGGCTGCGGAAAAATAGTTGTAAGGCCGATTTACTCGGTTCTACCTGCACACGAGAGAGCTAAATTGCACACCTGCTCTCTTGCTGGTGCACCATAATATACAATATGTATCTAGCGGATTTCTTATAAACATTTTATCCTATTACCGCTCCTACGCTCTGGTACGTGTATATAAACTCGTAAGATCTAAAATAGCCCACGATGTAGTACTACACTTCATTTCTTTCGCATTGTGTGTGTATTATATTTATATCGCGCTCGGGTGTGCACCGGCAAATTATGTACACGTTAAGTGTGCATGATTTATCGGCCGCCGTATGTATATATACGCGCGCGCATTTCAATTACTATATCGCCCCGCGCGCACTTTGGCGATTATACAATGTATATGCAGTACACACACATATATACCCTACACACGATATAGTATATACGAGGCGCACACATAGGCCCACGAAGAGAGCAAGACAATGGTAGAAAGGCATTGCGTATGCAGATATATCGGGCAAAAATTGCACGATTAAGTAACGGCGGGGCGGCCAGTGGGCTGAAGGTGCCTCGCATGTGCTTCTACATCTATATATGTATGATATAGCTCGTAAGAAGCTCGAGCGCCGAGAGCTGCATAATATGGGAAGCTTATATGGACCCCACGTATACTGCACATAACACATTTATATAGAGAGAGAGAGAGAAACGAGCGGCGGGTGTGTATACGTATAGTGCGCGCATAATGCAAACCTCTGTTATAAGGCGGCCTACTCGAGATATGCATACGGTGTGTATAAAGCACCAACGGCTACCAAGACACCGCACGAGGCGTAATAGAATCGAAGCCGAGTAATCTCAAAGTCGTGCCGGTCAATTTTTTTTTTCTTGCATTTTGAAATATTTTCCCATAGACGCGCGCTCCAGCACCAGCGCCAGGTACACGCGTATACCCTTTATGTATACGATATAATACAAAAGATCGATCGTGCTCGGCCACGCTTCAGCCTTGCGAAAGTTTTATGCGGTCGGAATTATACATCTGTGTATGTGTATGTGTGTTTTATACGTATATCGCTGCACCAGTTAGCCGCCTGCAGGACTCGAGAGTGCAGTGCGGCGATCGTGTGTTCGTGTGATTATTAAGTATCTGCGAACGGGACGGGCCGCAGTTTTAATCGAGAAAGCAGACGAGAGAGTGAAGAGAGCGGGACATTAACGCGTCGCCGTGCGCGCTCCAGCTCCAGATTTTCGGTATTTTAACGATCGCAAGCGCGAACGCGCCTGGCTATACGCAGGATCACCGCTGCTGCTGCTTTTTTCCTCCTTATTATCTTCTCCTCGCACGGATTGCGAGCGCTTTATCGCTCGAAAAATTGGGTTTTTGAACTCGGAAGAGAGAAGCTGTTGGCTGTTGGCTGCTGCTGCCACGGCTCATTAAGAACGCGGATTAAATTACGGCGGATCTCGAAGACTCAATTATTTGGCAAAAGATCGAGCTGTTTAACCTGGTGGAGATGTTCTAAGTTGACAATGATTCAAAAAATTATAATTCGAAATGTTTCAAAATAAAAAATCGACTTAGATTTGAAAGGCCTAAAAATGATAATGTCATTATCTCAAAATCTAGACTAATCTCCAACTACTTTGACTAAGATAATACCACTTTGGACCTCCACCGCTAGATGGCGAGTACCTTTATTTACAAATCTGCAAGTGTCAAAGTCAAAATAATTGTATAAGTCTATCACAAATTCAAAAGTTTTCATGAATCCATTTTGAAAATAATAAGATTTTTAAAAAATGGTCGCATTTCTTCCAAGAAACTGTACGAAAAATTGTCCGCAAAATATTAAGCATTTCTAGCTTGGTAATGAAGAAATCGTAGCGCTCTTACATTTGATGTCACGTACGCATTGTGCATTTTATAAATTGAGCGCAGATCGAACTAGAACGAAAAACTCTTGAAAATTCATCGCTGCATTACTGTTTGAACGTCTAGACGAAGTTTTACCGAGCATTTTTTCAGTCGATCGCGTCTGACACGCGCACATTATTAAACATAATATCCTCTTGACTTATTCATGAGCATTTATTGTAATCGCCCACGCGCGCAGGGGAGACCCAAGACCCCCCCGTAAATAAATATAACGACGATCGTTCCGTTTCGTGGGCCCGTAAAATCCGCGAAAATTGATTTGCACATCGAAAATTCTAGGTCGCGCGGCTCTAACGAAGTGTTACATTATGCGTACGCGCGCGATGATAAATAATAAAGTTCACGCGTGTGTGCTGCTGCTGCGGCGAAGGCGGCACGGCCAACAATGCCTATAATTCGTGTGAAACATTTCGCGCGCGCGCGGAGAGCCTCGGAAATTAGCAGAGGCATTAAATCGAACACCGGCTTTGTTTTCCGCCCGAGAGAAGCAATTCCGAGGTGGATTAGCATTTTCATGTAATATAGAGTATCGCCGCCGCCGCAGCAGCAGCGAGGGACGCGCGAGAAAGTCGCTTATGCGCGTGCGTATATACTCGACGGTGCATTAATTTTTTCTCCTCTTCTGTATACATATTTTTTTTTTTAGGCCCCAGGCCCACTTTTGCGTCCTAGCACAGGGGGACGGCGATGTCTCGTGTGAAATGGATCGCGAGAATCTGCCGCGCGGGATAGTTAAAGAGTCTTTCCCAGGTCAGTGTACTTTTTCGCCGATCAAGCGTAGAATCGAGGCTTCGTACATTATTGATAGCCATTAAATTGCGAGTAGAGGAAGGTCTTTTTCCTCTCCTCCTCTTCTTCCTCCTCGCCAACGGAGAGTAATCCGCAGAATGAGATTCAACACTGGCACTGCAGCAACAGCGCATTTGTGTATATTGAAAAAAAAAAAAAAAAAATAGAAAGAAAATATAACCCATTTGATAGAGTAATCATGACTAAGAGAATCGAGCGTGTTTGGTTACGACAGAACTTTTTGCAATATGCGCTATTTGTCATCGTCGTCGCGCGTCGGTCACGTTATTTGATTTTCAACCGTAGTGTACACAATATCGCTCGGCTCAATTAATTTGGCGCGATGATTTGGCGCTAAAAAGTTATACAGATCGAGCCGAGCGAACGGAATCGCGGAAAAGATGCTTAGCTCGAAAACTCGGCATCTCGTATAAACGAAACAACTTTCTTCGCCGAGCTATATTTTTAACGACAAAGCACATTTTGCGAATGCTAATTCTCGCTTCTTGTATATACATATGCATCGGGCCCGCGAGAGAGCTGCAGCTATAGTAAACATGAATTATGCATTTCGCTCGCGCGACTATTATATCTGGCGCACGGACGCAATTGGCTTGTCAAAATTCGTGACTTATGCCGCGTGCTGCTGCTGCTGCCGCTGATCCAAAAGAGAAAAAAAAGTTCGCGACGACGACATAGCGATCGTAGCGTCACGACGCACTCGTGTGTTTTTCCTACGTCGCGGCGCAAACGAGTCAATTGAATTTATAAAGATCGTTTCATCGACGTCGCGGGGCTACGCGAGTAAAAACACAGAGAGCCGAGATGATACTTCAGCAGGTACGCATGCGTATAAGGCGAATATAAACTTTTTTTCATTGTATATATAACGATATTTATGTAATGAATGTGACGCTCACCATGTGCTCGCATCAGGGGCGCGCGCGCTCGCTCTGTTTCTTATCGAACACGCGCTGCCGCGGCTCTTTTCATTTTCTTCCCTTTTTTTCCCCTGCCTAGCGGCTTCTCTCGTGCTACGCTTTTCTCTCTCGAGTTTGCTCTCGCGTCGACGTTTATATTGGCTCAGAGAATTTCTGTATAAGCAAGAAAATCAATGCCTTGAATAATTCATGCTCCGTGGAAAACGAGTCGTCGTCGTCGTTGCGCACACCATCGGTATATATCCTCTTGCACCGAATAATGCACCACCCACGCACAAAATGTTTCACTCTCACTGCAGTTTGTGTGTGTGCGCGCGTAACGATTTATAAAGCGCCCATATATGTATATAGCCCTTAATACACAACGTATATGGAATACGCTTCGATGGTATTTATATACGTGTAAAAACACGCGATATATGACTTTGCGCAGCTAAACTTCGCGCTCTGTCGGGTTCTTGCACTGCACAGGGCTCGGGCGCGCGCGCGCGAACTATAATAATAAGCGCCGGACTGCTGCACCACGCGCTCGCTCGGTGCAGCGTCTTCAATTGCAAACACACTGTCTGTGTGCGTGTGTGTACAGTGTGTAGGTACTGCGAAGGAGCCTAGCTCGAGTTGAACGCACTCCACGGCTTATCTGGTTTTTTTTATCGTTGAAGCTCTTCGTGACTCTTGAATATGTTGTATGTATATATGATGCGCAACCCTACACGTAGTAGTGTAACGTTGTTGCTTTCGCTGCCGCTGCACGCGAAGATCCCTTCGCCCATGTGTAGCTACTGCCGCGCATACATGTGCGTAGTAGTAGTAGCAGTAGTACACCTCGCTATCATTAACTATAATTGTAAATTAGAATCTTTTTCTCTGTACGGCGATGGTGCTAGCTGGTACATGCATACACACACACACACATGCCTTGAGTCTCGGTGTATATTATGCTTGCACGCGCGAGACCGCGCGAGCGGCTTATTAAGCCGGCGAGTCGGCCGATGCACAGTACAAGCAGCGGTAGAAGATCGCTCTATTTGTGACTTGTTTATGTGGAAAGAGTAAACAATCGCACACTTTTGATTAAAAATATCGAGGCACTCTGACGATCGAACCTGAACTTCGGTGGCGCGTAAAAAAAATATTCACTACAATGAGTACGATAAGTAATTAGGAATCTCGCGAATAAACGGCAATGAAACTTTTCACTCGAGTGACAGATCCTCTCTAAGTTTACACACAGCGCACCACCGGGTCGCACTGACAGCTCGAGTCAATGCGATCGCTATTATACGCAGTATATGCAAGTCCCTCGTTGGAGAGCGTTCGCGTGTCGAGCTCGGGTGTCGACGATGGTTCGCGGCGTACTGACTCCGCGGCTGGGTCCGCGCAGCGCAGCCGGGGCCTTGCGCTCGCGCTCGCGCCTTCACCTGTTGCAATTCTTATATACATCTATATATATGCTTGCAACGCGCCGCGCGCGGATAAGAAGGCGCACATGCTGCTGCGACTATACGGCTCGCTCGCTCGCGATAGCCACACGCTGAGAGCTGTGCAAGAGAGGCCCTTGCGGCTGTGGGCACACGGACACACACACGCGCGCGCGATTATTATATTATTACAAAACCGGACTCTGTGTATACTGCAGCTCTCTTGGAGCTCGGCGCGCGCGCCGGTGCAAAAACTCGTTCCTTCCGGGTCGCGTATATACGTATGCGCGTGCACGCGTACTTATCGCCGCGTCGCTCGGTGCGATATACGCGAGTACATCGTGTGTAACGCGCGCACGTGAATGAGCGAGGCAAGGGTGATGCCCTTTTCGAGTAAACAGTATCGCTTTGCTCTTTTTTTGCGCTTGTGCAGTTGTTCCGGGGTTTCCTGGAAAATATATCTACATTTTTACGTTAACGATATGTGTAGCTTTTGATTATTTCTGTATTGATTAATTGATGATTTGATAATTAGAAAAATGTTTTAATTTTGATTAATTATGCTAGGAATGAATGTTACGAGAAATTAAATATTGAATTTAGTTTTAATTACTGTTAAAATATTGAATCGTAGCATTTTTGATAGAAGTTATCGTCACTTCCGTGAAATGATATAATTAAGAATATCAAAATGTTCCTTTAAAATGTCTAATAAAACGATAACTAATAAATTAAGAAAACTGTACTTTGAACGAAACTCATAAAAATAATAAACCAACTGCTTATCTGTGCGACGTATTTTATTTCTAACTTTTAAGTGGTTTATTTGTGAGTACAAACTGCAGCAGAAGATTAAATTAAAATTTATATAAAGTTCGAGTTGTATATTGAAATAAAATTCTTAAAAAGATAAAATATTTTATTCTGCTTTCAATTGATCAACAAGCTTATGCTTTCGCATTTTCACATTTATAACAAGCTTTTACGTAGAATAATTTGCTCTTTCGTTATTTCTCCTACAGTAACAAATTCTGAAGAGTTCGCAGTCACTTTAAGTTTTACAGGTCGACATCGGTTGATTTTTCTGATTTCATATCATGATTCTGCTCATTCGTTGACCAAAAGGCCGAATAGCCTATACTCCCAGACTATAATGTTAAATATTTTCAATAGAGATTTATTTTTATATACGTGATGGAGAAAATTATTAAAATAAAAAAACAACGCTTTGGTAACAATGATTTATAAAAATATAAAAATTTTATTTCAAAGGTTCAAAGGTAAATGTTATATCATGTTGGTGAATACAAGATGCAGCTGATATGACACAGCTCCTTCCATTCGAAAATCAAAATGCATGCGAATGCAAACATATTTAAAAGGATCCATAATAAAATCAAGTTGTGCGTGTCGATCTTCGTCTGATCGTCTTTCGCCTCGTATTCATCGTCACTCGATTGCGGAATTCCGGCTCGATCCTCTGCGTCCATTTCATCCCACAGACGCAGTAAAAGATCCTCGAGACTCATTTTTTCGGCCACGATGCGGCAAACGGCGTACGGTAAATTCAACTTGCAGCGATCCGTCATAAACAAATCGGCAACAAATAATTCCAAGTGCGGTCTTATCAGAATGTTGGCCAGGTGTCTTTTAACTATGAGCAGCACGCGGCCATCCGTATGATGATCCAAAGGTGGTATGCGCCAATTTTTCATTTTCTTCAAGATCGAGTAACCCTCGTCGTAACTCATGCGGCAAATTTGATAGAGCGAGATGTCGCCCTTTATCTTAATGTCGTTTAACTTTGCAACTTGAATCTCCCATTCATCGAGAAGCTCCGGAAAGGGTCGATAATATATATCTTCCCGCGGTATACATTTTTTCAATTTTTTCAATTGTTCGCGCAAAAAATCGACATCATCTTGTAATATGAACAAACCTAACTTCTCGCGAATGTAAAGGTGATTTATAATTTCCCAGTACGTCACTTTTAACATTTCCTCCGTGCCCACGGGAATGAAATAGTCGATACTGTCTCCTCCCGCTTTCATCCAACATTTGAGCATCTTGAGTCTAGCGTCGAAGTCCATCGTGTAGCCAGCCGACCGCAGCAATCGCACCACCTCGACGATGTCCAAAGTCAGCGCGTAATTTTGCAATTGAGTCCAGGTGAAGTTCGGGACGAACATTTTGTCCCCGTTGAGACCTTGGAGGCTCGCGCCGTGCGCCAAGAGCGCCTCGACGAGCGTCGAGTCGAAACACGCGACCGCCGCCTGCAGAGGAGCGTCGCCGCGACGATCGCGCGTCTCGACGTCGGCCCCCTTTTTCACGAGCGCCGCGACGATCTCGTCGACCGGTTTTCTGTGCGAGCAGAAGAGGTACGCGGATGCGTTCTCGCACAGGCACGGCCGAGCCAGCGCGTGCAGCGGAGTCGATCCAGCCTCGTGATCCAGCCCGTTCGGATCGGCTCCGTGCTCCAATAGAATTTTCACGATGTCCGCGTGCCTGTACTGGGCGGCGACGTGCAGGGGCCGACGCTTCCAAGTGTCGAGATCGACGTCCACGCCACGATCGACGACGAATCGCTCCACCGTTGGAAAGTGGCCGGCCGCGCAGGCTCCGTGAAAGACCGTGTAGCCGTGCACGTCGCTGTAATTCTTACGCGCTTTCTTCAAGCAAGATCTCATGAGTCGGAGGGTCCTCCAACGAATTTTATAACTTCTGGAATTCTCCAATAATTCGGCCAAATAATGAAGGGCGGATCTTCCGTCCTCGAAAATGATACGCTGGGGTTTGGGATGACGCAGAAACCAGCCCCTGATGATTTCGTTGTCGTGCCTCAGTCCGATTTGCACGAGCCGATTCGTGTCCAAGACGCTGGGAAATAAGATCGCGTCGTTCATTACCTCCAATAGAAGCGGGTGCATGTCATCTCTGCGTTTATGTTCGTCCATCAAGTCCCACAGCTCCCAGCATCTATCCAAACCGGGTTTTACGCGTGTCAATTTATCTTTGATCTCTTGAATCGTTGTATGGTATTCTTGATTTTCTTCTGCCATTTTGGAAGATAACTCCGATACCGATTGACTTTTTTGTACTGACACTGAACAACACGTGCTCGGCACACTGCACCAACACTAGAAAATGAGGCTATATTAACGGGTGCGCGTAACTATACACATACTACGAGTCAGCGCAGTACAGTGAAATCATAGGCAGAGGCAAGGCTATGACGTCGCGAGCCGAATTTTAACATATGTTCTATACTCATGGGACTGTCAACGATTCATATATATATATATGTGTTAAACTCCGATGAACCGTGACGTTGTGGCAGCGCGCGCGTTAATTAGAAAGTACATTATATGCGCAGCGATGGCATCTAAGGCGTTTGCCACTGCGTAGCGCTCGAATGCGCCAGAAAAGAGGATGACAGACTAAGCGGGTATTTCAAAAGCTCTTACAACAGTAAAAACTTCAAGGTTCTTTTTATCTACGATTTGATATTTTTTCTAAAGTTTTATGTGACTTTTTTTAATTTTTAATGTGTTTTATATCAAATTGTCGTTTTAAATTTTTTTTGTTGAATTTTCTGTTTCAATTGTTATGCTTTAATAGCTTTGTCAGTGATTTTTGTAAGATACTCTAAAACGGGAGTTTAAATTTTCCCTTTCACTGAGTGTGACTTATCGACAGACGCAACATAGCTAATTTCGATTATATTAGTCTAATTTGGCTGCACTAGCTCTATCAATAAGCGAGACTCCGATAGTCATGTGTATCGTCAGTTTTCGACCACACTGGCACGACTGCGTCAAGCCATCTGACCCAGATTGAAATCCAACCTCGATGAACATTTTTTCTATTTAATAATTAATTTAATGATATAATAATTTTTTGAATTTTTTCCAAACATAAAATCTTGAAAAATATCCAAAAGAAGATGTTTAAACCGTTATAGAGTCCAAATTCACCGATTAAATTTTTTTTCTATGATTTTATCCGTTTTTTTTACCCAAATAATGGAATTTTCACCGAGAAAATCGCCATCAAACATTCAGACAAGTACAAGAGCTAAATATCTTAAAAAACTCGGTACGGCAAAAGCGAACTCATAGGTTTATTTTGGTTTTTTCCTGGAAATATAATTTATCGGAAAATCTGACTGCAACGCAAGAAAACTGAGAAAATTTTCGATGGAAACGAAAAAATTTAGGGTTACAAGAGCACAATTCGATGCATAGCTCAGCCAACTCAATTTATTAAGCTAATACAATTCAATTTATAATTTTCTATAGCGACAAACGTGAACTGAGTAACGTCACGTCAATACCACGCATTTGTAAACATACATAAGTAGAGTGTTTATTAAATGAAAGTAGCAACATCTCACAGTTCAAGGCGGTTTCCCAGTGTAGGAACCGTAGAATAAACGTCGCAGAGAACGATAAAATCGACCGTAGCCAGTGATTTTCTTAGAAGTCATAAATTTCACTTATAAGTTATTTTGTGTTTGAGTACAAGCGTGTAAAAAAGATGGCCAACGACGAATTCCAAAAACGTTTAAATGATCGCGATGTTGAAATTCTGGAATTAGAGAAAGGCCAAAAAAAATTAAAAACATTGAAGGACTTACGAAAACGGTTAAATTGGGAGATTATAGGAGAACGTGAACGTTTTTACTGGCAACTGTGTAGGTTGATCAATGATTGGAAGAGTCAACTTCCGAATCTCCGTGAGTTTTTTTGCAAAGAAGAGATCGATTGGCTGCTCACGAAATGTATGAAAATTGGTCCTGCGGCGTTGATGAAATTTGTGATAAGGACAGGATACAGAGACGAGCCCGACCTCGACGAAGACGGTAAACCATTGCTGCTTCGCGAAACAGCGATACATTACGCCGCCAGACGCGGGGTTCGCCATTGGACATCCAAGATTCGCGAGCTTTTTAAAGTTTACGACAAGTTCGACGCGAATTACACCGATGCGTTTAATTACACGCATTTTCACGCGGCCTGCATGTCCGGCTGCGTGGACATCGTCAAGGAATTCCTCGAGCTCGGCCAAGATCCCAATTGCATCGTTGAGAAAACAGGTGTTTCAGCTCTACTCTTGGCTCTGCATAATAAGCGATGGGACGTCGCCCAATTACTGCTGAGAAGTCACGCGGATCCGAATCGGACTGCCAAGGACGGAACGGCTCCACTTCACATCATTTGCCAAATGAAGCGCGGCGACATCCCAACGGGGGTGATAAAATCGTTGTTCGAGTGCAGCGACGAGAGATATCATCGGGTGCTCGTCGACGTTCGGGACTCGACGTACGGAGTCACGCCGTTGCACCTCGCTCTGAGGGCGAGACACACGGAGGTGGTCGAGCTGTTGCTGAGTCGAGGTGCCGATCCGAATCTGGCCAACAACGACGGATCGACCGCGCTGCATTACATCTGCGATGAAGCCACCCACGAAGCTGGAGACTTGGACGAGTCGCTGTTCGATCTATTGGAAAAATATCGGCCGCTTCGCGACATCCAAGCTCGGACCCGTGAGTGGGGTCGTACACCTCTTCACGGCGCCGCGCTGAACGGCAAAAGACGGATGATGGAGAAATTGTTGAGAAAGGGGGCCGATCCGAATTCGGTCAATAAAGCGGGATGGACGGTTCTGCACTATCTGATCAGGCGAGAGAACGACGATTGCGACGACGATCTGATGGAAAAGTTCTTCGAGATCGCCGATGACTTGGGGCGGACGGTGCGGCTCGAGGCCAAATGCGACGAGGGCGCGACGCCGCTCGAGGCCGCTCTGATATACGGGAGACAGCGATACGTCCAGGTGCTGCTGAGGAGGGGGGCCGATCCGAATTTCGTCAACGCCGTCCAGGAGAGGAAAACCGCTCTGCACATCATGGCGAGGCGCATAACGCAAGACGATCTGCCGGATAGGTTCTTCGAGACGTGCCGCGAAATCGGTAAGTCGGTCGATATAGAGGCCTTGGACTCGGACGGGATGACGCCGCTGAACTTGGCTCTGCACTTGGGCAAAGAGATCATGGTTGAATCATTGCTGAGGAACGGCGCGGATCCGAACAAGCACAGCCTTTTCTTCGGTCGGCCTCTGCACGTTATTTGCCGCCGAGACATCGACGACGACTCGGTGGAAAGGTTCCTTCGGATCTGCGACGATGTACAGCAAAAAGTGCAGATCGACGCTCGAGGCAAGTCGAGGCAAGACACCGCTCTGCACTCAGCTCTGTTCATGGGTAATAAACAGAACGCCAGAGATCTGCTCCGAAGAGGCGCCGATCCGAACGCAGTCGACGACCAAGGATGGACGCCGCTGCATATTAGTGCATTACGTAAAATAGACGACGACTCGCCGAAAATGTTCCTTGAGATCTGCAAGGATAGGCAGCTGGAGGTGCGGGTCAACGCTGGATGCAACTTAGAACGGACACCATTGTACATGGCTTTGCAGAACGGCCACAGAAAATTGACCGAGTCGCTATTGAGGAATGGCGCGAATGCTAACTTGGCTGACAGGAATGGATCGACTCCGCTGCACGTTATTTGCAGCAGAGACGTCGACGATGACTTGGTGAAGTTATTTTTCGAGATCGCCAATGATGTTCGGCAGACGGTCCAAATCGATGTTCAGGACGCTTGGGACTGGACACCGCTACAAACGGCCGTGGCAAATCTTTTGCCAAACGTAGTAGATGTACTCTTGGGTCGTGGGGCTGATCTGTCTAGCTTCATTTTTCCCACTGAGAATTACTTTTGCGAGAGATTTGACGAATATAAAAGCGACTACTGGGATAAATTGAAATTGGCATCTGGCATTCTAGCCGTCGTTGAATGCTTAAACAAAAGAGGCTACGAACTGGAAAGAAGCGATTTCCTGACGATCATTGAATTGTTCTACCATTACGAAATGTTCGAGGAATCGTCGGATGATCTGGAAAACAGTTTACGCGACGACGAGGAGTTCACGAGCATAGCCAAAGAGATAATTATCATTCCGAATCTGTCTCTGTACGATCTAATTCAGTTACGATCCGAAAAAGCTGCAAAACTACTCGCATACAAGAACTACTTCGAGATCGAGCGAGCGAACAATTTGGATAAAATCCCCGAACAATATCGCGATATGTGCTTGAGGCACCTTTGCGAAAAAGTATCGAGAAGATATTTTCAAAGGATGGCTTTAGAACCCTTTCAGGCGCTAATACATTACCGACTGCCGATTTTGTGCTGCGACAAAGTCATTGAGAATTTGACTAATAAGGATTTATCCAATATATTTGAGGCAGACGAAATCGAAACATAAATGGATCATTGCGAACGGTGCGAACAAAGGTATTTTCCTGTATTTTTATCCCCTTTCTAAATACTCTTTTTCACCACTTTTGCTGATTTATTTGTCGTTTTTTTTTGCAGGAAAAAAATTTATAATTTATAAATTGCAAATTCTTTGCAGCGAAATGATCATCAAGAAACTAACAAACGAAGATTTATGACGTATTTGTATGACAGCTACTGGTCACGATTTATGCTGAAAATGAGCATATTTACCTTAATTGTACAATATTTGGAAAAAAATAATACGCATGTTTTAAAGTATTTAAAAAATATTCTTACTGATTTCTTCCAACAAAATTGTAGAGAGATAAATGCCCAAAACAGCGATTTTTTTGTTCATACCACACCTGGATAGAAAAAATGAATTTTCACTATATTTATTTGCTGTGCATTATTTATATCATTTACAATGTACTTGTTATAGTAGATTCGCTGCTTATAAACTACCTCATAATGATCGATCTTTAAGCACTATAACTTCTGATTGTTGGCAAATGATATCTATACTTTTTATAACTGAACATTCATTTTAAATTAAATTCACAGAAATGTGATTTAAAAATAAGAACTTGCAACCATTGATTAATAAAGGAGGCTCTACACATAATACAAAAGATCATCCAACAAGATAAAACTTATATCAATCGATTTGTTAGATCATCGAAATGAGATTTCAAAAAAAACATGTGATTGACGATAAAACTTTCGAGATAAACAAGTTTGAAAATCGTCGTCGATTTTAACACGTGCTCTTATGGGACGCGGTCTTTTATTGTTCATAACTAATTTAAAAGATCAACCATCTTAATAAAAAATATATTTTCTGAAAGAGAAAGTTCCAAGCTTTCTATTGGTAAGTTAAAAATTAACCCTTAACGAACTAACTAATGAGTAATTAAACAAAATGTCCGTAAAATCATTGATTTCGAATAGTTCGAGCGGTTGTCCGCCTAATGCGAGAAAGAGACAGACAGATGATTCACTGTACTATTGTTATGATTGGTGTAGAGCCTTCTTGAGCAAAATTATAATTTTTATCGGTACACACTTGAAATAATATACAGTACACGAGCGGGTTATTTCAGAACTAAGGTATTAGAAAGCATCTGTAGATAAAACAGAAACCAAGAGGTAATTTACTCAGAAAATTACTTACCCCAAATATCTCTTCTAGATAACGTGACTACCTGCTTTATCGGCTGAAAATAATTTTCTTCTTTCTTTTACCCGACCGTCGAAGCAATTGTTTCTATTTTCTAAAAAAAGCTGACTAATCGCATCGCAATCATTTCATCGATATGGTCATTTCGAAAACACGTCAAATCTACGCGTTTTCGTATTCATAGCAATTGTTCAAAGTGCATACAATTCAAACGTTGTATTGCTGAAAAGAAAGTATCCTACTTCGGTCATGAAAGAGCAACTACATTTCCGGTACTTAACACGTTTTAGCTTTTAATGATTTTTGTTCAAAGATTCTATATAAGAAACTTAAAAGTTTTCAAATATTTCAGTCGCTTTTCAACAGTTCGCGAGAATGGGTCGCATTGTGAGTGTTGTATTTTTAGTGAGTTACAATTATTTATTTTTTTATTCGCGATTTAAAAATATTATCTAAAAATATTATTAATATTTTTTAGATATTTCTCATAGGATCCTCGATAGGCATAGTAGTGGAAGAGAGACCTGGATTTCCGAGGTTTACTCCGTCAATTTCCATTCGGCGTGAAAAAGCATTTGTTGCGCCCAAAAATATAAAAAATGATTCGAACAATCAAAATTCCAAATTTAACAAAATGGATGATTTCGCTAGAAAGACGAATCCATCAAAAATGTAAGAATTAATACTCGAAAACATATTTTACACTAATTCATCGATTGCTCGTATTTTCAGTTTCCCTACATCTTTACTGCAGCCAGTCTCGAATCCCAATTCAGAAATTCACGTGCGAAGGGCTCCTTTACCTCACGGATATCTATCGAATTTCGTTGATTTCAAGCCAATTCACGAAAACGACAATCAAGTACTTATCGATTTGACACCTCATAAACACAAATTCGACGGTTACACGTACTCCATACCAGACTCGAACGATGTGCAAATTCCAATTGGCGAACCGAAAAAATACGTTCCTTATTACCCATCGGACGATTTGGTAAAAGCTTTGCTAACTCTGGATAAGGCGTTGAAGCCTCTCTTAGACACCAATAGGGACAACAGTGCGTTACATCCTCCGTTGAATCCACTTCTGGCACTCGTGCTCTCGCGATACGGCAAGTACATTTCGGGTAAATCTCGTTTATATTCGTACACGGCCACCAATAACATGCACAACAATAGGCCCTTCGGCCAATACAAATACGAGTGCGATGAGAATCCCGTTTTCGTCAAATAATTCGTTCGCACTATTCGATCATCAAATGTGCAAATAAATCTCCATCGCTTTGGGTAAATCACCGGATCACAATTATAAAAGTTCGTCGATGAAGAAATAAAAATTGTTAACAACGTCTGTGCATTATAAATAAAATGATAAACAATCTCGATTGCGTTAATTTTATTGTTACTACTATACGACGGTATTGGTATTTATAAATTGCAGCGGAATGAAAGACACGAAGAGAGTGGATTAATACGCAGTTCCTTCCTGCAGGATGTAATTTATAAGCACTTCCTCGGTGGGTGCGTATGCGACGTAACGGCAATCTTTCAATAAATATAAATTACCCTTAAATGATTTCCGATTAATGTATACCGCAGCAGTGAGATGATCTTCGAAATAAGTCGGTGAAGAATAATTTGTCGAGGGATGAGAATAACTTTTTGGACGCGACGGATGAATTGTTAAATTTAAAAAAAAAAAGGCAAATGTCATTGATTCGGATTGGTATAAGTTATTTTTTTCAATGTAATCGAATACATTTTTTGTATTACTTATTACACAATTCGTGTGCAAAAATTTATAAATACAAAAATTAATTGTAATACGAATGAAAAGCATATAATGCTATACTAATTAGTGTGTAAAAAAGTGTACAATTGATATGAGATAAAAACTCAAAAAATTAGAAATTGGTCTTCGTAATGCTTGTAGCAAATAACGCGAGTAAATTTATGTAGAAAATGTTAATTTATTATTGCAGCATCAATCATCGATCAGGCATGTCACTCGATCGAGATACGTCATTTACCATTTAACATAATTTCCCGGAATTGTTCTTGTGAAAATCATATCGTTTCTAAGCTTCGGAGAATACAGCAAAGGTGCACAAGAGTCAGCTTAGAAAGGGGTATCGAGGTTTAATCTCAAACAATTCCCAAGTCAAATAAAACGAAAGTTTTCAGACGTCGCCGAGGCATACATATACATATCGTACAAAGCCCTCCCCGAGTTTACGCTCGCAGAAAGCTAACTATCGCGACCGCCGTTGTAATTAGAAGCCGAGGTAAAGCGAACACGCGCGCGAAAGTCCCGTCGAAAAGCCACCGGCAGCAGCAGCAGCAACAACAACGCAACGACCGGGATGCAAGCTTTACAGCTTCTATAATGTTCACCTGTGTGTGTGAGTATATACAAACAGAGAAAGAGATCGAGCGCGCGAAACTATATATAAATACAGGTTGGAGTTCTCGATACGTCGAAAGCGTCGAATGAAAAGATCCCTCGCAATGGCGTGTGAGCTTTTCGTGCTCGCTATAAAGCTCACTCGCTCTCGGCTGTGCGCGAAGCCGCGTGAAAAGCAAACGACCAACTTGCATATATATATGCAGCAGCTGAAGGCCCGGGGATGTAAGGTGAGCAAGTGTGTGTGTGTGTGTGTGTGTACTCATGGAGGACTCTTGGCACGTTTCCCGTGTTGCGGCCTCGTGGCGATGATGACGATGACGATGCCGTTGCTGAGTTCGCACTCGCGTCCAAGTTTCATCCTGCGATTGCTCACACGATGTTTTCCCTGGCGCGCGGCTATATTTGTTTTCCTCGACTCTGTGTGTGGATTATTCAGTGCAGCTCTCGATAGTTTCTCTCTCTCTCTCGTCTCTTATTCGCTTCATCTCAGACACACAGCTCGGCTTAATTGCTTTTTCGGACGCATGCAGGAGTTCTTCTTCCATCGAACCCGGCGCAGCGTATAGTCAGCGGTATACGAACCATATGTACTTATCCTCGGATGTTTGTGTTTGTGCATGCGCTCAAGGACTGCACAATTATTCGACCGACATCCGTACAATAGGTGCAAGCTTTTCGTATATATACCGAAAATCGAGAGGGCCGCGTATATACGTATGAGCAAACACGTGAGAAAATCGAGTCTAGCGAGCTACATGAGATCATTCGCGACGATATAGATATGTAGCTCGAACGGCGCTCCAAGTGTGTGTTACACGCTGTAGTATACAGGTACGCAAGAAGAAGAACCTCGCTCTCGCGCAACCCCGTGTTTTTACATCATTTCCTTGGCGCGTATAGGCGTGTTTCTCGTAGCTCTTTCTCTCTGTCTATCGTTCCGCGAGGGCTGCACCACGGTTCATGAAGCCGCAGCGAAGTAGCAGCAGTTCACTTATAAACGCACATAGGCACTCGCGCAGAGCACAGATACATGTATACGTATTGCTATACTAGAGTTCCAACTGCACGAGCTGTCTTGGAGCAGATAGCGCCAAACGGAAGTCGCTGCGCGCGCGCAAAGTAAATAGCGGACCGGGCGAAATTTTCTTTTTGGCAGATCTCAAACATTTGTCTTTGAACGAAAGACAGAGCGGCAGCAGCATCAGCAGCAGCAGTCCCTTCTATATATAGTAGATATATAGCACCGGTGGAGGTAGTAGTGGTGCCCGGGCTCGCGCTAAAAAACGACCGTAAGGAACAGACAAGAAGAAGGTAAAGATGGTCACGGGATGAAAACTGCCGTTCGTTGTTTGTCCAGACAGCGCGGACTGCACAGAATAGAGAAAAGCGACGCGTGCACTACTGCTGTGCACAACGTCTTTACCGAAGGCGCTGAATATTTCATGCGTTATAACAAATAATGTACAAGGTTTGATGAGCGTCAACTCGATCTGATTCTCGGGTCTGGGCTGGAGATTCTTTTTCGGAGTGAAAAAAGTATTACGACACATTTATCGACACTTTGAGGGTAATTCTCATCATCATCATCATCATCGTATACATAAAGAAACGATTCTCCGCCGGGGCGAGCTGTTGTGCGTGAACGCGCGAGACGGGTAGTCAAGGGCAGCGGCGCAGGAGCCGCGACACTATATACGACGTAGACGATCGATTAACGTCGCGGAGCATTATAATATATAGCATATAGACACACACACACATGGATACGCACTTACATTACGCACGACGAAGACGCAGCACATGATTGATCGTATCTATAAATGTCATCGAGCAATCTTGACATATATTATTATTATTACTATTAGAAATGTAAACGCTCGCCGGTAGACGTTCGTATTACATATCCATATAATAGTGAGCGAGTAGTTAAGTATGCGCGTATACATAAGGGAGTATATATTTTATCTTATAAGCGCGGCTCGCAATTGTTACAATGGGCCGTTGATTACCTTGTGTGTGTGTGCTCTAGGCTATATTTTTTACGTGCCCATTATTATTGCTATTGCGCGTAAAAATACCATGGCAATTTGCGCTACGGCGTTGCGTGTGTATACACTTTTTCTACGCATCATATATCGTCGGGTGAATTTCTCAACAAATATTTCGTTTCGTTTGTTTTATTATGTACGCATGGATATTAGCGGATATTTCAAATTTACCGAGAGCAATTGGTATACGTACATGCATCGAACGTAACAGCTTTAAATTGAATTCAATTAATGAATATCGCACAAAAAAATATATATTTCGATCCCGAATGCAAAATATTACTTTCAAACGCGATTAAAATATCGCGAGAGTTGAATCTTTATTTACGTTGTGCATCGAATGCATCGCGGGTAATTAAATTCGTATGTACAGACAATCAATTATTTCGTGGCATTTCTTGCGATTTCCGATGGATGAATTTATACATACATATTTACACCGAATTTGAGGAATGCCAAGTATTCGCGGAGAATCGTGATTCGCGCTGCTGCATTTTAAGTATGTACTTTGAGTCCTTCGGCGGGGGTATGATGAAATTTGAGCGCGAGCGACAGAGAGCTACGCTCTTCCGAATACCACCTCGGTCAAGTGCTCTACTTCGGAGGGCTGTACGGAAAATTTACGGAATTTACGAGAGAGATTCATCGTTGCATCGTAAGATTATATTATCGAGACAGCTCGAACGTCGAGCTGAGAATCCCAAGCATCGGCGACGGCGAATCTGCGGGAAATAGACGCGCGCGAATCATTACGATATCAGAGATACTGATTGACTTCCATTGTTTCTACCGCGACCGAATTCATACGAACGCGGATGATTTAGCTCTGCGTCGTGTGTTTTTCCAGTTGCCGCGTCTTTTTTGCATTCCGAGAACATCCATAGTTGCTCGCGCGGATGAATTATATACTGTACGCTCGCTTTCGGGAGCTCGAAAGGTATTACGTATAAATATAATACAGACGCCGAAGCCGACAAGAAGCTCCCAAGAAGCAGAGTGGAAAAATGAGAGATGATGGAGCAAGATTGATAAACATTACCCGTATATAAAGGCCAATTAGCGTGTATTATAATACTTCGTACCCACTTGAATCTGACTAATGATCTCGAGCATCTTATAGAGTGCGTATGCGTGTTTTACACACGTCGAGGCTCGTCAAATCGTTCTTTTTTTTTGTTCATCCACTCCCACCCCTGCACCTTCGCGCGTATACGCGATTCGACTCGTGTTCTCTCTCTAATCGTTGGAAATTATTCATTCGCTCCGTCTGTTTTATTTTTAACGCCGTGTAAAACAGCAGTTATCCATTAATAATATCCGAAAAACGAGTGTCTTGATGAGTTCGGGTACGTTCGATCATCGGTAGCGCGCGCCCCAGACACGAGCAGACATCCTTTTTTTTCCGCGTGCAAAAGCCCAAGACAAAAAAAAAACAGTGCCTCGTAGCGAAGACGAAGACGACTCGTGGGCGAGCAGAACTCCTCGAGCTTAGAGGGAACGTACAACACAAAAAAGAAAAGGTCGAGTGAAAAAAAAATTAGCCATGGCTCGAGGACGAAGCTCGTAAGTGCAAAAAAATAATGCTCTATCTCTTTCTCTCTCACTCAGGGTTATTACAAATCTACACAGCAGCAGCAGCAGCAGCAGCAACCGAGCTGAGAATATATAAATATAGTACGTACACGAGCCCCCGAGGAACGGCGGAAATGACCGAAGCGCAGTGGAACGTCCCCCTCGCGCTCCGTCCGCATTATATGTATATAGTTGCATATAGGACCTACATAGCTATATAGCATATAGGAAGTATATGGAGTGCCGTTGCGAACTGGCCGCTGCTGCTGCTGCTGCTGCTGCTCCGATGCGGCGGCAGAGCCGCGCGCAAACTGCGCCGAGAGTAGTATACGCGAAAGCGAGAGAGAGAGAGAGAAAGAGAGAGAGAGAGCGAGGCGGGCGCGCGCCCCACCATAGAATGCCAGTCGTGCTGCGAGCGCCGTACTGCGAGCATCGACGCTCCCGCATCCAACCTATCTATATATATATAGCATATTACAACGTTCTATATAACGTTCTTGCGAATACATGTGATTTCGGTACAACGTTTTTTCGTCGCGATAACTCGGCGATATACTCCTTTGGAGACGAGAACGAGAAAACACCCTCGTGTCCGTTGCGCGGGCTGTACTTTTCTCTGCCTGTGTGTACGTTCGAAATTCGAATTCGGACAAAAGGGTTTCGAAGCCTCTTTTAACCTCGGGACTGATTGGAGATCACGTCGTCCGTTGTTCGCGAGTGGTGCGGCAGTTATACATTCGGTTTTTGCGTTCGATTTCGCGAGTCCCTTCGTCGTCCCGAGTGTGTTCCCTGCTCCGAAAGTAAAGAAAGGAGTTTTTCGCTCTGCGTCGAGTGTGCCATCGTTTATGCATCGTCGCTCGCGCTCGTCCGTGTGCGTCGACGACGAAAGTTCATATATACAGTGTTGTTTCGTACAAATTGCGCGAACCGATCTTGAGCCCCGAGATCGGCGCGCGATGAGACGCAAACGCAGCGGCCAGTAATATAAGAGTCGTGTGTGCGATAGTAAGAAAGAAATCAAACGGGGTGCGTTCCATTAGTTCGTTGGTCGTTGTTGCGTATCGACACCCCTAACCCCCAAAATTCTCCACCCGGTGTTGCGAAACAGTGCGCGGCCAAGAGCATACAAAAAGTTTTTCCCATTGCAAGATTGAAAGAGTGCGCGAAGATATTTTTTGCGTATTTATATATATATAAAAAGTGCGAATGAAAAGTTTCGAATCAAAGTGACAGCTTCGTATGAGCGTAATATTGTGCAGTTGTATATCGTATACGAGAGTACTGGCGGCATGACAGCACGCCGGTCGATCGAACTTTGAGACTGGATCAGCAGCAGTGGCAGCAACGGAGCTCATCGTCGCCCCAGTGACAGAAGAGATATAGAGAGCCTCCGACGTTTCCTACATTGACCGGCGTCTCGGCGAGAGAGAGAGAGAATCGTCGACTCGAGAGCCCACGGTTGGCTTTGCTCTGAGAGAGAGAGACAAGTGTAAAGACAAATCTTACATTTTTTTTTGTTTATCATCGTCGTCGTACCTATACCTACTTATTCCGCTAAATATAACTATATCCGATTGATGATCGAATACCTGCCGGCTACGTACATATACGCTGTGTAGACTCGCCGGGGCCCGCGGGACATTCGATTATAATGTGCCGTTACGAATAATTGGCTTGAATTCGCGCGCGCGCCTACGCCGCGAGATGATGATCATTTCTCTTTTTACCTCCTTCTTTTTTTTTTGCTTCGCGTCGTCTCTCACGAACATCTGAGACATTGTGTACATAATCATTTTATAGTTTCGTTTTTTCGGATTCGCACGATTGTATCTGCGATCGAACGCGATAAGGATTTTTACGAGTTCTAGTCAATCGATTCGCAGAAAATACATGTATTTCTCCTCTTTTTTTTTATTTTAACCGATGCTGTTGCCTTTTTTCAACATTTTTGTATATATTACAACAACATAACCGGCAGGTCTTGTTTTTTTTTTTTTTTTCACCTATTTGCTTCTCTCTCGGCGCGTCTAACTCTTGGGACCTCAAGTCGAGCCGAATATCACTCACCTTTTGAATCTCTCTCTCTCTCTCCGATCCGCAGCAGATTTTTGTGGTGAAACAGAAGTAACGCCACTGCCATGGCGAACGGCAGCGGTGGCGAGGGTGGCGGTGGCGGCGGCACCAACGGTGCCCCGAAAAAGTATCGCCCGATCGGCGGATCAGCGGCCCTCATGAAGGAGTCCAACGCCGGCAGCAACGTCTTTTTGTCGGGTCGCGCGGCCAACTTGACCCTGTGCCTGCTCTGCCTGCTCAGTCTCGGCATCTCGGGCATGCTGGCCTTCCGCGAGCTCAGGCTCGAGCAGCGAATCGCCCATCTCGAGTCGATCGTGCACTCGCGCGGATTGCAGCAGCATCATCGCGTCTTCGAGGCGCAGGCTCTCAAGAGCGAAGAGGTCGACCCCTCGAAGGCGACGGCTGACGCCTCGTCGGATACTAGCCCGACCAAAGCCCTCATCGAGCGCATACGCCGCGAAGTGTTGCAGGAGATCGAGAGCAAGAAACTCGCCGAGGATATCTTCAGGCCCAAGCGGGATCTGCCGGATTGCAACTGTCCACCAGGTGAGTTATATGTTACAATGTAATATGCGTGTGAGTGTGTGTGTGCGTTGGATATACATTTAAGCCCCTTATCTTTTGCTCCGAGATGTGTGTGTGTACTCTTGGATCGTTGCCCAAACGAGGCAGCAAATTAATCGAGTTTACCGCTGCTGCTGCTGCGAACTACCCAAAATGATATATTGGCGTGGCTCGCCTGTCGACCGTACATACGTATCGATTCTCCGGCCGCGAGCCGCGGCCAAAAATTATCAATCTCGTCACGTATGGAGTACGTTGTACCCGATCCGCAGACCGTTTATGTCTGATGAGTCGCGAAAAAAGCGATACGATCGCGTATAGTTGTAAAAAAAAAAGACAAAAAGAAAACACATCGCGGTCTTATCGTAGAATACATGAATTTAGATATTATTCTTGCCCCGACGATGATGTTTCTTCTTCTTCTTCTTCCCTCAAAACTTTATGATATAGAGAGAGAAAGAATACACCTATACCGAAAGTTGCGCGCCTAGTGCAGCAGCGAGTTCCTTTCGTTGCAGCAGCAGCAAGTCGTCCAAGTCGTTTAGCGAGTTAACACAAAAGTTTCGAAACGCGCTTGCATACATTATATTTTGCGTGCGCGCGCGCGCGTGCGTATGTATATCCCGCGCGAGCGCGTGCACTATTTGCGCTCGAAGTTTTCGCGCAACGAACGTATTTCCGCGAAATGGCACTTACACGAAAGCCCCGTCGCGTCGGCGCGGCCGACGTACGCTAGTACACGAGTTGTGTGTGTGTGTGTTGCGACGACGCGATATTATACGCGGAGACACAACACATTCGGAGCACGTGCTCAGTCTCTCTCTTGTGCGAGGGCGACGTTTAACATTAATAATCGTGTGCGTTGTGTACTGTAAACTGCACATACTCTCTCCCTCTTTCTCTTTCGCTGTGTCGTAGTACGTGCAGTCGCCGAGTAATGCACTCGAAATCCCTTGGTCAAGGAAAATCAATACACACTTACATAGAGCTGTATAACGCACTTCGGTGACGAGTATAGCATCATCTATGTGTATTATAAGCTTCGCAAAGATCGTATACCGCGCGCGGGCCTTTGAGAATTCGCTTATCTCTCTCTCTCTCTTGCGAACCACCCGTGTGCTATGTGTGTCAGTGCGTACTGCGTATGTGTATTACGCACAGCGGAGAGTAACGAGATATGCACCTCGCGCAGAGTTTCTCGGATCACTTTTCACTCATATAATATATAATACATAAAATATAGAAGAAACCAATTCTCCTGATAGATATATACAGCCGCGTGTGCGTGGTGTACAAGCCGGAGACGCGCCAAACGAATTATACGGATATAACGTATTAATAAATTGGCTTCGCGTCCACCTCGGCAGCGGAGTTTTAATTTAAAAGTTCGCATTGCGCACCCAATGAACAAAGCGCGCCCCGTGTAGCAGTATAATACACTGCGCGATTCATGAATGAACGTGAGCGAGTGGCCGCGCGATAAACTCCCTCGAGTTTTCGCTCGAATCGCCACTGCCACCGTCGCACATGTATGCGCTTGTTTGCAAATTGCTATATAGGCTATATTATATACGTATACGCAGCGCCTCGCGTATCGCGTACACGCAGCATGATTTTTCAATGTGTGTAAACTATACATAATACGTGTACTCAAGCAAAATATATAGTACTAAAACAGCCGATGCTCGCAAAAAGCGCCAACACTTCCATATACTCCACATACGAGAGGGTGAGAGGAAGAGAGAAAGAGAGAGAAGTGAAATGTGATTCGTGTGCAGTGCAGGCTGCTGCTGCTTCAGTTGCAGTAGCAATATACATGCTTGTTTCCATACATGTACGTGCGTGTAATGCGCTCAATTTTTCTCGGTCAATAAACCTTTTTTTTTAACTGGCGACTGAAAAAGTTTCGATGGAGATAGGACAACATAAAAAACAAGCGCACGAGTTAGAGATGATGCGGGGCGTTTCGTATAGTGGGCGTCGAGTGATTTTGTATATCATCATCATCATCACGGCGCTGGAATTTCGTGTGTTTACACATCTGTATATGTAACGATCGAGCGAGGGATTCCTTCTAATTAAAAATAATTGTCGACCGCGAGATAAAAGACGAGCGAAAAAAAAGGTGAAATACGCTCTTAATCACGGCCATTGCCGCGGCGGTACACGAATTAAGGTAATATATTTCATTGCGGCCGCGACTACGACGACGACTCGAGAAAGTGAAAAGCCACTTGCACACATACAACCGCGTTTATATAGTGTACGTAGATATATATAACATCGAGCGCGGATCTTTTTCCTTGCGCTTATTTGAAGACCAAAGCCGCTTATGCAGAGAGAAAGAGAGAGAGAGAGCGAGGAATGGCGAATGCGAAAAAAGAACTTAAAACTTGGGAATAGTCATTGCCGAGGAGAGAGAGAAAGAGAATTGAGAGAGAGAAGCTTTACGGAGTTAGACCATTTTACGTATTTTCATTAGCTAATGAAAATAAAAAAAAAACACAAGATAAGAAGAAAAGGGGGTAAAAAAAAGGAGAAGGAAAAGGAGGTGAAATGAGAAAAATATACGATGAAGTAGCTGAACGTCTTGCAAAGTATTGAATTCAATTCTTCTCGAGAGATTGTAAAAAATATACGACTTTGGGCTAGTATCCGACGCTTTATGTTTTTCAGTGCTCTTGTTTCTCTCTTTCTCTCTCGCTCTCGCGCTTTAAAAAGAATCTTACGCGGATAAGGGAGCAAAAAAAAAAATACTAAATAAAGGGAAGCGAACGAATCTCTGTACACGATGTTACGCGTATATATTATATATATATATCGATATTCGCGTCGCAACGGCTGCATAGCCCAAGAGAGAGAAAATTGAAATACCTCGGGCATATTCGAATCGGTTGAATTGAATCGCAACTGTATAAACGCTATATACCTCGCTAATTTTCATTCCAAAAGAGCCCGCGCTTGTGTACATGCGAGCGCGCGCGTGTGTGTGTATGTGCAGTGCAATTGCAGCTGCAGCAGCAGCGGCGGCAGCTAGTTTGAAACGCGAAATGGTCTGATTAAGGTGCAGCAGCAGCACCTGCACTCGAAAGCGATGATTATGTGCTTGAATACTTCTCGACTCGCGAGCGAGCGAGCGCGCGCGCGACAACACTTTGTTGGGAGTCATTTTCCAGATTGTTAAGCAGTGAATAGAGGTGCCACGGAAAAAAGGTCGAAATTTAAAAAATAAAGTATAAAAAAAAATTTCTCTCCCTAGTTCTCCGCGTGAAGTGCAGCAGTGGCAGCAGTAGTAGTTATAACTCCATCTTTCTTATATAGGAACGTCAAAAAGCTCGACAACGACCCGAGCGGCCCCCGAGCCGAGAACCGTCGTCGCAGGCTCGCTCGCGCGAGTAGGTAATGAAGTCGGTTCTCGTATATAGCACACACACACACGCAGCATCGCAGTATAGTAGTATCGCCTCGCTGCACGATGCGGATTATATTCTCTCTGTCTGCGCGTCCTTCTCTTTCGCGAATCACGATCTCTCGTCCGCTATATACGCGCGCGCGGGCGACGGCTTTATCGTCGTCGCGTCGCGCCTCTCTTTTATACGAGTATATCATGGTATATAGTGCGTCGCCCGAGATTGAGACTCGCTCATCGCGTCTCATTTCATATTATATACCCTCGCACAAACGTATAGGAGAGACCGAGGAAGAAGGAAAATAAAAGCGGACACCACCGTAAATCTCTCGAGTGGAGCAGCAGCCACTGCCTCGTGTTATATATATATATATCGTATCTTTACATTGTCTGACGCGATTGAAAAAGGTTCGCGCACATAACTCGAGTGTGCGTTTGTGTGTGCGCGCGCGAATGTCTCCAGGTCCGCTGTTTTATGCGCCAGCGAGCAGAGCCGAGAGCTACGTGTGCTCGTACACACACGCGCGTGTACGCGTGTCGCTTATCTCTCTCGCGAGAGTCATTTTCTCTCGCTTACTTTCGTCCGCACACACATACACGCTCAAATATATGTATAGGGCGCTGGCACGTAGTACTATGTGTGTGAGCGTGTGAGAGTGCATCTGGGATTTGGGCGTCGTCGTCGTCGTCGTTGTACACTGCAGCAGCCGTCGTATATGTACCGCGTCGACGTCATTATTTTGCGAGCTCGTGTCGCTGGCCAAATTGTGCGGTTTTTGGGAGCACACTTGCGCTCTCCTGCACTCTCGCTGCTGCTGCTGCTTCGCAAAAGTCTCTCTCTCTCTCTCGCCCTTCGTCGGCGGCTGTGCACATATATACAGTTTATATAATATACATGTAACGCAGGGGGCTCAACGTGTGTTGCGGGGCTCTCCGCGTTCCCGAACTTTCGACTTCATTAGCAGCTGCTGCTGCTGCTCCTCGTGCATATACACGCGCGAAGATGCTATAACACGAAACTTGCACTCACTTGTACACTATACATAGCTATGCTCAGCGGCGTATATATATATACGCAGTCACGGTGGGTATGCCGCGCGCAAAAGGGCTGCAAACTGTACCGATATAAGTGTAAACGTCGTTCAGACGATGTATCTCGTGATTTAGTGCAAAACGCGACTTTATACGCATACAGCAGAGCGCCGACAATAAACTTTGCGATTTATTGCGTTCAACGAATTTGCCCGCTCGCACTTGTGTGTTTAACTACGCGCAACCCCGTGCACGCGCAAGTGTGGGAAATATATGTATTGTATAAAAGAACTTGGACGAATAGCGAATGAGCCGAGAGGAAATCGAAAGAAATCATTATTGAATGCGAATTTAATTGATGGCAAACATCATTAAAAATGAATAAAAATAAATCGTCAAAAAAGCAAGAATTTCGACACATTAATAAATTCGGTTGAAGCAACTTGAATTCAAGTTTGTAAACAAATTCAATTCGAATTGACGTCTTTTGATTATCTTGCACCAGAAGTAAAACTTTACGATTATTTTTTTTTTTCTTGATTTGTTTTAGCTTTTTGTTTTTGATACTTTTGAATTGAATTTATTAACTTGCTTGAATATTATTTTTTTTGTTGAATGTAATCTTTTGTCGAATAATTTAAGTATTAATATTCCCAAAATCTGTTCTATATTGTAATAAGACTCATCGGAATCGATGGTATGATATTTGCTAGTGAGCTTTTCGATTTCATCAACAGATGGCGCATTTTGAACTCGCAAGGGAAAACAATGTGCGATTAGTATATATCCTCTTTCGATTCTTATCTTTAGATATTGATATGTATACGGGTCAGATTCAGAATTTTTCAAATAAACGCCGATTGAATTGAAGTTCGATTAAAGCTTCCTAGCTCATTCTAGGGCATAACAAAGATTAATGCGAAATTCTGAAGACATCTGAAAAAAATGTAAATATGATGAACTTTTGAAACGGTCAAAATTTATTAAAATTTGACAAGGAATTTAAAAAAATTTTTTTCAAATTTTTTTACCGGAACCATCAGGTTCCAGGAACCTTTTTTGTTAAAAATAACGTTCGTCGGCTCCAGACGCTATCGCCTTCAATTAAAAAATCTGAAAAAATTTGAGATTATGTATTTTGATGAACAAAATGAGAAAAATTTTTTCCAGATTTTTTGAGGCTCCGTATCGCCTTAAAAAAATTATTTTCGTGAAAAAAAACGGGTTTTCAGCTCTAGGCTTCATGGAAATGAATGAAAAATTCTGAAAAAATTCAAGGAATCGTTTTTTGATGTCAGAATTAAGAAAAAAATACTCCGGTCTGGTACATCGAACCATTTCACCGAAAATAAAATAATTTAAATTTTCAATGATTTTTTCTGAAGGCTTGAAGCACTCGAAAAATCTGAAAAAATTCAAGATTGTTTAGATTGTTGAAAAGTACCTTCATGAATTTTTTCAGATTTTTTAATAGCTTCAGGCCTTCAGAAAAAATATAGATAGAAAATGGACGTCTATAGGGGAGGAGGGGGGTAGGAGGAGGAGGGGGTCCAAAATTTTGGTTTTGGCACTTTTTTATCATGTACTATAACACACCAAAATTTCAGGAAAATCCGTGAACCTCGCCTGTCGGTTTATTTGAAAAATTCTGAATCTGACCCATACTTATTCACAGATCAATATACATATGAAGATAGCGTTTTTTTTCTGAACTAGCTTTAAATTGGAAAGTCCAGCAATACAGACGAGCGTCTCGAGCATCATGTACGATACGTACAGGTCTGATTGTGGCGAAAAAAAATCTGCAAGAGCAGCCATAACGTGGCTTATAATTATAAGCTACGAGCTCTCGCTCTAGCTCGGAACGAAGACGTCAAAATAAAGGCACACCGGCTCATCCTCTCTCGGCTTATTATATTCTCTTCCTGCCTGACTCTGGCTTTCTATATATCTATCTTTTTTTCGGGTGTGGGTGAGTGTGTGTGTGTGTGTGTAGTCTGCGTAACGCCGCCGCCGCCGTCGTGGCGCTAGACTCAACATCGGCATTGTCGAGCGTAATAACAAGGGTCAAAAGCGCCAGGTATAATAATGCCCCGAGCAATATAGCACACCGTTCGCGGCGTTTTTTTTTTTTTTTTTCATTCTTTCTTTCTTTCGCTCTTAGAGATTTTGTAGACTTGTATACGCTCGTGCAAGGGAAAAAATTGGCTCCGAGGCTCTTTATCGGCCCCGACAAGAGCGCGACATCGAAACATCGGAAAGCGAACATTTCAGATTATACACGTTACCGAATTTTCCCTAATCTCGTGAACGCAGCTTGAGAAAAAGCTCTCCGACTACTATTTTACTCTCTGCGCGAGCAAAAGCTCTCGGCACGCAAAAGAGTTGTTGATAAATTTAAGTTTCTTTGAGAACGAGAGTAGAGCCCGGAATCAAAGAGCTGAAAAAAAATATATATTTTTTTTTCTTTCCACCGAAATTGATACGAGCGTGCACAGAATTTCTCCTCCGGGGCATGAAAGGAAAATTTCCAGACACAGAGGTTGAAACCCCGAAAAAAAAGCATTAATCAAGTTGAAATGCGAAAAACGCGGAAAAATCTTACACACAGTAGCAGCAGTAGAAGCAGCAGCAGCAGCAACTGTTATTATATTTTACATACAGCACAAGCGCGCATATTGTTATAAAGCAGAGGAAAAGGCCAAAGAGAAAAATGCAGTGGTGGTAGCTAGCTGGCGGCGGCCAACGTGTCCATAATAGATAATCCCACAGAGCGCAGCAGCTTCAGCAGCAGCGAGAGGAGAAAGAGGAACATAAAAAAGCGAGTGCGCGCAGCGGTGGTAGTTCTCTTCTTCCTCCTCCAACTCCTGCTTCTCCTCGGGGGTGGAGGAAGAAAAAAAAAAGGACCACGGGTCACAAAACAAAAGTCAGCTGAAAAAGTGTATAAGATTCCGGGAGAAAGAGAAGAAACGAGAGAAGAAAGAAGAAGAACGGGTGAGCGCGCGCGAGAAAGAACGAAGGAAAGAAATAAGGAAAGAGAGAAATGCAGAAAACGCGCGCGCGCGCAAAAAAAAAAAAGAGCAGAGCAGAAAGCACTACTCCTCGAGTGGGCGGGCAACATTGTTTAAGCTCAAGCGAAACATACCAAAGTTCGGTGGTGCAAGTTGAGTAGGCGAACACGTACGTAGAGCGAGTATACGTTTGTGTACGTGTGTGTGTGTGTACGTGTGTGTGTGTGTGTGTGAGTTGCGCGCATGTATAGGTACGCCGCTGACTGCCGTTCGTGCACTCGATCTTGTATGCTGTAACGAATTGAATTCCGCATTTTCCGATTCACCGCCGCCGCCGCTGCCAGTCAGTTGAGAAACTTTAAGTTTTATGTTGCAGCAGCAGCAGCAGCAGCCGCTCGCGCGTGCTCGCTTCTTCTACTTCTGCCACTGCTGCTGCTGTCTATGATTCTTAACGTCGGCGCGTTTGAAACTTTCGAGCCATTACAGACGCGCGTACGGACTGTTCAATGAGCACAAAAACAGAATCAAACGCGAGTCGAGGCTTTTATACGCGCGTACGCGACTATCTACGATTACTACCCACAGGAGTAGCCGAGCAGCGCCGTAATCATTTTTCTTCGCAAATACATTATGTAGTCGAGTCGATTCGCGAGACGCCGCCCTCTCCCTTAAACCATGATGTTCTCGGCTCCTTGTGTAGTTGTAGTATACACCACACCCTTTGAGACGAGCTTTTTTTTCTTTCTCAACTCTCTATGCGCTAAGGAAAATGAATAAATTTGACTTGGTCAAAGCTTTTGAAAAAACAATAATACCCAGGACTACATCTCGCTTACTTTATCAAAGTTTTCATGCTAATGACTTTGGTGGAGTGCTCGACGACTACGACGACGTCAATCGAGCAGCAGCAGCAGCGAGTAATGCAAGAGTCCAAACTCCGCAGCTCAGCAAGTGCATATATATTTTTAGTAAACTTCTCAATACCGTGATATATACACACAAAGAGCTCGTCTACTTTAACTCGACGCTTTTTCCTCGAAGAAAATATTGAATTTGCTCCCCGAAAAGTTTACAAGCTCGTCTTTTGCGCCAAAAAGAAGGATTCGCATTATCATCTTGCTACATAGGAGCCTTACCCACGGTTTATAACGTGGCAATATATACATCTTGGCTGTGGCAAAAAGTGCTTAAAAGTTTTCATTCGAATGTCGGCCAATGCTCCGCACAACTTCGATCCAGTGGCACTTCTGCTGCTGCATGATCGATCATTCGTCGGATGGACTCTAATTTAGTCGGACTCGACGTTTATATACACCCAGCAGCAGCTCTTTAAGCATCGGTGAATATGAAAAGATGCGCGGCGCTACCTGTACCGCTGCAATTGTGCAGGTGTTTTCGCGTTTCGAACTTTAACTATTCATCCCTTTTCTATATTATATGTGTACACATATGTACACGTTAAAAGCTTTTGAAGCTGCAATCGCGCGCATGATATTGAAATGTGAATTCCGATTGATAGTAGGATACGAGATCCTTTGAGAGGGAGAGAGAGACCTCCGCGCGACTGGCGAGAGATCGTTAGACGCAGCGTACATGCGGATAATGGACTTATGTATTTCGCATTTAAAAACGTTGATGCGCGCGCATCGCCGCGCATCTGTTTGTCGGTATAGCTTTCTATATTTCCTCCACAGGCGCGCGCGAGCCCGGCGATAAGCGATAACGAATCGATTTATGCAGATGCGTATTAAGCAAGCGCCCAGCAGCACCAGCAGCTCAGCTGATATATCGATGGCTCGGGTACGAATTGCTTCTTTTTCTTCTTTCATTGCAAAAATTTCATACGTCTCTCTCTCTCTCTCTCTGCACTGGATCGTGCTCATTTGCACATTTTTTCAATAACCATCGGACGCACGCACTAATTGAGCGAGAGCACAGGGAGAAATAGTTTTGACGAGCATTTACTTATTCATTTTTTACTGCCGCGCGCTGCAGCAGTTTGACGTTCTGTAGTACCGTGCCACCACACGTGCCACTGTGCGCACTGCTTTTATGTACCTGCCGTCGCAGTAAACTCGTGTCAACCGCGCGTACGCGCGATGTTATATCGCGCTTCTGCTCGTATCGCCGCGGATAGCCTGTACTAATGTTTTTGATTCTCATTAATGTCCAGTGCATCCACTCTCGGTACGCGCTCGTGCATTCGTATTCGATTTTTCATGCGCTCGGCGTCGACGTAATCGAAATATATGCGTTTGTGTGTGTTCATTTACGTGTTATCAATCTATGACATCGGCAATTAATTCCGCTGTTACTATACATATTTTAGCGTGTATGTATCCCGATGAAAATGATCAAACGACGACCTGATCGAATTATGTAATTGTTTTACACACACGCGCGCGGGCTAAAACGAGTTTAATGCTAATGAAAACGACTGTGTGTTCTAATGAATTATAGAAGATGTCAATATACAATATCGACAGTCGTACAGAGATAGATAGATGCCATTAAATCGCACGGGGGGACGATCACGAGTACAAGATTTTTTTTACTCTCACGAAAAATCACTTCTTCCGGTCGCCAATACCCGTTATTATCTATATAGTACACAGACAAGGCATTATAATCGCTTATACACCGTGCCGTAAGCGTTTTCCCTTTCGCGCGTGCGACTCCGTCTCTCGTCTGCAGTATACATAGTGCTGCTGCGTGTTACGTGTGGTGCATGATCTCGTCAGGCGGCTGCTGCTGCTGCTGCATCTTTCTCATGGCGGCTCTCAGCCGCGCGCGCGCGTAATTTCTCGCAGAGAGTATGAATAAACATGCTATATAACGCGCGCGCGCGGGCGTCTGTCTGTGCTCGAGCTCGCGCGAGTGTTTATACACGCACGCACACTCGCGCGACGACGACGACGACGACGACGACGACGACGACGACGAGACTGCAGAGATAATTGCATTGGGCTCTAAGAGATGCTGCTGCTGCTGCTACTGATCTTGTACAGTAGCAGTATATAGACCTGGATGTTGCTGAGAGCGCAGAGGAGCTGTTAATCTTTCGACTGTGTATGTATATGGTTACGTCGCACGATATGCAGCCGATATCTCTATGCCGCTATTTTGCTTACACAGGTCGAACGCCATGGTCGCCGTAAAGAGAAAGAGCAAAATTTCATATTGTTCCCGATGTGCTACTGTACACTCGTGGCGCCGTGCAATAAAAATAAAATAATGATAATGATATTTAGCGCCGGGCGAGTCGCTCGACTTTCTGGGAACGGTTTCTAAATTATTCATTAAATTCACGCCCGAAATTATTACGCGACGAGTGAGACGCGTCTCTCATTATAAAATCGTGCGGTTGCGCGGAGGCATTAAACTTGGATTTTATACGATTACAATTGGAGATGGCTTACTGAAGTAGCTCGCTCCGATCGTTTCCTATGTACTATATCATTACTAATTGAATAGACGATGTATACAAGTTGTGCGTCGAGGTAAATGTTTTGAAACGTTCGTCCGAGTATAACGACCGATCGTTGACGCGTTGTGATTTTAATTACGAGTTACGACACGACTCGATTACAAAAAAAAGCTTAGATTTAATGCAAAGATCGATGTTGAGTGAGACATTAGAATTATAGCGATTGACACTGAATTTGATTCGAGGTACTTTTACATGATAATATCATTGATGACAATTAATGTACCAGTACTGATTTAATTATTTCACGAACAATGCCGGAAATTATGTGTAAATTATTTGTATTGCGAAAAGTAACGAAAAAAAACATAATTCTATACTAAACTTCAAACGTTTTAAATGAAATTAGTCAAATAATGCATTACGAAACTGACATCGACCGCTAGATGGCGAGTACCTTTCAATCTGTAAATCTGCAAGTGACAAATCAAAATAACTGTATATATAAGAAAGGTTTACATATCGAAGGATGTGATGTTGCTGTCGCGTGTATGTGTTAAATAATATTTTGATGCGACTCGGACTTCTCTACTTTGGTCGTCGGCTATATAGAGTCGCCTCGATCGTTGTCCACAATTTTCCCGCGAAAACGTTTGTCTCGGGGACGCATTACACTGCACAAGAACCAATCAAACAGGGTGTGATTTCGAACTCCGTGCTCGTCGCTTAAGACTCGGATAATCGAACGACGAGGTACTCAAACGAGCTGCATCGATGCGTTCCGGGGTATCATCGCACGAGGCGCAACACAACCCACAGCACCCCACCTCGGCTTATACGTCACAAAGACCCTCCCGAATGGTTTGTGTGTATCCTCGTCGAGCAGTGATGATCTTCACGGCTGCGATTTCGGATTCGGTAATTATATGGATAGACAATTCCTCTCGGCTCTCCATCGAGTGCTGCGCTGCCTTAATACGAGATAGCGCCTCGGAAATCGAAATTGCATTATCCGTCGCGTATATCAATTGTTCCGAACGTTCTTGCCGGTCGAGGTAAGAGATGAGCCGCTTCCCTCGCTCTCGATCTTCCGAAATCTATACCTATGCGTATTTGTCTGTTTGCGCAGTGTATGCATACATCTCTCACTGGTAAGTCGTCGTCGTCGTCGGGCTCTCTATACTCAGGATTGACGCTAGGATTGTCAACATTATCTTCTAGAGCAATCCAATTGAAACCGATAATGCAGCCGCCACGCACACTCCTCCGCCGCGTAGCGACTCTGTTTATCCGTACACACTTTGCGCCCTTCGATTACTCCGATTCCCTCCGATGCCGTGTATAATCTGCGTTTGCAAGTGTGTGGTCGGAAATCGAGAGAATGGCCTTCGAGTGATCTGTGCGTCCGCTTGTATACACAATTCGATTTGCCTACTTCGTTCCGTTATTTTGGTCGAAAACGAGCACATTTATATACAATTTTATATATTTTGTTTTTTCATAAATTTTACCCGCGAACGTTCGTACGTGTGCAAAAAAAAACGCCGTTATAATGAGAATTTATTTTAAAATAACTGGCATACATATCTTCCTCGCTGCAAACAATGAAGCCGCACCTCTCTCTCTCTCGCTCTATGTACATGAAAAGATCCGAAAGGAAAATAGTATTCGTTTCATTTGAAATATTGTTCCGAATCAGTAGCGCACGAGCTGCAGCAGAGGCGCAGCAGCAGCAGCCAGTATTTGCATTAAAAACTAACTTTTTTCCCGGTTTTTTTTCCACCCGATTGTTTAAAGTAAACAACATGCTGGCGAACTCGTGCGCGCTCGCCTATCTTTTAACTTTACACTCGCGGACACACGGGTCTCTGTCTGTGTGTGTGAGAGGCAGAGCTAGTGTTGCATACCTACGTTTTATACGCGTATATTGTGACACGACTCTGACATCATTCTTTTGAAAATCCATAAAAAAAAAAGCTTTGTCCCCATTTTCTGTATACTTGCTTCCTCTTTTTTTTCTCTCTCTCTCTCTCTCTCTCTCTCTTTCTGCTTTTCATTATTACACCTTCCGACTTTCGAACAATAGCTGGGTGCAATTTTTGTAGAACACCTATGTGTACGTATATAATACTCTCTCTCACACACACATACACACACACACGTGACTCATTCGAGTACAGACGCGCAAGGCTGGGATTAGGAAGAGAGGAAAAAAAACTCCCTCGCAGATTGCGCGTGTACAATACGCAGCCTATGAGTATCGACTGACGGGAAATGCAGCACGCATAGCTATAGGTAAATATTGGATAAAAGTCGGCGTCGCGCACGCATTTATAATACACACGAAACGAAGCGTGTATATGTATATGTGGAGTCTCGCCGCGGATGGAATCGGTACTTTAAATAATTAGCGAAATTTAAAGCTCGCCGCGCGGTTCCTCGATGACCCACCGCACCGCGCACGACGACACGTGACGCGTGGAATTCGCAATTAGCTCGCTCGCTCTCTCTCGTAAATATATATGGATGGATGGGGTCGAGCGTTTGCAGTCATTCACGTTAATTTATGCATTTTCACTCGATTTCCGTCATTTGTCTCTGGAAGAACATTTGACACGGTACGGAGCTCTCGCTGCACCAACGGCACCCCGGCATGTATGCGCTGCACTGCACGTATACGTATAATACGAATAATATACATCGGTGCGGTGCAATTGCCGAGGTAAAGAGCTCCGAGCTTGCGCGCGTATTGTACAACGTCGAATACGACTCTCTCTCTCCCGTAGCTGTCATCGTGCGGCCGCTGTAATACGTGTCGCTCAACAAGATCGTTGTGCAGCTATTACACGGCTGCACTATATAGCTATATAAGGTATATCATAGAGACGTTGTTGTAAACGAGCGTCGCAACGAACGTCGCACCCACAGATATATCAGAGATAGAGCATCGCGTTATGTAGTTATAGTTTGGCTGTAATATGTATCGTATAATATCGTCGACTGCATACAACACTGCTGCTGCTGCTGTTGCTGCTGCAGCTCGAGAGGATCCATTGTTATAAACGGATTTGTTTTCGTCGATGTGCGCTCTAATGAGGCGAGTGCAGAGTGTAGTCTACGAAATATATATTTAACGGACTTGATACGCGAGTATAATAGAATCGCAGTCGGTGGTTCTCTCTCTCTCTTTCTCTCTCTCTCGAGTCTCGACGTGACGCGCGCATCATTTGGCTTTGTGTAGAATTGCGCGCGAAAATCTGCATCGGATGTAGTCCATGGAGATCGTTACATCGCGCCGAAATTTTGTGGTGGTATGGCCCTGTGTCAAAGTTCTCGTATTATATGTAAAACGTGGCGTATGCGACGTTATGGATGATACATGCATGTCGTCGTTGCTCATGCCATCGTCGTCGTCGAGTTCGAGTTCTTGCGTTGTCAAAAGATCCGGAGTAATAAACATCGGCTGCTGCTGCTGCTGCTGCTGCTTCGTGCCAGTGCAGGTACCAGCATATTAGTTCCTCGTATATGGTCCAAAGTCCCCTTGAGTGCATGAGCGTGCATCATGTAAATCTTGCCAGAGTCGGGGCACGTAAACTATCTCTCACGGTGTTTGTATGCGACTACGACGAGCCAAGGCTTAGTGCGTGTGTGTGTGTGTTGCCAACGCGCAGGTGCATTTGAAAACTTTGGCGTATTTTCCTCCCTCTTTTTTTTTGCAAAAAAGTTCGTTTCTCGTGGCCTTCTTTTTTTTGCCCTCTCGAAGAAAACGAGGAGAGAGGAGAGAAATTTAGCGAAGACAAGTTTTCATGCCACGCGCGCGAAACGAACGAACGAACGTATAACCGATCGATCGAGCAATAACCCCCGAGCGCGAGGCACCGTGTGTGTGTACGTGTTTGTAAAAATCACCGTGTGCAGTATTGCGCGGCTGAAACTTTCGCACCGGCAGGAGCAGCAGCAGTCGTCACACGTGTGTGTGTGTGTGTGTGTATTTTAACATCGGTCAGCCATATACACATTCTGGCGAACGGGTAAACACGATTTTTCGGGGCGTAATATATGAAAAGAATCGAAAAGTTTTCGGTTCGCATTTGCTACGCATCGAAAACTCCCGTATATATAGTAGTGGCCGCTACACTAGTGCAGCAGCAGCGTTACAAAACATGCACTGTATATGTGCTATACTCCCTCTCTACTTTTATATAGCGCGCGCGCGCCTCGACCGGCTTTATATCGGAGCGAGAGAGGCTCTCTTCCTTTTTTTTTTTCGGCACATCGGCTTTTCGGCATAGTGTCGTACCCCCCCGCTGTGACTTCTTCCGCTGTGCTGTAATAATATTTCTCGTTTCGCACATACACACACACACACACGACGTAGCAAATCGTGTCTTGCTCGATCGTGCACACCGGCAGCAGGCGAGAAACAAAACTTAGCTCGTGAAGGAAACAGCAGCAGCAAAAAAAAAGAAACAAAAAGAGGGTAAAAGGGACGACGTGATATCGCGCGAGACTGCGCGCCCATGCCATGTAAACGGCTCTCGAGTCGCGGCTGATTGCTTTAGTTTTCGTACAGCGCGTGCTGCTGCTGCTGTGTTATATAGGCTTCATTTTGATTCTTTTGTTTCCTTGGCTGCTGCTGTGCTCTTCTCTTTGGAAAATTATCCGTTTAACACCAAGCAGCAGCAGCAGCAGCAATAGCAGCAGCATACCAGAGACGAGAAACTGAAAATTACGCATCAGCTGTTGTACGCGCGCGAGCGCCTTCTTCGCAGTTTCTTTTACGCTCCCACCACCCGCGGCGCAGGCCTTTTTCCTTTCGCTCGTATAATTTTTACCTGCGTGAATCGCGCTGGAAATTAAAAGTTTGAAAATTATTTTTGCCGAGGCCAAAGCAGGAACAGCAGTCAGCGGCAGCATCGAATGAATTTTCCTAGCCTTCCAGCTAGCTAGCTATACACTGCACTACTGCGTTCTCGCTCTCTCTCTCTCCGACGTCGACGACTTCTTTCGACTCGATGTGATGGCCCGGGCTGCTGCTGCTGCTGCTGCTCATCGTCGTACTTTTAATTTCAAAACTTTGATAAGCTGCAGAGGAAAAAAAAATTCTCCGTTTCTCGTTTATTTTTTCAAATTATTTCAACCGCGCGCGCGCGCATGTACATGTGTCACAAATACGTGTGACGACGCATATACACACACATACACACACGTCACGTCGCGTACGAACTTTTTAAATTATGCTTCGTAACGAGCGCACGTTGGTGGTGCAGAGTATAGAAAAAAAGTCCCCGCAGTGTTTTACACGCTGTTGTATACATAAAATCAGTGCATATATTATTATAAGCTAGCTCTCGGCGCGCGCGCGCGTAAACATTAGCCATAACAGTTAATCCGATCAAAGCACGAGTCTCGCGCGTGTATGTGTGAGAGTTTACCTCGGCTCTTGTTCAGCCTTTACTTGCCGCAGTTTTTAATCCGCGCAGCTGAGAAAAAGAGAGGGAGTGAGATGAGACGAGAGCGAAATTTTTGCCCTTCGTTAAAACGTGTATGTAAGCGCGCTCGCGCGATGGCATGCCGTAATCGCGTGTGTGTGCTGCACCGCCAGAGAGAAACAGAAAGAGTAGAGCTTTTTAATATCTCTTTCGCAAATAATACAGCAGCAGCAGCAGCAGCGAGCTCGCGCCCATTTAAATTAGCGAAATCTCGATTTATGCTTATAGTAAAAGCAGCCGCTGCCTGTATTAGCCATTGCCGGGGCCAAAGCTCTTTACGAGCCGCAGGAATTTTTTACGAGCGTAAGCATCAAAAGCCTCGTCGTAAATATATCATAAGCGCGCAGCGAGCTAGGCTGGGCGGTGGTGGTGCTAGTGCGACAGCGACGACTACTGACTGCGTTATATATATATATTGGTTATTATATGTATTGGCGCATCAATGGTTGAGATTGGAGCCTTCCCCGACTGAAGAGGAAATATTATCGATATCGGCCGCGGCAGCCGAGAGCTAATGCGAGAGAGAAAGAGAGAGAGAAGCGAACGAGATATCTCTCGGGTATTTGCCGTCGCTTTTGCTAATTTTGCCGGGTATAATATACTTTATGCAGGACACGTCTGAAGAGATCGTGCACCTTTTTCGCTTTTATACGTATACGTCGCAGCTATGCAGGCCAATTAATATTCCGCGAGCGGCAGGATACACTCACACACAGATTTGGAGCGTACTACCGTGTAGATTTAAAGCCGAACGCGTATAGCGCAGCTACTGCTGCCTTTTTGCCATATTTTCGCATTGATTGAGAAATTCATATTAGCTCACGGCGATGATGGGCTCATTTTTGCATATCATCCCGAGAGGCGATATGCCGTATTTTAGATATACAACATTTTCTCTACGTATACTTACGTTTAAGAAATTCTTCGATGAAAGCTCGTCTCTTCTCGGCAATGTAGAAACGATCGATCATTCTGCGCGTCGCTCAGTTACATCGCAAATTTTGCCTGCTGCCCTATAGGTTGAATAAATTAAAATACGAATATCGCGCGCGTGGGTGGTTGTTTAGAATCATTGTATCGTCGCGAATTATGCGACCGGTTAATTCAGCCGAGAATCAAAGCTTAGCTATATGTATAGAAAATCGTACGGAAATCACGATCTAGCACGTGCGAGTAACTTGAAATGTACGTTTTGAATTGTCTACACCACCGGTCGACAAAGAAGAGAGAGAAAGCACTCAGCTGTGAACGAATCTTCGATTCTAGACGACGCCCCCCACTCCTCTTTTGATGTATATAGCTGGCACTACTCGCGCCTTCACTAGCTTAGAAATTCTTTTACCTTTCTATTTGAAGATGGTTCAGTATGTATATATCAGTGCTGCCTAGTGTTTCAAAAATAGTCGCTCGTAGCTCCTACCACGTGTTCTTCGTTTTATAGTAGTTTAACCTTAAAACTGTATTTTTTTCGCTAATTTTATACGTTTGTGTTATAAAATATTGTATGCAACTTGTGCGAATAATCTATTTCGGCAAAATTCCATACGGCACTCGCCTTCGCTTCGCGCTACAACCTCTCGTTTTGCAGAAAAAGCATATTCACAACCGTTCCATTAAGTACTATTATATATTATTCTCGTGGTTGTGACTTTAAGTTGAACAAGTGTTTAAAGCAAAAAAGTTTCATATCAAAAAGTGCTTTTTGTGTAAAAAATAAATTATTAAATTATCAGTGGTTTCGTTCGTGTTAGAGTGCGCAGAAAAATGTCCTACCAAAAATCATTAGAAATATTCACGGAAGAGAGAAAAAGAATGGGTTGGAGTGTCGAAGAGCGGCGTGAGTTTCTTCTTAGAATTGAACATTTGATCCGTAAGTGGAGAGGACCACTTCCTGAATTCGATAATTTATTTGATCCCGAAGAAATAGAATGTCTTCTCAACGATTCCATACATTCTATAGTGGATAAAACGACGTTTGAGAGAGCCAAAGAATTCATCCAGTTTGTGATAAAGACAGAATACACGGACGAGCCTGAGCTCGATAAAGAAGATATGCCATGGCTGTATCACACCACACCTATACATAGCGCAGCTAATAACAACTACGAAGACATCCATGTTATCATCGAGGAGCTGTTCAAAATGTATAATAGCTATGACGTGAATTACATCGACGAGTACGGTTACACTCACTTTCATGTGGCGTGTAAATTTGGATTAGATGAGATCGTTGAGAAATTTCTCGAATTCGAACCGAATCCCATTCATACCGTGTCGGAAGCAGATGATTCGCCACTCGAATTGGCTTTAGAGAACGGACACAAAAAAGTGGCTGAGCGACTGCTCAGGAATGGCGCCGATCCAAATCTGGCCAACAGATGGGGACTCACACCTTTGCACATTTTAAACAAGAGACGCGGTAACAGTGACTTGGTGAAAATGTTCTTCCACGTTAACGACGAATTGAATCAAACTTTGCGGGTCGATGCCCTGAACGACTTGGGCGAGGCACCATTGCATCTCGCTGTGTTCTACGGCAACCTCACGATGTTCCGATTGCTGCTCGAACACGACGCCGATCCGAATCTTGCCAACGGGGAGAAATCGACTCCTCTGCACCTCATTAGTCTGTATGGGCACTATGGCTTGGGAGAGCTATTATTCCGAATCAACGAGAGAAAATATCGAGAAGGAAAGACGTCGCTCGTGCGAGTCGATGTCCAGAACGAGTACGATAACACTGCGTTGCACTACGCTTTGCGGCGCGGTAAAAAAGATATCGCCCGATTGCTGTTGAGAAATGGCGCCGATCCGAACTTGGCGAATAGGGAAGGCTTGACTCCTCTACGAATCATTATTAATTTCCATGAAGTCTACTCCGCGGACTTGGCGAATATACTCTTGAAAAGCAGCAAAGAAGTAAATCAGCTGGTACAAGTCGATCAGCCAGACCGATCGGGCAACATACCGTTGTACTACGCACTGCAACGCGGTAACATGCAAATGATCAGATGGCTGTTGAAAAATGGCGCCTGTTCCGTGCAAGTCAATAAGCCAGATGATTCTGGCAATACACTGCTACATTACGCTTTGCAACGTGGCAACGTATGGATAATCGAAGAACTGTTGAGAAGTGGCGCCGACCCAAATTCTGCCAATAAGACAAGCTTGACTCCTCTACACATCATTATTAATTTCCATGATAGCAACTCGGAAAAATTGGCGAATATACTTTTGGAGGCAAGCTGCCGGCCGCTGCAAGTCGATAAACCCGATCAATCGGGCAACACACCTTTGCACCACGCTTCGCAGCGCGGTAACGTAAGCATGATGAAGTGGCTGTTAAGAAATGGAGCAAATCCAAATTTAACTAATCAGGAAGGCTTAACTTCTCTGCATATAATTATTCACAATCATAAACACCGCTCGTTCTACTTTGCGAAAATAATATTGGACGGCAGCAAAGAATTAGGTCTTGAAGTGGAAGTCGATAAGCCAGATAATTCTGGCAATACACCGTTGACATTGGCCGTGGGAAAATTGTACCCACGATTGGTCGACGTACTCTTGGATCATGGTGCCGATTGTTCCAGATTGATTATACCCTCTAAAATTATGCCAGAGTATCACAAATGTAAGAAGAACTTTAAATTGATATTAGTGTCTGGGATTATAGCCGTCGTAGAACGTCTTCAGAACAGAGGACTGCAATTTAATGAGTCCAGTTTTCTTATCTACTACACTAGAGCGGTGATCAACTACGGACCGAGCAAGACGTCAGCGAATGTCCAAGAATCTTGGTACGACGACGAGGAATTCGCAGAAGGAGCGAAAAAAATAATGATGAAGCCGAATCTGTCACTTTACGACCTAATTCGGTTGCCATCTGATGAAGCGCAAAGACAACTCAAGTCAACAGACTACTTGGAATTTGCGCGTTCGAAAAAATGGGGTAAGCTTCCCATTGGGCCACTGGGAAGAAGTCTTTGGGAGATTTGCGCTGAGCACCTGTGCAAAAATATACCAAGGGCACGCTATTTTTTGGATTGGCAATTAGCACCTTTTCATTAAAATCGATGCACTATACAAATTACCAATTGTGTAATGTAAAGTGATTATCGAATGAATGAAGATTTATATTACATTTGGCTGGTGGTCGAAGATTGATATTTGTTTGTTGACTATAAACTAATTTGAAGACGTGATTTTTTATGTATTATTATATTATTAAAATAAATAAATAAATTGAAAAAAAAAGTGTTTTCATTTGCCTAATGAGTAAGGCCCTCCTCCCTCCTTCAAAAGAGAGCATTAAAACGTGATGAGTTAAACAATTATAAAGTTTTGGGTTTTTCTTTGGATTTTCTTCTATAATTTTCATAATATAATTCAAAAAACCCACTGAAAAGTCAAAAAAAATATTTAGCTAAAAATAAATATGATTTTATCCTTCGATTTGACTCATAGAAATATACAATTTATATAAATTTTAATTGTCGGTAAGCTCAATCTGAATACCAATTTTCAAGCTTCGTTGGTTTACTGCGTATAGATATAGGAGAAGAAGCAAGCATGGCATATAAAAATAATATTGCCCAGTATTACTTATGCTGGTCTCCACTATTTCCCCAATAAATTACCAGAGCTTGAAATTCGATACCTAAAAAAAAAATTAAATAAAAATAATAATAATAATACGTGCGTATCCAAAGCTCCAGCCTGACACATATATTATGTACTGTTCCGTACGCGAGGTGGTCGTACGGGCAATGAGTATGCGAGGTATATATAATATATATGTCTCTGCGAACGCTAATACACATAACGAAGCTGAAAAGAGAGTTCGCGCGCGCGCGTGGGTGCTCACTGTCTGTCTGTCTCTATCTCTCTCTCCGCGACCTGCAGTTTGAAATAATACTGGCAGGCTGCGCGTTCGACAAATATTGGCCCTCATTTTCTCGGTATTGATTCTGCACACGGCTATTTTCCCCTTGCTCCCGCGGATCTCGGTTGCTGCTGCCGCTGCTACCATATAGCCGTGCGTATGGTTGTATGTGCGAGTATACTCGTGCTGCACGCGGCTCTCGGTTGTATACATAGTTTGTTCAGTTCGTTCTTATGTACTCCTTCTGGCTGTGCGTCCCCGAAGCAGCTTGTTATGGGTAAAGCTCGACAAACTTTTGCCTCGCGCACAGAAGAAAAAAAAAAGAAAAGAGCTCGATGAGGAACAAAAATGAGTAAAAAAAAACACAGAAGAAAAAGAGAAATAAAAATTAAGTATAATGGACTCGGCCAAGCTGAATTAGCCCGAGCTTACGCGATGACTCTTTACCGTACGAGAGAATTTCCAATGTGCAATGCTATGATGATGATAATAATAATATATGTGCACTTATTAGACGCGCCCGTCGTCTTATGTGCGATATACTCGTTAGGACTTGCTGAGAATCGTGTTTGTAAATATTGTTTTGCTTTTTCTGTTCCAGGTAAGAAGCTGCGCTGTGCATTCATATTATATTATACATCATGTACATGCGGTACGATACTTGATTCGCAACGAGCGCTGCGCATGGTATTATATGTATAAAAGTCGAGATACTTTCGAGCCTCGCGCATTATACACACAATATACATCCTCGCCGCATAAGATTCTCGGTAAGTCTGTGTTTGTTCAAAAAATTGCATTACTCACTGGGTAAACAATTCTTAATAAGTCCGGACATCGTCGTCGTCGTCGTCGTCGTCGTCGTCTCGAGCTGCAGGTGCACTACACGCTCGCACACGTGTGTCTAACGAGCTGTATAGCATTTGCTACTTTTGCGCGATACTCGAGTTGCGCATTATGTACACACATCGCGCGTCAACGCCGCGGCCAATTCTGAAAAATAAAAATAGTATAATATACCTACATACCGCGCTGATTTTATAATAAGCTTGCGGCGCACGGTTGCAGTTGCGATTGTTTATCGTGCATTTAATAACGCGACGCTCGCGCGAAAGAGAGTAAACATCGCGCAAGGCGTAAGGATAAAAAAACATTTTTTTTGCTGAGTAAATACAGTCTCCAACGACTCAATGAGTAATGCGGGGCTTGGAACTTCGAAAACCCGAAATCGTTGTGCGAGTATAGTAGTCTGCACCTCGGGCGAAAAATCAGATATATATACAGACGCGCGCCGCACTTATAAACTCCTCGAAAACGAAGGGAAAACGGAGCAGAGAGAAAGATATTCCGTATACGAAGTGGCGTCGAAGCGGCAATCGTTTTCTCCTTTACGGACGCACGCACATATAACGAGAGTAGCCGATGCGCGCTTATACTTTAACACAAAGGTCGCGCGCGTACAAAGGAGCAGCACGGCGAAAAAGTATAGTTGCATCGGTGTGCGTGTATTACAGTGCTGTCGCGTGCTTAAACTCAGCTCTTCGGCTCGAGGCATTGCCGGTGGCCACGCAGGGTGCTGCCATATAGCACCGAGCGGTACATCGTATGTGGTTCGATACAGTGCAGTGTATATGTATATAGATGGTTTACTGGACCCTCGGTACACCCAGGGAAATTCGTAAGTGCTTCATGCCTGCGCATCTCATCAGCCCCTTCGTTGTGTATGTGTTGCCTTGCCAGAGTTGGCTGCCGCCGCTGCCCGCTGCGGTTTTCAATTTACGAGACATTTTCAGACGCGCCCTATTGTTCCCTTCGATGCTGTATATATACACACATACACGTTGAATTCGGAGCGGTAGATGTATATGGTATAGTGTGTATAGGACGCATGTCGTGTGCGAAGTGTCTCTCGTGCGTGCGGCATATACGCATGCGCTACCGCGGAGAGAAAAAAAAATTAATTCAGCATTAAATTGCATCGTCGATATATATACCCGACGAGCGTCGAAGGCCTGTAATACTCGCATATGTGTACTGTATAGTACAGAACTCCACGGTTATATAGGAAAGTTTCTTTATGGCTTACTTTTGGCTGATTCATACCATTTTTACCGTGTATATACTGCCCAGAGTGATGTTCGCGCGTTGACGACCTGCGCACGACGATATTAGCGGAGCATGAGTTGGTCGTTCGGCTTCGGCTGGAAAATGACCCTCTCATTCTTCCTCTTGTATAACTTTTGTGACCACGGCCCTCGAGCGGCGAGCGATTTTGAATTAAAATGGTTATACTCCTTTTTTTTCACGTATACGACGAGCAGCAGCAGGAAACGATATAACGCACGAACTATGTGTGTATGCGCAGCAGCAACGCGAAGCACTGCCTGCTACTACTTTCGTACCAATCAGACGATCCATTGTCACGATAAAGGAATGTTTATTGTGCGAACGTTCGGTGTGTCTGTGCGTCCGTGTGCTGCTGCGAGGAACGAAAAATTGAAGACGAAAGACGAGTGCGCGTCGGCCACGTCGTTTCTCCTATTTTAATGGTGATTTATCATTGTGCTTTGTGTTCGCACGCTCGTATTATATGCGTATGTATAGGGCCTCGAGAATTGCGAGATATTATTTATAACATACGGTAATTGTCATTAAGAGCTCTTTTTTCTTCTTCGTCTCTCGGTACGTATAATATAATCATATGGCGTGTCGCAAAAATAACGGAGCTCGCGCCTCTATTTACGCGTATATAGAGATGATATACATTGTCAAAATCCATAATAACGAGTACACACACACACGTACTCGAGGCTCTCCACACTTAACATACATTTTTAATGCGTGAAACGAAATGGTTGAACGAGAGTGAAAAAATATGCGGAGCGTAGTACGCGCGGATAATCAAAGCCGCGTGCTACACGCAGATCAGAAATTCGCGAGAGAGCTTCTCTGTACGCCAAGAAGAAGATGAGCAACTATGTACATCGAAAGCCAAAACCCGCGTACGTGTATCTATATACGAGCTTGGTCGATCGTGATCGGCTTGCACACAGAACGAAACGAAATTGATCCCGCCCCGGCCGTAGAGAATTACTTACGCGCGGCCAACTTTGAGAGGCCCCGATCGCGTAAGTAGCCAACATTCTTCATCGAAACAATCGATGAACTCGACACACACACACACACACACGAGCGTGTACATCGGCCAACTTGTGGCCGTGGTGGTGGTACACTGCTACTGGTGCAACTTGCCCAAGTACATAAGCAACGGCTAAAAGCATTCCTCGTACGTGCAACGTCGAAAGTACTACTACTACAACACGATCAGCGGCTGCAATATCCGCACCGACTGCTGGGCGCGCTCATCCGCGATCGCTATACAGCAGCAGCGGGACAAAAATGCACACATCCTCTATCTTGCATTGCTGCTTCTGATGCTGCTGCTGCTGCAACAGCAGTGACGACGACGATTTCGTCAACAAGTCTCCTCATTATCGCTAGATTATCGCGCTTAAAGCGACGCTGTGCTGCGAGTATATGTATGCGCATGTGTGTGCGCGTGTGTGTGTGTGTGTTTGAGAGAGACAACTTAATGGCCATACTTTATTATTGAAGCCAATCTATACATGCGTGCAAGTCTTTCTTTCTCTGTGTGTGTGTGTATGTGTATTACGCTGCAGGGCGACGGCATTCAGGCCCAATCTACGACGACGAGCATGCCAGAGAGAAGAGACGACGACGACGACGACGACGACTACGACGACTACGGCGCACAAAGAACCGGCGCATTTATTTCATCAAAGACACGACGATCGAGTCTCTTCTTCCTTTCTGGCTCTTTCTCTCTCCTTTCTTCTTTCATGCGGCCTGTGCCCGAGCAACTCTCTCTCTCTCTCTCTCTCTCTCTCTCTCTCTCTCTCTCTATATATATATACTCGAGTGAAGTGTCAGCGCTCTCGATATATATAATAATGTACCTTACTGCCCACTACTACTACGATTATTACTACTATATTCCGGTACGTCAAAACTGCTCCCGCCTTTGCACGCGCCTATATCTACGAGTCGCTTTTTATTTTTGGTCGTAGCTTGTTTACAACCGCGAGCATTCATATACGCGTGTACGAGCTTGACATTGATAATTTTTTTTTTTTAGTATAAGATTTATGAATTATATTTTCAAACTTGGCACAAACCAACAACTTGTTCGATACAACTTGTTCGATACAATCTTCGTCCTTTCGTATTCTCATACGCGCCTCTGCAATTTTTTCCCTTTATACATTCCGTATACACACAGCGCGCACATACTAAATACGTGAATTTATCCCGAGTTTGGGTCAAACCTTATAATTTCTGTACGCGAGTGCGGGGCGGGCATTATAATATAGTTCATCGCCGCGAGAATACACTATACACTGCGCCGCCGTACATTACCATGAGAATGATGTGTGTACATCGTCGCAGTGAATAAGTAATGAGCCGAGCCGAGTATAACTGCTGTCCATTTCATTGATACCGATTCTGTCTCTCTCTCTCTCTCTATATCCCCCTATATATCGTCGTCGTTTGCTCACGTATGCGCTCGTACGTATATATCGCGCACATTTAGCTCTTCCTCTTTCTCTCTCTCTCTCTCTCTCTCGTTCAACTTTTTTTCTCCTCCATTATGTCCGATCGCTCGACCACGACTACTCCTATTACATACATACTCCGGTGCTTAACAGTCTGCATTTTCGCTGTTTTTCACTCTCGTACTCTTTTTTATTCCGAATGGCGCTTTTTATAAATGCTTAATTAGCCTGAAACATCCCACCGTTGATTGACTTTTATTCGAATGTCAATACTCTAATATTTTCTATACCTTCTCTCTCTCTATCTCTTGGCTCTCATAATTGCCACGAACGACGATTTATATAGTCGCATTCGAAAAACCTCGAGCAAGAACGCAATCAATTGCTGTAATTTTATTTGATCAAACTCGCTAACAAATGAAAGCCGATTCAATGGATAAACATAGCACCGAGCCAAGCGTAGGCAGTATCGAGCAAGGGTTTTATATTCCGACAACGATTTCTTGTCCACGAGACAATGGCCACACGACAACCGATATTTACGAGTAAATTATGAAAATTGCGTCTAGGCGCGCATGTAGTTTGTAATATATTTATCAACGTGCGCGCGACTGCGACTCGAATTTCTTAATCAGGAAAATCCATGCATGACCAATAACCATTGACTTTGTCATCGTGCCAAGCCATTTAAAGTTACAGCTGGGTATTCTCTCGAGCTTTCTGTATAGCTCGGGCCAATACGTCTTTGCACACTTTGCACTCGGGCGCGCCAAGAAAAATACAAAAAGTACCGAGTCAGCGCGGCGCGTCACCTGCACCTCGACGTGAAATTCGCGCGCGAGCTCGTAAATGGACGTGCGACAAATAGAAAAAAAAAGTTATACCGCGCGCTCTTTTTTCGTCGTTCTCTCTCGTATACTCGCCCTCACGCGCTTGCACGGCTGTACGAACGGGGCAGAAAACCGACGGAATGGGTGGGAGAGGGAGGAGGAGGCCCGTCGACGTGGATAGCCGAAAAAATAAAATGAAAAAAAAAAGAGTAAAGAAAAAAGAAACGGAAGAAGAAGCAGCAGCACAACTAGCTGATGCTGCAAAGTCACCCTTCATTCCTCTAGACGGAGCCCCACGGCTCGATTTATATACGTATATAGGACCGTATACTTACACGTATACGTTTTAGAATAGAAGAATGAAATTTAGAATTTTATTATTGAAGGTAAATGGTGACATATTTGGAAATGACAATTGTGTGACAAAATTCGATTGTGCGGTCTTTCGATATTAATTTGCTTTTGTAAATTAGAGTCCCACGAGATCATTTCTTAATCATGTTATAAAATTATCCATTGATTCGCATAGTAATACTAATTTTTCACGACCTAAAAAGCGTTGACGTCAGCTAGATGTCATTCTACTTCCAGTGAGATAACTACATTTAAAAATATTCAAGCAGAGATTTGTACAAATAAGTGAAAGTTCGAGTTGGTAAGATTATATCGATGAAAAAAGAGTGTGCGCAGCGATTTTAAAAGATTTTCCTTATCTATTTGAGTATCTAATTTTCTTTCTACACGAATCAGATTTGCATATTTTAATTTATCTAATTTGTCACAATTATGTAAACAGAATTTATTACTCCATAAATCATTCGATCTACTTCAAAACCCAATTAAATAATTGATGTCACGAATGTTTCAAACGATTTTTAATTGGCATAAATCAAGACTCTACATATATTTAATTACACATAGGATTTAAAATCGTATCATCGACTCTTTAGCTAATTTTCTCTTTGAATTTGGCAACTAGAAGCACGTGAAATTTATTCACGAGGCTTTCAACGATAAAACCCAAAAATTAAAGTAAACAGCAAATATCACGACTATAAATTTAATCTCCATGTTGATACTCTTGAAGAGCTTGAGAATCGCGTCTGCTGGCAGGTATGAGACGAGAAAGAAAAATGACAATGTGTAGTTAGTGAATAGAGAGAGAGCACGAGAGCTAGAGGCAAAATCCGCCCGAGTTTGAGTGGTAAAGACCAGTTTCAGAGAACAGAGTTTCAGCGCGCGTTTAATTGGAAGCTTCTCTTTAGTTATACGGCATTTAATGTTTCTAATGAGGCTACTATATATCGAGGCTTTATCTGCAACCGTTGCTCGATTATCTACAAAGAAATGACTTCATTGCGAAGGAAATTCGTCAACTCAAAGTAGAAAATCCCCAGCCCAGAGTATCTACGGGGGGGAGCTTGAACATTATATTTACGGCATTTTTGCAGATTTGTAACTTATCACGGAATTCATGAGCTCGAGATTTAAAAAAGAAAAGAAAGAAGGTCAAACGAAAGCTCGCGTATATACGAAGGGCTTAACCATTTGCTCTACCATTTTTAATTCGTACTATATACGAGTGATTCTCGATTATATCGAGCCTTTAAAAATGCAGATAAAGTTTTAACTTTATCACTGCTACGTACCGTGGCTTGAGCTGCTTTATCAGGGCTTGGCCAGCGCAAGCTTTGTGGCAAAGCGCGCGCGCACACACACACAACTCTTATTCGGACACATAGCTCGAGAGAAAGGAGAAAAAAAAAGAACCAACGCTTAGGAGAGAAAGAGGAGGAGGAGGAGGAGGAGGGGGAGGTCGCAGGCAGCTCTCCACCCGAAGATAAAGTGAAAGCCCTAGGGAATTATAATGATACGTGGGATTCCAAAAGGACCACGATAAGCTACCGTTACACACGGTATACATACACAGAGACTCGAGAATGTGGTATATATCTATAGTTACGCGCCTTACCAAACGGCCGGCGTATAAAATATACATATCGAAATTGCCCGGGAATCGTTGAATCCTGAGTGCACCTAATATTCATGGTATCTGGCTTGTGGGAGACATTTCTTCGCGCTGCTTCTTTTTTGGGTCAATTTGTTTTTCCTGCGCGCAAGTTGTAAGAGCCGTCCAGACGACTTTACGATTAATACAATTAGCGCGAGGAGACATATATATTTTGAAAAACCAGTTTGTTCGATTGGTACTCGGGTGTATTAATGCACGAGAGCAAAAAAAATTCAGCGAATCGAAGGTGATAAGGTGATAAGTTTGATTTAGAGGTGAGCGTAACGAATTAATTTTCGACTACGGTTAATAAATTTAACGATAGAGCGAGAGAGATGCCATTTATAATGAAACATATTTTGCCTCGTGAGATTTCGGCCTTTTGGCCGCATGTAAAGGCCCGTAACATTATACTCGACGCACGAATGATCCTCCGTTTGAAGCGAAAATTAGATTACAACGCGACGCGAGGAGTCGAGTCTTTTAGTACGATTAAGTTTGTTTAAGGTATGTCAAATGTTTGACTGGCTCAGACCGCACGCGCGAGACGAGAGAGAGAGAGAGATAGCAGCTTGCTTGGTTATATAGGATAGCGGATCCTTAAAGAGCATCTCGGAGTAATCTCGCTTTTGCGCGAGTGAGATGAAACTCCGCGTCCTCTAATTTAACTGTTGTATCTACTCTATTCTCGCGTGCTCATCCACCCCCACAACTTTGAACAAAGGTCTCGAAAGTATTTTTTTATATTATTGTAATTAACGCGAGATATTTTCAAAAGTTAAGTTTCAGACGTACTTGATTGCATTAATTGTTTTTAGCCATGTCTAGCGTTCTCGAGATAATTTTTATTTACCAGAGAGAAAAATCGAGCTGAGGAAGGTTACGAGTCGTCTCGTTGAAGCTCTTAGCGTGACTGATATCATCTCTCTCTCTCTCTCTCCCTTAGAGAAGGTATCGTCTCCTCGAGATAGCACTTTTTCAAGGAGGGTAAACGCCTCGTATTCTCCGTCGTTAACAAAGAGACGCGCGCAAACGGTTGTACAGGAAAAAAAAAGGGCGGCTGCGCTCGAGCCTGAGCAATGAGAATGGCCAAATGGTTAATCAAAGATTGATTGACTCTCAAACTATATCCCTTTTAACGCGTTCGTCACCGTATCTCGATATTGCTTTGTCAGTGTCGGGCGCCGTGGCTGCGTAACAAGTACGATATGCTCGTGCCGGCATCGCCGAAACTCATGTCTTTTTCCGCACATGCGTGTCCAAAACGCCTTTTGGGCCCTTGTTGCATAAATAACTATTAAATCCAAGAAAATAAAAATCCAATTGGAAAAATCAAGTCTTTTTCCTTTTGGTTGAATTTTTGTTTCTGTTTTTTTTTCAATTTGTTTGATTTTTTTTAATTCTATTGTGGAATATTGTTGAAGTTTAACTTTTAAATTGTGTTCTGCAACAACTGTTGTCGAGTTTTGAATAATTGAACGTTGAATAAAAAAACATCGATCTTAATACTTTTATGTGAAGTTTGTAATTGTGGCAAAATAATAAATGATAATGTACCTTAAATTAAATTATGCAAGTATCTGAGAAATAAGAGAATCATTGTCAACGAGCTTCGAATATCACCGCTAGATGTCATAATCGATTCTAAAAGAGAAACAATAGAGTTTTGTAATTATATCTGTTGTATCTGTAGAAGACTGTTGTCTGGTTTGTAATTTTTTGGATCCATGTGCAATAGCGTAATTTCGTCATACATACTATAGTGAACGACTATACAGTGCGAATCAACAAGAATGGTCCTGAACTACAAAACCTCCGACTATCATGCTCGTTTTTCACGAATTAATTTATTATACCCAAAGACCCACGTGAAAAGTTTTCTCGTCAAAAAAATACATTTTACACAACGTTGCAACGAAAATCATCGAAACGCTCGCGACGTTTGCTTATGTAAATTAAAATTACGCAAACTCCGCGTCGCTGATAACGCCGAGTGCGTGCAGCGCAATAATTATATGACGACGATGCGACACGCTTACGATAATACGTAACCGTATAATTGTGTGCGCGCGCGCGTGCAGCCCCGGATTCTGCGTGTGACAGTGCATCGCGCGGCGTATTACAGAAGCTCGACCGTTATTATACATAGCCGATCGACGCGCAAGGGTAGTTGAAAATCGCTCGTAATGAAACTCGTCCTGGCAGCGAGAGACAGAGATATAGAAAAAAAAGAGAAAGAGAGAGAGAGAGCATCGAAGCGACCACCTGGTCAATTCTCTTTCTGCTCGCCTCGCGCCCGTTTTCATCCCTTGTGTGTTGCTGTGTGTGTGTAAGTGTGTCTGTGATATGCTCGATATATACCACCTGTCTTATACCCCCTCCTCCCCTTGCTCTTCTCTCGTTGTCCGTACATATACCCTGCAGTTCTAGACTGCAGTCTGGCCAGCCGCACGCGCGCGCGCGCGCTCTCGACTCTCGGACTGGCTTTAATTGCAACGAGCCCCAGATTAGCTCCGCGCGCGACGCTGCTGCTACACAACACATACATACATACAGATATACACGCGTACGCACGGTTCGTTATCTTTGTCGCTATGGTCTTTCTTTTTTTACCCCTTGCTCAACGCACGATAATGAAATTCATCTTCGCGCGCGCGCGCGTGTTTTGTTGTTGTTGTTGTTGTTGTCGCGTTGCTCGCGCGTACGCTGCGCTACGTTGTTTTATGAGTTTTTGCGCGCGTGCTTTGCGCATTTGGCAAAGTATACACCGCGGAGCACGAGGCGTTTTTTTCAGTTGCTGCAGCGCGTACCTTGAAAAAAGAACGAAACGTATGCACTAATGCTCATACCGCTGGACGTGTTTCGGACTTCTTTTTCGTATTAGCTCGACTTGTATAACTTTGGAAAAACTTCTGCGCACCCCCCGCCGTTGATCGCGTGAAATTGATGATTTCTGTAATGGTCGTTTATGATGCCGAGACATTCGCGCCAGATTCTTTTCTCGCCGAGCAATACGTTCATTATTAACACTATGAACTGCAGGGTGCTGCTCGACAGTCAGGCTGTAGCCGCTGCTACGGGAGTCGTTTATAAGATATACGCCAAGCTCGAGTCTCGACGTTTCTTCTTCTCTCGTCGTCGTCGTCGTTCTTCGTTGTCGTGCGGCTTGTGACGATTGGAGAGGGATGAGTCTTATACGCAGCGGCACGAGCAGGAGTCATCTATTTTCGAGGACTATTACAAAGACGTGCGCGCCAGAAGTATTATATTATATATAAGAAAGGGGAGTAGTAGTAGTGTCGAAGAAGGAAGGAGAGACGGAGAAAACCCCGAGACTCGAGCTTCGCTGCCACTTCAGTCGCACGTACACACGTACACATACACATACACACAGAGTGAAAGTAACTTTGCTGTTAAGTGCGTACTTACAGAGCTTCGCATAATTTCGTCAGCGCGCGCGCGCGCAAAAGCAGAGGAGAGAAGTCAAGTTTACCCAAAGAGAGACACGAGAGCGAGAAATGGCAGAATAGCGAGAGAGTCGCGATTTCATCTCCGCGTGCAGTGGTCTCTGACTTGCGTAGGCCAAAAAAGGACAGTAATGAAAAAAGAGAGACGAGTCTCTTCGACCGAGTGATTTTGCGACGACTGCTGTACACTTTATGCTGTATAATAATAAACACCTATATAACGTATCTTGCGCGCACTGATTCGAGCGACGCTGTGCAGTAGCGAAAAGCCGGTCCGAGGCAGCGGCGGCGCAGCAACCCTCGTGTTGCGTTCATCGACTATACTGCCCCCCTCGAGCCTTCTCTCTCGGTCTCTGTGTTTGTACAATGTATAATACTTCTTGCTTCGGGTCTTGCTCTCGTACAGTACGAATAGGTAATTCGCTTTAGCTTTGATAAAGTCTTCATTGCACGACTGCTCGAATCTCTGCGCGTATTGTATAATATAATGCGCACGCACGACATACGACACAACAGACCGAGATGTCGAGGGCTATAAGGCAGTATGTATATACGGTTATCAAACCTCCGAAGAGATTATCCGCGCGCACGCCTTATATATACACCTTAGGACGTGCGCACAACTGTATACAAATCTATGCTAATCAGTTTGGACCGAAGAGGGACTAAAAAGTTTTGCCTCTATATGTATATAGATTTCTGCGAGAGAGATACCGAGAAAACAACGCGCGAATAATGACGAAGTTTTATAAATTTATCGCAAACTTCGTATCCGGAGGAGAGAAGCAAGTGAGTCGCGAACTCGCGCGAGCCAAGTATCATATTATCGTCGTAATTTAGGCGACGACGAGCTGCATGAGGGTATTCAGAGGCCTCGCGTTCGTCTAGATACGCATAAGCATACGGGCATCACGTGTCTCTCGAGCGACAACGACGCGACGTATACCGAATGCCTGCCATGGGCTCTGAGTTTGCTCGCGAAAAATATACAAGTATATCACTCGTGCAAAAAAAAAAAAACTGAGTCCGAGCTTGCGTACGTATGTACATACAGTACACACACTACGTCAACTTATATAGTGGGATGTATAAAGAGAGCCACTTAATTCATCTTATAAGACGCGTAATATCGCCACTCTCAAGAGCGCTCATACGCATGTGTGCGTCGAGATATATACACGCAGCGCTCGAGACGCACATGTCTCCTACCTATCCTACACTACCTCGCGAGTATTTACGTTAATGTATATACAGCGTGCGTCGGAGCAAGCAGGTTTGCCTGCTATTACGAACGACTTGATAATGACGCGCGCTCGCGCGGAAGGCGGTGTGTTTTAAGCGCGAGTGCAGTGTGCGTAGGCCGGGCGCGCGACGTTAATGCGTCTGTCTTTTGCTGCGCTGCAGCACGTACTTATATAGCTACTGCACCGCGCGGCGCGCTTATGTACTTCGGCAAAGTTCGTACTGTGTGCGTACGCATTGTCTTAGATAAATTATAAGCGACCAACTTTGTATAATAACTGCCGTATAGTGCGTTCAGCCGTGAGTATTTATAATGCGCGGGTACGACAGCGTGCGCGATATCGGTATAGGCTTGTTTTGTAGCGTATTTGTCAACGGGTTTTCAAGCGGCTCTAGATCGGCCATATAATGCAATATAAGTATATCGAATCTCGGGGTTGAAACTATACAGTTTTCATAATTCGCGACATATAAAGATTATAATAACAAACGATCGGTAATCGTAATTTCGAGCCCGGCCGGACTAACGACGATCGGTCGGGTTATGCGGAGCGATCATTGACGTGCACTTACGTACATGCCTGCACGCACACGGAGTCGAGCAAAATGGCTTTGTCGGCTCGACAGCTCTCTCTCTCTCTCTCTCTCTCGTGCACAACACGAAACGTAATTAGATTATCTCTTTTACGTTCTCTCTCTCTCTCTCTTGGAGGCTCTCGAGAGAAGGAGAGCGACCGAGTCGCGCGGCCGATGTGCGCGATGCCCAATTGAACTCCAATTTCGTCCCGCAAGTGCAACGTCCGACAGCGCGCGATATAGCTGCACGCTGCGAGCGGACGTAATTGCACGGGCATGTAAGCGCAAGGCTGTATATATACGTGTGGAATATTATTGCTCCGGAGTAGCGACGACGTGACTCCCCCGTCCGTCCTTATGTACGTATCTCCGTCTGCTCTCGGGTGCACATAAGTGCATATAAGCGCGCGCGCGTCTTTGAAGATTCTCACTTACTCTCTCTCTCTCTCTCTCTCTCTCTCGCACTCCTTTTCCACTCGATTCCCCATTGCCGATATTATATAGGTATATTACAAAACGCAGGGAATTATTCTCGAGAAATCGATCGAATTATCGTATACGCGCGCGCCAAGGCCGAGGTGTATCCGCTCGCGCAAATTATTCGATCCATCGGGTTTCCAGCGTGTGTTTTCTCGGGTGCCCGAGATCGACGCGGTATTACATAATGACCGGATACGCGCGCCTGCGATATTAGATTTGTGCACGACGCGTCGATGAAAAACCGCAACAGCGACGAGTGATCGAAACAGAGAAACTTTTTACGATTTTTTACGCGCGCGCTGAGCGTCGTTATATCGCGACCGCGTGGCGCGATATTAAAGTTCGAAGACAGCAGCTGTCGTCGCGGTTACGAGCGAAGCACGAGAAGTGACCGCGCACGTATAATGGGGCCGCGGAATAGAGGAAACAATTTTTACACCGCGGCGCGTCGCAATCGAACTCGGAGGTTTTCTCGATGAGGGAGGAAATCGTAAAGCGCGCGCGAAATGGCACGACGATAGCAAGACGTCTCGCACCCGTGTTGGCTTTGTCTCGTGCGAATATGTGGAATTCGCATTAAATCTCGACCACGCGAAACCATCGCGAGGGATCTCGTCTCGACCGTTTGTGCACGTTTTGTAGCCGTATGGCTGTATACCCACCCTAAAGGCGAAAGGCGAATTTCCCTCAACTCGGAGCGAGGTCGGTTGGCAAACTGTGCGCCTCCGAGAACAGGTGCATAGTTAGTTTTATAAATTTTTATCGTCAAAATTTAGAATTACATTTTTAGGACCCATTTCTTACGACACAAATTACTCTTGCAACCACCAGAGCAATCTATGAGCTTTGCTAGATGAATAACCTTGAATAAGGACCGCTTGTTAAATTTACAAAGCGTCTTTTTGTTACCCAACCTATCTCCGAGCCTCTACTTCTCATTTTGGCCGCAAGGTGGCTATATGAAGCCCTGCTTCCCGCAAGTGACTGGATCTTGCCAGGAGTTAAAAGTCGGGCTAAGTTAGACATCGGCGTTTATAAAAAAATAGTTTGAGTTGGCATAATCGAGTGAATCATCAAATGATATTACTCGATGAAGACGTTCATCCGTATAAATTATTAAACCACGGCGAACTATTTTCTATTTTTATACTTTCGGTTCAATTTCCACAAACGAAGCGCAATTATGCGCTCTCGCTCGTCCACAAATAGTCCGGCATTTAATTTTAGTATACACGGCGCAGCCAGCACGAGTAATTTATGCATTCGATTTGTGCCTTTTCAAATCCAAACCCGAAGACGAGGCTTTGTTCCATGCGATATATATGCGCGCAGCGTGTGCCGCAGCGACGGCGACGACGACGACGACGACGTCTCAATGCAGACGATATACTCTTTTTTTTTAAAGTTTATTTTGCTCGCGCTCTCGCACATATATATATATATGCAGGTATAAAATCGAGTGCGCGCGCGCTCGAATCCATACAGGACGAAACGCTACGCTGCTGCTGCGCCATACGAACTCTTTGTGCTGCGCTGGATTTATGGAATTTACGATCACTTTGTTCAGCTAGGAGATTCTTATGTGTGTATTATATTGTGCTCTCCATATACATATATATACGTATATCGCGCAATGTGCTAATCAACCTGCAGCGTATGTGTGTGCGCGTATGTGTGAAAAGGAGATTCGAGCTTTTGCATACGTACATAGAGATATGCAGTGTGCGCATACAGCGCCGAACATTTTTCTTTATATTTATCTTTTTATTTTACCTTTATAAATTCAATATATTTGACGCGCGTGAAAACTATATACGCGACGCCGAATAAACTGGAAATGATTCGGCTCGTCGAGCAGAGACGCGAAAAGATCGTAAGCGCAGAGGCCCGGAATATCATTTTGGTCGCGTGCAGTAGCGACAACATCTTCTGCCGTGTCAAAGTATACTTTAAATAAAATTCATTAACAGTTAATTTAATTTAATTTAATTTATTGTCTAATTTTACCTTAAATCCGTATGAAAACTGAGCTTTTTGTTAACAATGTAAGTAGAAACTCTCTCTCTCGAGTTAGCTTACACAGTCGGAACTCTCGCACGTTATAGACACAAAACTCATGCACATGCGCGTACATAAGAGCCGTGATTCGCGTTGTTTTCAGTCTTGAGCTATCCTGCGCACATATATCTATATACATACAGCTTGCGTGAGCGCTTGCATGCTCATATATACGCGAGCGCCTAGCGGCTCGATCTCGCATACGTCATGTTTGTTCTGCACTTCCAATGCAAACAGGTATTGGCCTCGTCGGTCGGTAGAGTCGCGACGATAAGGATGTGCGATGCGCAACCCCCTGGCCGCCCTCCTCCTCTTCCTCCTGTCTCCCCCGTTCCCCGTCGACGAGCTCCGAACGTTACATATATATACGTTCTCTCTTGACCCGCGCTGGGATTTCAGCTCTCGCGTGCGATATCTCACCGACGTATATATGTCTGTATAAATGTGTACGTATGCGTACACAGACACACGGGGCTGCGGGTGCATCGTGGCGCACACGGGAGCCTGCGCACGGATCATCGAGAACTAGGACTTCACTATAGGCGCTGCAGTGCGAGCAATGCTCTCTAACAGAAGTGAGCGAGCGAGTCGATGGCAGTGCGTAGTCGAGTAGTCCCTTGCAACGAGAGCTGGGATCTCTCAAAAGGGAATTGGGTTAACGGTATAATGGTGTTTAGAAAGCTCGCCAATCTCCATCCAGCTCGCTTGTCCGTCCTCTTGATGCTTTTTTCGTGTTAACGACTTCGATTGCGAAGCTTTCGTCAGCCTGCGCAGCCTCTCTCTCTCTCGATCGCAGTACCGAGTGTAATCGTTGAAACGCGTTGTGATACCCAACTTGAACGACTCTGCACCTCTCTTCACTATTTTTGCGCCCATCTCCGATGTTATATTCTTTATATACATTATATATGTAAACTTAGTCAGAAAGTCGAAGGAAACTCTTTTCCGAGCATAAATTTATGGGCGGTGACGACGACGACGACAGCTTCGGTGGGCTTCGATATCGCGAGCGAGCGCGTCACCCTACGGAGGCAGAAGTAGTCGGAAGAACAACTTTTCCTGTCCTTCCTACTTTGTACACCCTCCGTACCAGAGAGAGAGCTTATTTATAGAAACGTAGGGAATATGAACTGGAGAGAGAGAAAAAAATTATAATTGAATTTTTCGACGAGCTTGTAAATCTGCTCGCTGACAGAAACGCTCATGATGATCATTTTTCATCGATACCAACACTCGAAGCTGTCAGATGAGATTTTAAATATTTTGTCTTTTTCACGGTACGAGAGGTCGATTTGTTTTAAAAGTTGATTTACACGTCAAAAATAAACGCTCGAAATTAAAGTGGGTTAATTTATGTTTTTTCGAGTTCCGCATCGATTCTTTCTTCTTTCTCATAATTTCATCGGGCTATAACAGTATCATATGATAAAGCACGCTTCCATCCATACGAGTCGTAAATTTGATAAATGTACAAATTATTTGGCTGTAAAAACTCTTTTTTCATCGTCATACACGTGTGAGATAAATCGCGAGAAAAATTCCCATTTTCTCAATGTCCCATTGTATCGTCTTCGCATCGCAACTCTTTTTTCAAGTGTCAGATACACCGATCGAGTTAATCACTCTTGCTCTACTCGCGGGTAATTAGTAGAGTAGTCTCTGATCCGCCCATCGCGCACTGCTTGTCAGGCGGCGGCTGCGGTGGCGCTTCATCCTCTTCCCATTCCCAGGGCTTTCGAGACGTACTACTTTTTTTTTATTTTTCGCTTTCTCAAGTGCATACAAGCGACAAAGACGCCGCGTGGGCTGCCTGGCGCAGAGCATTTCACCGTTTACAAATTAGTTTTGGAAAGCCACACGCGCGTATAGGATCGAAGAAGCCTCGTGACTGATGGTCGCGGCGAAATAAGAGCATTATCCCGAAATTCTCGTTCATTATCGGATCAACGTTTATTTTTTCTCCCGAAATGAAAACTCTTCTCGATCGTCGCTAATTAAAAGCGAATTCGGACTCGATGAAAATAAAAATTCATCGCTCTACTTTATGTATATCTTTGGGAGTTCTGTTTTTACCAACCAACTTGAGAGCGGATTTTGTTTTTATATAGCCTCGCGATCGAAAGCTTTAATCTTCACCAACTTCGAATGGACCGCACCGAAGCTCAAACTGTTGCTGTTAATTGACCTTTTTTTTACGTACCCTTTGTTAATTCGCGAACTGCACAAATGTCCAATCGTACTGTCGTATAAAACAGAAAGTTGAGTGCACGTACTCGAACTTTGAATAATCCTCGAAGTTCTGTTACCTCCCAATCGATACGACTGATTGTATTTAGCTCTCGATAAACTCGAACTATCGAATGCCATTTAACTCACTGTAGCGAGGCTCGAAAACTATTTCAAAAAACACGTACGCGCGGATTCCAGAGCATCGCGAAATTCTGCATTTTAAGCCCGGATCGTGATTCTCATCGACTCCATTCATCGCGACTGTCTTTTAGCGATCTCATTTTTTGCCCTCACTTCGTCACACACACGCGGTAAATAAAAGATTTAGAAGCGAGCATCATAGGAGACGCGAGAGGTAAGAGATCCACCAGACGTGCGTTTATATTCCCTCTTTGTTTTTTCTTCTCTTTTACCACCACCGCGCGTGCTCTTAGCGATATCTTTATTCGCGCAGGAAAACACCTTTTTCGGAAGATAAATTCCCCGCGGGACGGAGCAAGAGAGAACAAGAGAGACTCCCTTTGCACGAAAAACTCGTGGATGGAAGCATGTTTGGAGTTTTTTTTTATACAAACGTACATCAGCGCAGCGTGATTCTTATACTTTACCCCCGTAGTTCGAGGCGTACATCGTCTCGCGCGCATTTGCCTTCGATATACGCCTTTCTCGCTCTTTTTCAGGCGTATGTATAATAATAATGATAATAATAAAAGGAGCAGCGTGAAGGAAAAATTTCGGAATTCCTTTGTTTACCCAAAAGTAAAATTGTGCACGAGAGCGTGCACATTGTTAGAGAGAGAGAGAGAGCGAAAGAGAGAGAGAGCCCCCTCCGACTGACTGCGCTCTTGAAATCTTCCACCTTTATCCCGCGCACGCCTTACTATATATACTTGAAAGAAGCCGTCGAGAACTTCAAGATGATTAAGTCATTTCTTCCGGTAATGAAGTGCTTGTTAAAAATTGATTGATACATCTCAATTAAGGACGGTATATCTTATCTCAATTATAACTTTTTTTTACGAAACTTTACGTTTTGTACTGCAATGAGGAAATACCTTGTAAAATTATCCGAACATTGTGATTTAAATTTTTTTCGCCCCAAGGTATCCCCCGGTAGAAATGCTCAACATTAAAGAATGGTTTGATAACCGAAAAAAGGCTGTTTGAAATGTTTTAAAATACTTGAACATTGATTGGATTGTTTTTGGTGATTTTTGTTAAAATTATGTTATCAATATCAAACCTATTTTAATTGATCTGAAAATGACAATAGAAATTGTATCTTAAAATTGAGAAGATTTTGAGCCACTTTGAATACGATAATACCAATTGAAGCCTTCACCGCTAGATGGCGAATATCTTTATCTGGAAATCTGCAAGTGGCAAAGTCGACATAATCGCTTAAATCCTTTTATTCTTCGTCTAATAAGCGAGTCGTCACACCCGAGGTTAAGCTCAAAGCCATCGAATGTGTTTTAATTTATGGACAAACTAATGCTTCGGTCGCGCGTTACTTCAACATTCCCGAGTCTACCTTGCGTGGATGGTGCAAGAAGGCTCAGGTTGCCCTTGAAATCAAGAAGAACTTGAGGCCACAGGTAAACGATGAATTTTCAGCAAGCAGCAGTCCAAGGTCTAAATCACCATAGAACAACTTGTCTATGGTGATCAGCTCGTCGTTAACGCGCATACATATATGCGCCACGCATAAATCGTCGAGCTTCGTCTCGGGTCTGTCATCGATAAAGAAAATTTCAGCCCTTGATATATTAAAAATAATCGCCACCAAAAAAAGAAGAAGAAGAGTCGGGGCGTCTAGTACGTGACAAATGTATGAAAGTCTGCGGTTCTTTTTGCTCCTCTCTCTGTCTCTCTCTCTCTCTCTCTAAACGTCTCATCATGAATCCGCGCGCCGTAATATATATATAGAGAGAGAGAGGATCGCGTTACCGTCTCTAGCCGTCGAATTTGCGCGCGCGCGCGAGGGCTTGTGAATGCCTTTTTACCCCTCATCGAAGATCCTGCCTGGCGTGTAGTAGTACTACGACGCGTGTGAAGCGAAGCAGCCTGATTCCTCGCCCGGGAAAAGGTATAACGAGTTCGCGTGTGCCGTACGCCCACGGCATATTAATAAAGCGCGCTTCCCTTCCTCGTCGCGCGCGTGGCGGCACTGGATTTTCGTGCGCTAGACCGGCGCGTTCGGTGCGCACCGCGTATATATATATGTATATACCCCCCTCAAAGGACTAGTGCCCCAACGCAAAAAAAAAATCCTCGGAAATGAGAAAGAAGGAGGGAAAAAGAGAGAGCTTCGAATTTTCATCATGCGGAGATTGCGTACTTTCTATATATTACAGCGATGCAGTCAATCGTTCATACTGTTTTTTACCACTTTTTCTTCCTCTCTTCTTTTCTTTTTATTTTTCTGATTTTTTCAAGAAAATATAGTAAGATATACATATACAGCACTGCATACGCGCACTGCGAGATAGCGGAAAAATTTTGTCGGATGGAAAATGAAATGAGGCCTTCTTTTTTTTTTATTCGTGTATAATACACGTGAGGCTCTTTTCCGGTTACTCTCGCGTATACACCCCGCTCGGAGCATATTTTTAATACACATGCGGGAAAAACGAACGCACACTCAGGACTCTTGAATTTGTGTCGGTTCGATAAATTTTTGTTTGCCTTACTTTGGGGAAAATCTCGTAACCAGCGCGTGGCACAGCCCAGCCCAGCCAATCTGCATGTCAGCGCGCGCGCGCGCGTGTGCCATTTACTGCGACGGCAAAGATGAAGCTACTCGGGGCTGCTGCGGGAAAAGCTCAAAGGGTGCAGCAGCAGCAGCAGCTCTCGCAGGCACCTTTTGGCTGAATATACATTTTAATAAGCTCATGCGTCGTTGACATTTTTTTGCGAGAGCGAGAGAGCCCAGGCATACTCTCTGCGGGCATTATGTTGTTGTTGCGCGCCGTCGTTCCTGCTGCCGCTGCCGCTTCTCTTATGAGTAATATTTCGCGAGCGAATAATTTCGTTCATGTTTTCAAATTGAAATTTAACATGCGCAAATTTATTTCTACACACAGCGGCGATGCTGCCGGTGCAGCAATAGCAGCAGCAGTCGGTCAGCGCGGCTAATATATTTTAATAAACAATTTTACTTTTTCAGCGCTCGGGCGCGCGATTCATTAACGCAGCTCTTTCGCGCTGAATTTTATAATTTTCAATCTTTTCTTCCTTTTTCATTTCGGAAGGAAAGTTCCATTAAAATTTAATTTCGTCGAATCCTTCTCTTTATGATAATCGTAGCGCGTGTTGTTTTTTCTAATAAATTTCTCTCGGCAAAATTTGATTCATTTCTAAAACGCATGAGGAAAAAAATTAATAAGTGCGTGTACGGAGCCGCAAAATACAAAATGATACAAAGCATCGGTATATTGTTTACTCTCCGACCACTAGAGGACGCGTTATTTTCTCGCAAGAGAAACAGTCGTACTAAAGAGTCTTATTTATAATAAAATTATAAATAATTAGTCCAGTATTTTGAACTGGACTGTTGGAACTGTCTCTCATGGAAGAACTCGATGCATACGAAAGGCCGGCCATGTTAATGCCTACTTGAAGCGGCCAATTGATCATCGGTGCGATTAGCGACGGCATCGGGAAAAAGCGCAAGAACATGCTACAAGTAGGTGACACCAAGTTGTTCTATGGTGATTTAGACCTTGGACTGCTGCTTGCTGAAGATTCATCGTCTACCTGTGGCCTCAAGTTCTTCTTGATTTCAAGGGAAAACCTGAGCCTTCTTGCACCATCCACGCAAGGTAGACGCGGGAATGTTGAAATAACGCGCGACCGAAGCCTTAGTTTGTCCATAAATCAAAACACATTCGATGGCTTTGAGCTTAACCTCGGGTGTGACGACTCGCTTATTAGACGAAGAATAAAAGGATTCACCCCTTTTCTTTTTTCGCTGCTTCATTATTCCAGTATTTTGAACTGGACTGTTGAAACTGTCTCTCATGGAAGAACTCGATGCATACGAAGGGCCGGCCATGTTAATGCCTACTTGAAGCGGCCAATCGATCATCGGTGCGATTATCGACGGCATCGGGAAAAACGGCAAGAACTCGACGCCCAACATATTGTTGTTACCTTCATTCTCTGGCTGCATGCTTGTTGAATTGCTGTTATTCTGCTGTACTTGGAGGTGCGGATGAGCCGTTAGTCTAAATCTCAAAGTGGCGGCCTGTAAGAACGTTCATGTTTAATGTTTTTTTTGTTCGAAATTTCAACTCTTTGACATACTTGCCAGAGCGAGCGCGAGCGCGCTCCTCGATATTACAGGAACTATGCTATGGTCTCATATACTCACTCTATTCCTGAGTGTAGAGAAGCGATATTTTTCGCGGAGATCGTGATCGATGATACCCTACATTATACATATGCACGCGCACATCGCAGTGTACGTTTAGGCGCACATATGCATATAGAGAGAGAGAGAGAGAAAGAGAACCAAGCGTTGCTGCTACTGCGGTTCGTGGGCTGCAGCGCACAGCCTCCAGACACAGCTGTCGCGCAATGCCAAAAGCTTCCGGCAAACGAGTGCCTCTACCATATACACACACATTTACACAGACACAGTAGCATACAGGCACAATCGAGAGAGATCCTCGCGTACACGTATATAGGTACGGCGAACCCCCGGGTGCGCGCTATAGCATTCTCACGTTACCTAATACCGTACGCCCCGCGTACTCCTTCTTTTTTTACTTTTTACCGTATACGTGCACGCATAATGCGCTGCGCTGTGTATATATAGGTAGATATATATACGTCGAGTACGGAGCTCTTTGGATTCGCATCAATTTTACCGGCGCTACTCGTTCTCTCTCTCTCTCTATATAAGTATAATATCAACGCTACGTTCAGCCGATCTTCGCGCGCAGCACATTATAATACGCGCCGCTCGTAATATTGGGTGTGGCTTGTGTGTGTATATAAAAGTCTCGCGTTAGAGCGACCGAGCCATTGATCAATGCCGATGAGCGAGCGGAGCTACGTTGCGCCTCTTCTCTTCTCTCCTTTTTTTTTTTTTTTGTTCATTTTTGCTTTCTTTGATCTTTGATTCGCAGTGTGATTGAATTTCATCGAATATATCGCGCGCGGCTCGAGCACAATAACTATCTCGATTACCCGAGAGAGAGAGAGAGAGAGAGTGTGTGTACTACAAGTGTTCCCCCACACATACGAGCTCGGCGCGCCGAGGCCAATTAATAATCATTCGATTTAATAGCCCGTACGTATATTGGCGTGGATCGCACGAAAAAGAAGTCGTTGCATGTGTGTACGCAGTTTTTCCACGACGAAGCTTCTGTACTATATACATACATTCTTCCCTTCGACGCGGATTATCAAAAATCTTGCGTCATTTGTCTCTCGAGGCTTTCTCGAGTCTGCCGGGGTTATGTACCCCCGTGCGCCTCTATTATAATGAGACAGGTATGCGCACGAGTCGAAAGAAAAAGTGAGCGAACGCTCGTGCATTTCGTGGAAAAAATTGCGCATCGTAAGCCCGATATTATTACAAGAGCATAATAATTCGAGTTTGAAAAAGAGAGAACACGATAAGGCAAGCAAAAGACAAAAAAAAAGAAGAAGGTTGGAAGAAACGCAAGAAAACAACGAAGGCTCGGTGAGCTTGGCAACAAGAATGAAAAAATAAAAGAAGAAGGTTGAAAAAAAACAGGTACAACAAACGCAAAGTAGAAAAGTAGAATTAAACTTACTATAAGATTATGAGTAAAAGAGTGTTGAGGGAGAGAGAGAAAAAAAAAGAAAAACGCGACAAGTGAAGAAAGGTTCAACAACAGAAAGGGAGAGAGAGAGAGAGGAGAGATGCTGCGTGCACAGCACGAGGAGGCACTGTAGCGGGCACTGCTGCCTGCTATTGCCCGTTGTGTACGGTAGTATAGTTGGATTTTCCGCGCGCACGGAGCTAATGAGTGAGACGAGCGGGAGAAAAGTTTCTCCTTCTCTCTCTCTCTTTTCCTCAAGCGTCTCTACTATACTGCTACTAAGCGCGAGGTGCTGGTTGTGGAGAAAGCTCTCTTTCTCTGAAAGGTACGGAGTAGACACCGAGTATCGCTGTCTTTAGATGAAGTAGCCGGCTGAAGTAGAAACTTGCCTTGCGACACATACACACACACATATACAGAGATATAATCCCAACCATAGCTTCTGTGCACTGTTATCCGCGGGTAATAAAGCTCGCACACGTCCATGGGCAAGTTTTTTTACGCAGATATTTTTTAAAGTTTTATTTACAGCAGCTACATAATGATTTTAAAAATTAGTTATATTTTCGCAGGAATAGGCAAGGATTAATATTTCAGATTTCATTTCTTATTGTAACGAGATTTATCGTTATCAAAGGTTGACTCAACATATTTGATAGTGAGCTTTTTAATTGTATCAATAGATGGAGTACTGTAAACTCGCAAGTAGCAAAAAAAGCTTCCGATTTTTATATATACAATTAAATGCAGTGTGAATTTGCGGTCTACATCTAGAATCTTCTACCTAAAATGAAATTATAGACATTATATATAATAAAATAATATTACAATATAATATATTAAATATATTCAAGATTGATATTACAATGTGGTACCGAAAAAGGCAAGCCATCATTTTACGCCCTACATTCCATCAAGCAATTTGCACAACGAATCAATAATTCGTAATTATTTTCAATCGTCATCGCATGGCGACTGCAATTTTTTGTTCTCATCCTCATTCGAGCTGACTCGTTGCTCACAATTTGTGCGCGTTGATGATTCAACGATTCGGCGTTCGGTACTCGACAATGACTGTCCGCGCGCGAGTCGTAGATATGGGCATTTTTTTAATCTTTGGCCGTCCTCCGACGCGTCTATACACAACCGACACATTGTATATCGAATTACCATCTTGGCCACAGCGCGAGCAAAGATCGATGTATTTAACGGCGTCCATTAAAATATTAATGAGCTTTGAGTTTCGCTCGCGCGACGACGACGTCTTGTATTAATCAACGCCTCTTAGTACGGCTGATTCGCTCGTTTAAATTCCAAAACGCTACACGCACACACACACATACACATACAAATTTATATCTAATTCCCGTGGAAGCCAAAGTGTATAGAAAGCGTGTATACATACACGGTATACGTAATTATGACGGCGCGTAAATTAAAACGCCTAAATTGAATTATCATCGGGCGCCGGTGCCTGCGTGTGTACAGTCTAATGATTTTAGCGCGCCTTTAACGCGTATACACGCGCGTCTAAGTTGATTTGGCATCGAGATATAACACCGCGTAGCGAAACATGTGAAACACGCGAACAACTGTACGTATACGGAACCTATGGCGCGGCGTTTCAGCATTAAAATAACCTCGGGCTGTTTCGTATAGCGCAAAATAATTTTTCCACGTTATTATCGCAACGAGAGGGCGAATCATGACTCGACGGCAAAAAGCTCGCGCAGTTGTAAATTCCTTGCCCTCGAGGTGTTGCGAAACCGACGAGACTTTCCTTGTTTGTTTATAGCAGCGAAACGAGGATCTGATTATTTTCCATAGCGATTAAAATCACCACTTTACGTTTTATACGGATTAGCGTAAGAGACAATGCAGAACCCTTTATCATCGTGTTCGGTAAATCTTTAACACATTAATTTTTGATGCTAAACTTCGTAAAAAAAATACGCGTTGAACCAAGAAAGCCACCAAATACGATACTACCGATTTGAAATAGTTAATCGACACCGAGATCTACACCGATGTTTCACACGTCAGTGTAACATCTCGTGAAGGGGTATTATCTGTTCAAGACAATAGGTTGCGGACTTGTGCGACACAAATTAGTCCCAACCAATTAGAATAAAATTATTAAACTGGATTGGTTTAGAATGTGTATATCTACGAAACATCATTTTTTCACATTCAGAATCGATCACGACACCTAGCGGTTAATTTCGAAGCTCATTCCCAATGAAAGTATAATGAATTCATCGTTTCTCAGTTACTATTATTCATGAATAAATTTCTATTAAAAAATGAGCAACTTTGACTGATCTTATCACTCAGTGCAAAAGTCGTAATAGAAATGAATGGTCAGTTTCGTATTCGAATCATTCAAAAATCGTATATTTTAGACTTTGCATTAAAAAATATGCTACAATGTATATTAATTTTTCTCATGTGAAAGTGTAAAGTAAACGCGAAATCGCGAGAAATTCGAAAAATTCAGACGATCAACGCTGCTTCACCTTACGTCTCACGGCCTTCGATGTTCTTCCGAAAGCTCCCAAAAACTAAATTAAATTCTTGCTCGCGCGATCCCCCCCGAGTCGCGCTCGAAAACAATCCATATTTCGCTGCTGCTAAGATAAACACGAACATTCATTTTCGTCGAGTATGAGCCACGCGCCCGCGGACAAGAGTGCTGCTGCCGTATACTCGAGAGCAGCATCAGCAGCAGCAGCAGCAGCTATAGCCTATGGTATTGTATATTATTATATATACAAAACGTAAGGGCGTTCGATTGGCTCGCGCGACCATGCGCACGTACATAGGTATACACACACACACACATACATATAATATTAAAGCTCCGATCTGCACTCTGTTGGATCGTCTCTTTTTTGCTCTCTTTCGCCGCTCATCGAGCGGGCAATAAACCATATTCGAAATTTTTCGACCGTGCACAAGTGGGTCTGCCGGACTCTCTCTCTCTCTCTCGCCGGTAGGTTATTTCCGGGTGGCGCGCGCGCGGCACTACACTCTTCGATCGACTGCACATCGCGCCCACCTCCCGTCCTCCCCCACTCTAGTCTCTCATATTGCTCTCTCTCTCTCTCTCTCTTCTCCGGTGTTGCTGCTGCTGTTGCTGCATATTGTGCCGCGGCGTAGAGCTAGAATAATTGCATTTCGGGAGCTTCACAAGTACTTTTATATATTCGTCGACGCGCGCGTCTCGCTCTACTCGCTCGTTCTTCGAAAACGACGAATTGCTTCCCGCTTCGATCGTATTGGATGTGTCGCGCTGCGCGCAAGCTGCTTCTTTCTGTCTCTCTTTCTCTCTCGCTCTCTTTTCCTCCAGCTCTTTCGCTGTGCACACACGTCGCAATTAAGTGTTTAACTTGCCCAAGCTCGGAGCTATAGACAGAGGAGAGAGAGAGAGAGAGGTAGACGCTTCTAAATGCGCACGAGGCTTATTTATCGTCGCTTCCAGGCATTCTAATGAAAAACGGCGACGTCTCTCGGGCTGCTTGCGAATATTGATGGTCGATCGCGCGCTTTTGCCATGTAAAGCGGCGGTACACACGTATTATATACGCGTACGTAGTCGTATATAAGTCAAGTTTGCCGGCCCCGACGCGCGAGAAAGCCGTAACGACTCACTGTTCCGTTTGATCAGCGCAAGGCGCGCGAGCTGCTACACGTTTATCCGCTCGCGAATACTAATTACCCGTGCACGATGTAGACGCGAATATTATTTGAAAAAAATTTAATTTTTATCAAATGAAGAAACGAGCGATAGTTTAGAGATAATGTATGTTTTATAAAATACCCTTTTCAAAAAATTATATGCGGTGTTTTGTAGCATCTCGTCGAAGCTTCATCTTTAACAGCTGCATATTGATTATAAAAATAATTTTTATTTTTGCTGAAAAATGTGAGGGATTAATATTCCAAAATTCGTTTTGTATTGTAACAAGTATGATAACCCAAGATGTCACATTCGATTATAAGCTTTTTGATTCCACCAAAAGATGGAGTCTTGTAAATTCGCAAGTGGCCGAAAAATGTAATCTTAGTATTTAGACAGAACTACTTACATTTATAATTTTAATTTTGAAAATGCAGTAATATTTTCAATTGAATTTTAGTTTCGATAAATTTCTTGATGATAGTCTTTACCTCAGTGGATTTTTTCAAAACGATTACATACGCTGTAAGTTCAACAATTGTTCAACATTGAAAGTTACTCCCAACAGAGAAAAAATGTACGCTTCTAATTTCACGCAGACGCTTACATTGTAACGAAACTAAATTAATTTTTTCACACGCCTCTATGGTTGAAAAATGACTTATCACGAGTGAACCTATTGTTTTGCGCATTAACATTTCTCCCTTTCTCAGACTATTTACTTCGTTTCTCTCTCCCTCTCTCTTTCTCTCTTCAATTACGATGAGTAACGTATGCAAACACTCGCCGTTTCGTGGGAATGCAACGCGCAAAAGCAGTGGAATAGATAAGAAATTTATCAAACGCGAGTTATAATTTGTAAAAAACTTGAAAAATAGCACGGTAGATAAAACAACAACAACTAAAAAAAGCAGTATTTGATCGCAAGAGTATCGATCGACCCACGTCCCTTTAAATCTCCACATCTGCCAATACCCATGTCAATTACAACGTGAAATATGAGGCAGGTGTAAATCTTCGAACGAAAATTCAACGGTCGCCGACGAAGAGCGTAAAACACAAAAGCGCATCAAGTGGACGAGCCAGCCAGCCAGCAGATACGGGACTATTGGCCTAGAAACGGCCTGTAAATGGTTGTGTCGCGCCTATACACGTTCGATTTATATAATAGCGATTGCATCGCATATGGTTCGTGCAGGCATAGAAAAAATGAATAAATACAAGCGCGCGCGCGTATGATTGGCACTTGTTGTTGAACGAAATGAATGAGAAACGACGACGACGACGACGACAACGACGAGAGGAAGAGGGAAGCGCAGCGTACGCGCGGGTCAGGCACGAGAGGAGAGAGAGAGAGAAACCCATTTGAAACGGATACCAATATGCGAGTCTCTCTCTCGCGCACTCCAGCGTGTACGTGCATGACTCCCTTTTATTATTCAACCCATGGTCTATAGACAAACTGAATTTCGTTTCCTTTGTTGCGGACGTTTCATATCTAGATTGACGTTTTGACCTTTTCGTAATATTTCAGCGCTCTCGTATGCTACTCCTCCCGCCGAGAGACCTAGTGTTACTGTCTGTCTGCCTCGTATTTTATGCACTATTTATACGCTCGCTAACTAAATCGATATCGCGATGTAACGCGAATCGCCGTGATATTCCTGTTAACTTACACTTTGTCAATTTTATGTTGCAGGTATGTAAACGCACTCACGCACATTGTCACGTTTGGCCTTTACAGCTGTTGAATCGAACTGCGGGTAAGTCTTGTTCATGTATTGAGCGAACAATTTATAGAATATTTGAAGAATGTATTTGTAGGATGTATATGGATAATTTTTTAACCCTGGTAAAAATGCTCCAAATTTCGGAATAATGATGAGTGATCTCTTCGCGGATAGAATTTAAAAATGACTTATACTATTATTTGGACTAGACGCTTGCAGGTTTACGAATTGAAAGGTACTCGCCATCTAGTGGTGAATTTACCAAGTAGAACTCTCGTATTTTAAGTAGTTGAAAACTGGTTTAAATTTTTTGAAAAAGTGAACCGGTAATTTTAAATTTAATCTTAACAGAAAAATCTCCAATAAGATCCACATTTTTAGTGGTCATGAATTGGTCATCAAGATATTATTAATGTTGAGAATTTCTCCCCAGGAAATTACGTTCTAAGGAAAAAGTTCATTAATGGACTGTTATAAGTTATAGTTGTTTTTTTTCTTAATCACTTAAATAATTTATTCGAAGGTTTGAGTTGAACACCACACCCACTTGAAATTAATCTGCAGAAGTATATCTAAAAATAGAGAAGCTTAGTCGACGCAAAAAAACTCAAACTGCGTTTATTGGTTACCGCCTCGTCTGTTGTATCTCTCTCTCTCTCTCTCTCTCTCTTTCTCTTTCTCTTTATATTTTTCTATGCACAAGGTGTATAATATACACATAGGCCGAGCCACAGACTCCACTCGTGCGATAAGCTAGTTGCCGCTTAGCATAACGTAGAAGTAAAGTCAAGGGTCGCCGTGTAAAAACGCGATCACACGGCATGGCCCCGTCGCCGCTCGAAAGTTCAACAGTCGTGCAATATTTCATCGAAGTAACTGTGACGACGACCGGCTCTATAACGACAACTATATCGTCGCTATAACACCAACGTCGCCACCGCCGCCGTCTCTCGCGCATAAGTGCGAAAACGAGTCCTCGCAAAACTTGCGATACGTTGTAAGTAAACATCGGTACACGGTGGCTCCCGCGCGTATACACACACACATACGAGATATTGGCGCTCCGCAGTCTGCAGTGTGCACCGGCTGCAAACTTGTCCGTGACAATTTCGACGACGAGGTGTGTGCTGCAGCCACCGCTGCTGCTGCTGCTGCTGCTGCTGTGAAAAAGAGGGAGAGAGAGAAAAAAAACTTATTTTCACGAGCATTAAAAACTTTCTTTTACTCGCCCGAAGCTGGCTGGCTGGCTTGTACGCGCGTACACTACTTTTTCCTTGTCATTTTGCTGTCGGCAGAGTGGCCCAGGAGTTTTTAGGATCTCCTCGTCCTCGTCGTCGTCGCCGCCCATAACGCTTATTAAAAATTCAAGGTTTTGCTTGCGAGCAACGTGTGTGTGTGCGCGTATGCATGTGCTACTCGGTAAAGCGAGAGAGAGAAAGTTGAATATAGCGCACTTGAACGCTGCAAAAATATCGAGAGCTCGCGAGTGAGCGAGAGGAAAACGAGTGCTGAGGAGAGGCACAGGAGGGGGGAAAAAGCGAGCATCGGCAAGTGCTTCGCGGGCTCGAGGTAAAAATCATTACACACGCGCGTCGCTAGTAATTTTTTAAAAGCTCTCTCTCTCTCGAAAAATATAAAGTCGCAGCAGCAGCAACAGCAGCAACAGCGGTGTTATATATAGTAGCGATCCTGTACAGGCTCAGCAGCACGTGCGTCGTAAATTTCATACGCGTCGAATGTTCCGCGGTGGTGGTACTCTCTCGCGCGCGCGCACCCAGTCTGCGTATATAATTAAAGCGCAGCCTGTGCTTGGTACACACGCACTCCGTGTACATCGTATACACGCTATATATATAGGATGACTCGCGCTCATATTATTGCAAAAACCGTACAGACGTGGTAGTAGCAGTAGTAGTAGTAGTACTAGTGGTAGTAGTAGTGGTGTACAGCGCGAAACGTGCCTCGCGCGTTAAGTCGGGCTTTTCGATAATTTACACACACACATGGTATACTGGGCAGTCGCGACGCGACGGCAATGTGCCCCGTTAATTGTGCCCAGCGTCAAATTTATTATACGTGCTCATCGGCCGATTTTCGCTTGTTACAAAGCCGCGCGTGCATTCGGCCCTTTACTTTATACTTTACATACTCGTATATATACGTATAGAGGTACGTGCGTGCAGTGTGCGCACTTATTTTTACTCCGCGTGCACACGTGTGGCCGCACCGCGCGTGTACCTGATTGAATTGTATAGTTAAATGCAGAATTTCGGTGGGCAAACCAATGAATTTTAAAAGGATATATCGAGATTTAAAACGAAAATCGAACGCTCGTTATTTGACCGTGCGGACAAAACAAAAAATTAAAAAAAAAAAAATTAAATAAAATGCCAAAGCCCTTCAATGCTCTGGGGGAATTTGCATCGTATTATAATACGTAGCTTACACCAAAAATCGCGTTATACTACTCGTTTCCCGTGGAGTCTACTGTATAGCTCAAATCCAAAGGCAAATCAGTTTAACATTATGCAGCTGCTACGGATATACGCCTGCGTTATATCCGTTAAAGTGACCCCCTATCCTCCGCCCTGCAAGCTGTAAGCCAATTCGGCCGCGAAGCCCATTCTTATATATTATATCCCCGGCTGTGTGACCGCACGAGAAAAAAATCTCATCTCTGGCGCGCAGCTAGGCAGAGAAGATGGTATCCGTATCATTGGCTCTTTCTCCTCTATCCTCTCTTTATAAAAAAAAAAAAAAAGAAAAGAGAAAAAATTTCCACGAGGCTTAGGAGCGCAGCGCGAGGCTCTTTATCCCCGCGCTGGCTCCGGCGTGCTGCACCGAGCCCTCGCATTGTTACATGTATATATATAGGGTATATATATATAGGAGGATCGCTGGTCAATTTCAATGTATATGCGGCGCCGCAGGAATTCACGAAAGACTGCCGCGAGGAGCGCTTATCCTCCGTGTCCAGTCGGTCGGACCCGATAATACCGAAATCCTATCGTTTGCTCCGCAAGGATATTTTATATAGCTATATACTTACGGGAGGGCCAAGAGACTCGCGTATATACAGAAAGAGAGGCTTTGCCGATGCGCGCTCGGATATAATCGCGTAGCAGTGATTTGGGCCAATTTTTTTTTCATTTATTCCTCTTCCGTTTTATGCGCGCGCGCGCGCCGAAACGAAACTTGCACCATTGGAGTTCGCTGGAGCTCGTCGTGGTGCGCATACCGCGTGATAGATAACTGATTCGGCAGCCGAATCGTGCAATCTATATACAACGTAAAATAAAACCCGAGCGATCGCTAACACCTAGACCGTGTAATTTGCATTATATTGTCCGTCTGGATAATCGAAAAATCGACTGTATGAAGCTTTTACACAAGGCTATACGTAGTCGCACAAAAGGCATTCCCTGCATACTGCGTATATCCCAGTGTGATTTTGCACTCCTTTGATTCATCGTTTTCGACACGTACAAAGCGATATATCGGTACGCAACAGCAGCAGCAGCGTAACATTTTATTTTCGGCCTTTATGTTTTCGGTCAATGAATGAACGTTAGTATGGTATGTAAAAACAAAACAATCGCGAAATAACATTGCAGGGGCACGCAGAATAGAATACAGCGAATAGGCTCCGATGAGTAGTTGAGAGAGTTCGCGAGTTGGGACGTGCAGTTCAGGACGGCGTGAAATGAAGCCGATGCATCTGCCGAACAATGTCATTCGGGAGAGATAGAAAGAGAGGACGGACTATATACGCGCTCGTCGCAATCTCGGCAATGAAATTAGCGATTAATTTCGTTACGCCCCGCCGTTGTCCGGGAAAGTGAGGCAAAAATTTGTTCTGTCTAGATTGGCCTTCTGTCCCGTTCGTCATGCACACTAAGACAAACTCACATGTACGCAGCACGCGATAGTTCGTCGTCGTTATATCGCTGTTGTTGCTGCTGTTGCTGTTGCTGCTACTGTAGCCGTCCGACGTTCTATTTATGTACGTTCGATACGCACTCGTGTGTGTTCGCTACGTATATCTATGCCAATAGAACTGGGTCCGAGAGTAACGCACGTTTGCTCTCTCTCTCTCCCTCGCGCGAACTGTTCCTCAATAATGAAGTCGATATATCGATTTTGCACAGCACAGAGAGAGGAGCTGCGATGCGGTCGTCCGAGCGCATCTCCGTTCTTTCGATCGTGTATGTATGTATAATACCTACATAGCCCCAAAGTTTATAGACCTCTGTGACCCACACACACACACCGCAATATATAGGCGATTGACATTATTCTTATATTTTTACACACTATTCTTATATGCTAATTCCAAAAAAATATCTTGCGAGTTTTGCTAAAAACCCTCGCTTCCCCGTCTATTGGCGAGTTATCAATCAAACTTATTTCATGAGTTGCGCTATCTGATACAGTAATTTTTCGTAAAAGACATGATTTTCTTTTGCAATGCTCACAGTTATATTAGGTGCTCGCACAATAAAGTTTGTTAAAATTATGGTAAAAGTTTCATAATTACAAATAGTATGTTAAATCGGAAACAATAATTTTATTACATGTTTTACAAATTTTATAGTCTGCTTCGATTTCAATTTAAAACATTCGAAATATTTTTACGCTACACTGTACACCATAACTGCGAGAGAGAAAGATTGTTTTCGCGCCGATCGTAGCGTATCTGTACTTTTGTATCTTTACACGAGTGTATGGAGCCAGAAAAATTCTCATTCATTCGTTTTATGATTGTATAAAGCTACTCAAATTCTTGGACCGGTAAGCAATTTTTCCGTTCGTCAAGTATTGAATTTCAAAAACTTGCTTGTAATTTTAAAAATTATTTAGCTGAAGTATGCGACACTGCTTCCCGGTGCAGTGCCGTTGAGGGGGAATTTTCTTTCTTCATCTCATGTGAAAGTCCCTTTTTTTGATGCAAAGGTCGTAGGGCTTTACCCGCCGGGGCAGGGTCGTAAAATTACCGATAAAACCAATGCACGGCTAAAACAACGACTCTGTTTTATTCATCACAAAATTACAAGGTGAACTTTATCTCCATACAACTTTATTTCTCCACGCTCGTCACGGCATACACACACTCATACTTTACAACTAATATCACTCATATACGCATCTTTCATACACGTTCTATCATTGTTACAAATCGGCTCAATCGCTTTTACTCTGACAATACTTCTCAATTATGCTTTTCGGCTTGAAAACTCAGGCTCAATCGAGGCTCGCATCTTACGTATTGTTCCGGCCATCTTCCAAGCTCCGACTCTCCTGCGTCTGTACCCCTTGTTCGGCAGCTCCACCGCAAGAGATCGAGATCTCTGATTCGTCACTTCATGATACGGTACCCGAGCTCCGGCTCCACAACCAACGCATGTCTGTCATAACCAAGATCAAGACATCTTCATAACTAATAATTTTAGTTATGAAGATTTACTTTTACTTTGTCACTTGCAGGTTTAGAGATATAGAGGTACTCGCCATCTAGCGGTTGAGGCTGGCTCTAATTAAGATTGAATTTCCATTCATTCTTTGTACAGTTATAGCATCAAGTACAGTAAACAATCTATATGATAAAATTTGAGTACAGAACTAATTATTTTTTATTGATTTTAACATTAAAATTTATGTAAGTAATGGCATTTTTATTCATTTTTCGTGAACTTCATGTAAAAAAAAAAAAACAAATCTGTACTGATACATTAATTTCCAACGATGATTGCGTGTAAAAGTACTTTAAATAAAATCAGCATCGGTTACTCTAATTTCAATTTCTAATTTTATATTAAATCGGCATTAAATTTAAGGTATATGTAGGAAAACAAGGATGTGCATAAGCGAAGAAAGACCGAAAAAGAGTTTCCTCTGTTTAGTGAAGCTCGCGTCGATCGAACGCAACGATTCCCAGCGACGAGTGCGAGAGAGAAAGAGAAAAAACGGGAGAAGAGAGAAGATACCTCCGCAGCTATTTACGCGCGCGCGCGCGCGCAGCCCGAGAAATGAGAATAGCTCGACGCAGTGTGTGATACCCCAGGACCAGTAGTATAGACTCCGTTGGTATGTAGAGAAGTGAAAAAAGTCCCGAGCTAGACGAACGCGAAAGTTCGACTTTTATTCTTATTGCCTCGCTTTACCGCTTTTAGAGTAACCCCCGCTATACCTCTCGATCCCTCCCTTCTGCTAGCTTTTTTCGACCTTTTCTTTTCCTTTATTTTTTCTGATTTACTCTTCCTCTTTCTTAACTGCATCCGAGCTAAGTTCGGCCCGCACGATTCGACTTTACTGTCGGTGTATCGATATACTCGAACCCTTCTCGGGAGCTTGAACCGATCGAATTTTGACGAGCACATTCTAATTGCGAAGAAACCCCTCAAGTCCTCTCTAGTTTACGCTTAAAGTGCAACAAAAAAAAAGAACGTTGAAAAAACACTCGGAACAACTCGAGGGAGCAAGCGTATATTTTTATTGACTTTTCCCATTGCTTACTTTTAATTTTGTCTTTCCTAGGAACGTATATTCGCACGCCATCGACATGCGCCCAACTGTGCAGTGGTAGTAGTAGTAGAGAAAAACGAGAACTAAACGCAGCTCACGAGAAAGGATAGAAGGAGTATAAGCACGAATGCCAAGTGTTGAAAGTCGTGAGAGAAGAGAGAGAGAGAGAGAGAGATGCGAGCATCGAGATAAAGCGTGTGCGAGCGAGCGAGATCGTGTAGTAGCGCATGCATGGACGCGACCGATAGCGTGAATTGGATTCATTTGAGGAATTTCCTCGTGGGCCAAGAATGCCGAGAATTTAGGATGCTGCACTGTGTGTGCCTGGGCGCGATGCTGCGTTAGAGATAGTTGCTCCACGGCGAGCTTTACAGCGCTCGCGTATATGTATATAAGAAAATACTCGTACCGGTCCTTGACAAATCTACGCTTTTGCGCTGACGCCATCGTGCCTCGTCGTTTTGGAAATTAAATCTTAAAGCCCGGCGCGATCTGCGCGTGTGTATGCCCGTCAGGTATACAGCCTCGTAGTTTAAGGAATCTCGTGGAATCCGGGGCGTCTATACCTAGTTTCGAGCGTATGCAAAGGTAAGAATGTTATACGGGCGTGAAAGCGTGTTTAATGAAAGAGAACGACAATTGAGTGCGACGATGAAAATCTAAGTTAATTAATATTTCGCCGTAATACAGCGAGAGAAACGCGACGACGACGACGATGACGATGACGATGATGTTATTATTGGAACTTTCTCACGAGAATAAAAGCTCAATTGGCACCTGAGTGCGCGCGAATGCAGAAGTAAAAAAAAACCGAAGAACAATTAATCCTTTCATAGATAGTACAGATGAGCGAGCAAATTCCAAGATGTGTATGTAGAGAGGAAGAGAGAGAGAGAGTTGAAGGGGTAGAAGCAATGCAAGAAAAAAAGCAAAAAAAGAGCCTTGCAATTGAAAATTTGCATCGAAAGTTTCGATTGCTTTAGCGAACTTATTCTTACACTTCTCATATACATGGGCATAGCCATGTAAAGCATGATATATCAAAAAAATGAAGTTCAAAGTTTGAAATTCAAACTAACAAGGAGACCTTCTCACCTTCGGGTCATGGATTTTGCCCAAACTTTTTTTGGTGATTCAGGACAATTAGAAAACGTGCCCTGTTATGTTAATTTATGTGAATATGCCCCAGAAGCCTTAGATAAAAAATAAAGGTCCAAATAATAAAAATAAGCGTATATAGGGCAATAAATATTCATTTTTTTCATTCATTTAGGTGTATCCTTTCAAGGGCCCATCTTCTAATTTTATATTACTCATATTTATATTTCTGTCTTTAAAAAGTTCAATCATGTAGCGTTTGTTAAATGAGACAGCTGATTGTAATGTAAGGTATTTAAAATCGGATCAGTAAAAAATAGAGTGGCAACCAATTCCACCATTTTTTGTATGTTTATTGATGTATGTACTGTAGTGAGCCGTGTCGCCGCTAGGTGGTACAGAGCGAAAGTGTGGTTCACACGAATGAGTTGATCAAGTTGATAGTTAAATGTATCAATGCCACTCAAGCTGTCTACATGCTGCGTTAAGAGCTGTATCTCGGTATTCCCCTCGTAATGATCGAGAAGATGCATTGGCTCCAAATTTTAATAATGTTTGAACGACATCTACGCGTCCGTGATCCACAGCGAGTCTCAGTGCGATCAAAGATGACGAGTATACTGGACTTTCAAACCATTCATTTGGATTGATTGTACCATGTTTTTTATTTAAAGGGTTAAAAACATAAAACCCTGAATCAATAGCTCAATGTTCGCTAAGTATGATCGGGAGGGTCGAATAATCATAAGAGGATCTTTACAATTATATAATGTTTATTGTATAACAAAATCAAGATATTTACAGAGGTTAAAAAATTTATATACAATCAGAAAAATAACGCTTTGCATTGAAGCTTTAGATAATCTAAGGAAATAACGAATGCACTCAGTTATGGAAACAAAATAAAAGAACTGAAATCGCGTACAAATAATTTAGTGTCTTTCGAACATTCGTTCAGGCGCACTGTACTCTCAAATAACTAAGCAAAATAATCGTTATTGATCTATAGAACTTGCTATGAATGGAAACAGCTAGCTCACTATAAGTCATTCTCTTTCTTTTGCGAGAACGTTTCATGTCTACGGCCCAAGTCGTGTGTATAGGTGGAGTACGAAGGCCCGAGGCCAACCACCCACAAAATATACGGCACAATTGCCAGGATTCTGCAGCTTTATGCGTGAGAGGTAGGCCAACGAAGAAGCCGAAGTCCTCCGCGGAGTCTTCTTGCCCGACAGCTATATAGGAAAAGCTAGTGTGGAAGCCGAAGTCCTCACTAGGAGTCTTCTCGCACGCTTAGCCTATAGGAATTATTAGCGCGGAAGCCGAAGTCCTCGCGAGGAGTCTTCTCGCACGCCGATATACTAGCAGAGGAGTGGGGACGACGCTGTTGGCCCCGTTTTGCATTTGCAATTAAAAATGGTGTCACTGAAGATGTTGAACGTTACTGCAGAGATGGTATGTTTGCATTCTTGCCGCTAGGTGGCGACATGGCGCTTTAGCGACACCCGCAAGCAACCGAGCCGAGTTGGGAGGATATAGAGTGGTGCAACGTTGATTACAACTCTGCTTACAGAACTTGTTCTATTTGTGTGTCCTGCGTACGCCTTATACTGTCAACGATGGTTGCACCTGTAATTGTATTAAATACAAAATACGTCTCGTCGTTTATCGTTGCGTAATACGTATTATAAACAAGGCTCAAAGGATCGGTAAAAGTTCGCATACGCAAGGTTAAAAGCACACGGCTCTCTCGCGCAGTGCACGAGTCACGAGTTTATCGTTTGTCGTCGTCGCCCGCTGCCGCGAGATCGTCGCAAACTTTTGCGTATGTATATATACACATTATCAAACGCGCAACTCACGCGGCGTTGGCGGTGGCATGGTTGTATGACACACTACGTAGCGTCGTGCGTGGCATTGACTCCAGCAGGCTCGCGCGCGGCCTGGCAGCTACATGCAGCCTTGCAAAATATACTCTATATAAGATCTATATAGAGGCGCAGAAAGCTTATATGCATAATATATTTGCGGTGTATACGTATTACATAGATGTATATAAAGACGCGATCAGTCGAGCCTGGGAGCGCGAAACTTGAGCAAGCTCAAGATCGTTGCCTGCAAGCTCTTGATGCGAGGAGAAGCAGCGACGTATACGGATTTTACTTCGGCAAAATTAATAGCTCGCGCGCGATCGCGAGGCTGCGAAAGTTTTCTTTATCGCGTCGAAGGAGCAGGAAGAAGAGAAGAAGAAGAAGACGAAGCTCGCGGTGCTCTCGCTCATTCCGTCGCTGTAGGCACGTGTAGTTTATATAGCAGAAGCAGCGCGAGAGGCACTCGTAGGCCGTCACCGCCACCGTCGTTACAGTACTGTTATTATTATTCGGGAGTGGGTTAGAAGCTGTAGCACGCACTACACTTGCGCCGCCGCGGAAAAGCAGCTTGCGGTTAAGTTTCAGACACTTCTATTCATGCATATTGATTTCGCGCGTGAAGAGTAAGAGAGCACAAGAAAGAGAGAGAGAGAGAGGAACCTGTAAGTTTCGAAAAGCCCGGGAGCCTGCAGGCGCGCGTATACCGCGGATATCGCGTGTTTATGCGTACATTCAAAGTCGCGCGGCGCGCAGCTCGACGCACCCGCGTACATAATGTATCTTAACATATACACACACTCGAATGCGCCGAAACGAGCTCTTTGTCGCCGCGATTATATCTCGGATCGAGTTCTCTCTCTCGCGTATTATGTACGATATCTTTATCGCGTTATAGAACCCGAGACTATGCCTTTAATTCATTTGGCAATCGCCGCAGAGCTTGCGGAGGCCGATCGTCTCGATAGATCGACGCCTGCACCACCACCGCCGACGCGCGAATGTATATATAGTAAATTTTTATCATCCGCTCGTGCGCGCGCTCTCGGCCACTTTAAAGCTGCGCACGCCGAACGATAAATTTACGGCGCCAGATCCTCTCTCGGTATCGAGTGAGCCGTATTATATATACGCTCAGAAGAGATTCGCGCGCCCGAGAGATTTATAGTTACGGATCGCTTTGTCTGTTTCGAGGGATAACAAGCTGATGGGATGATGTATATATACATATATCTCTCTGTGCGCCACTACTGTATTTGCTACGTGGAGCATCCGGGTCTCTCGATTTGCATTGGCAGGCAGCAGCAGCGGCAGCATATCAACGTATTAAGGCATCGGTGACGCGTGAAGGATGCTCTTGGACTTTGGAACAATTAGCCGACGACGAGAACTGCGCTGCCGAGACAAATCCGTTTAGAGTCGAGGTACTTTACGCTTCGGTTGGCTCGCACGTTCGAGCAAGGAGGAGAAAAGCCATCGATTGCCACTCTGTACTATATATATAATATAATAATAGTATTACTCTACTCTGCGAGCTTGCTCTGCACGGGTTGAAACTCTCTTTCTCGACTACATACGACCCTCTCGTGTGTTATATACCTCGGTGTGTTGCCGCCTTTTGTCTTCTTTTGCGAGTGTGGCGATCTGCAGCTTTGACCCTTTTTTTCCCTCTACGTAAGACGCAACTTTGTTCCAATAAGTAGGTCAGCAACACGTACACGCGGTGATCGAATTTTTCCGAAAGCTCCATACAAAAATCTGTGATCTCATCGAAAAAAAACACGCCGAATGTTTATATGGCGTCGGCTACGAAGTGGACCGTATATATATCAAGTAGTCGAGCATACACTCTTCGTATCGATAAACAAACAGATGCCACATTCACGAGCAATAAGTAAGTCTATATATAAAGTCGATAAATTGGGCGCGATAATTTTCGAGTACATATTATCCACTCGAAGCTCCTCGCCGCACACTCAATTTCGAGCTGCGATCAATCGAGGGTCGAGGTAGATCCTATTTTTGGGGCTCGAATTAGACCATTAAAAGCAATTAGCCTGATTAGTCGGAAAGGAGCAGATTAATATACACACGGAACCGAGGGTCTCTCCTCTAAAATCAACCTGCTTCTTCTTCGCTATTCATTTTTCCTGTGTGTGAGTGTCGTGAATAATATATAACCAAGAGAGTATATTCATATATTGCATTAGATAAAGGAGCCTGGGCGCGAGTGAAAAGTCGAGGGAAAGTGCAAAATCAAGCGCGCGGGCGGGAGCAAGCCTCGGAGAAGCCAGAAAAGGGGTCTATATCTCGTGATTATGTATACGGGGAAAGATCACGCAGTCGCTCCTCTGTGTGTATGTTAAGCGTGCGCATTATACCTATATAAAGTTGAGCTTGCGCTGCTCTCTCTCCCTCTCTCTCAAGAGCAAGCAAAAGCAAGCAAGCAAGCGAGCACGCGCGCGAGCAAGAGCTATATGGAAGATAGGAGCATAGACGGAGGAAGAAAGCCCGCGCGCTCCACCTTTCCGACGGATTTCCAGACTTGATAGATTGTTTCATTAGGATTCTGACGGCGCGGGGGTAGTAGAATGTTTTGTGTATATGTCGAACGATATAGCCGCGCTTGCGTGAATCTATTCGTCGATGTACGTCTGCGATTATTATGCTTGCGCCCGCGCGCACGTCCGTTATGTATTTGTTATCGTGATATATTGTACGACTCGTCGGTGGTAAAAGGTTAATTTCGATGGTCTTTTATGTAGATATAAAAAATGCAGCTTTCGAGCTTTCGAACGGACTCGGCGTGTCAATTAAAAGCTCGGCTACGCTCGAGCTACATTTTTATTTCAAGATATTTTTATTATTATGTGATTCATTTGCGCTGCTATTAATATTGCATTTTATCCGGATATAGGTCGATCGCGTGTATAATTCAATCGATTTCGCGAAATTTCAAAGCGAAGCTTTTATTCGCGATAGCGCTGCATACACGTACGAATTTAGATGTTCGAATAACAGCTGACACATTTGAATACCATATAATATAAATATCTATTCTCCGTCGCGTCCGTCCCACTCTCGAATCCCAATCCCGAGTGCGTATACGCGTATACGCTCTTTGTCGGAGCATGAAAATGTGTAAATGCGCGAACGCGAGCGTGTACCGCGCGCACGTACAAATGCAAAAAGAGCATTTTCAATGCGGCTAAATCAAGACTCGAGCCTGCGATACAGCAGCAACGCAGAAGAAGACGAGTCCCCTGCCGCACCGTCGCGCGTTCAAATATATATATACGATATAAATGTATGCGCACACAACGCGCATGAATTTAGCATGCACCGCGTAAGAAGCAGCGACAGCGGCGCGCGCGCGTACGTGTGTACGCACCCGGGCGCTTTTGTAAATAATTAATTGTGCCGAGGGGTCTCTGTCTCTCGCTCGCTCGGGTTCTTCGGCTCCTCGCCGTAGCTATATACATGTATATATTAAGTTTGTATGTGTGCACGTGTACGTATACGTACGTGCGTGTTTATACAGCAGGGGCTAAGTGCACCTTTTCCCCCTGAGTATATATACCCGTGGCAAGTGTGCGAGTGTGCAGCGGACTAGTATATAGAGTAGTAGAGTATATATACTAGCCTCGGCTCGGCGCGCAGCGCGCTAATGGATGAATTGAAAGCTGCGCGAAGCTTATATTATTTCGCCGCCACCCAGCGGCCCAAAGCAGAGTGAAGCGTTGCGCTTTTCGTACTTTATTAAACTCCTATTCAACGCATGGCTTCGTTTTATTTGCTTCATTGAAATCGTTGCCGCTACTACTGCTACTGCTGTCCGCTGCGGATTTTCGTTCGAACGTGAATTTTCATCTTAAAAAGCCCGTGTTGTCGATCGATAAGTAAGTTCGGCCGTCAATTATTGCAGCTTATAATTCGAAAAAGTTACGATATTTCCCCAATATATCGGGCGCGCGTAGATACAGCTTTTACACGCGGCACGCCAAAAACTGCTCCGAATCCAGCGTTCGTTATCTCTGGCATATATACGTAATTTTTCCTTCATGCTTTTTATGCCCACATCCGCTGGTATCATTTGCCTGAAAAAAAACTGATAAGTCACCTGTATTAGAGCAGACACTATAGCCATTCCCGCACTATGTATCGAGGCAATGTTTTTTGTCAAATTCCCAACGCAGAAAAGAGTTTCATTGTGTGCTAGTAGTGCCTCGCCAGCTCATAAATATGCAGCGACGCGCAGGCTCTCTCTCTTCATAAAAGGCAAAATATTTTGTGTATTCATACGGTAATACATTCGCGCGTTCAAAAAACAGAGACCAAAATGAAAACGAAAAAAAAAAAAAGAGAGAAGAAATTGTTGAATAGCGCCTAAAGAACGCGTATAATCTCGACCATAGATAAATCACGTACAGTCGCTCGCGCGTACAACACACTCGAGGCGAAATATCACCGCCGTATGTATCCTATATGTATATATATATTTTTTTTATAAGCATCCGGTTTTTCGTGGCACACATAAACGCATTATTATATGAACTTTTAAAAGCTTCGGCGCGCAGCGAGGAATCCTCGGTATATGACGCGCTTGCATTCGGCTGCATAGTGTATATAGTATATCAACCGTTGATCGCGCGTACGCGTATGTGAGAGCGCGAAAGAAAGATCTTTTTCGCTTCCTTTTTTCACGCGCAAATACGCGCAAAGCTCTTTGGACCGTAACCGCGCACCGAGTGCGAAGTAAAAATTCGCGCCCGTAGCGCGCTCGTAACAAGCTCGTCAAAGTTGTCCCCCAGTCTCATTTTTTTTCTTTTTAGAATAGAAAAAAAACTCCCACTGAAAAACACAGCTCTCGCGGGGAAAAACGATTGACTTGTTTCTTGGAATTTTAATGCCGCGAAATCCCATTTGATTTCTGTTTGCCTCATTGCTAATTGGTAGTGCGCCGCATTTTGTATACAAAAAAAAGTGTGGCATTTTACGAGAGATCTGACGCGTACACACACACATTATAATAAAATATATAAATAACCGGGCCCGGCTGCAATTACCAAGATTTTATACATTTTGAAAGTATCGAGCGTGTCACGTGTATAAACCACGAATGAAAAATTGAACAGCGAACCTTTCCGAGCCTTTAAAATTCGACTGCCCGAACATGAAATGCATGTTTGCGAAGGGGCGGAACTTTTTCTAATCCGCTATTGCGTATGAACTGTGCACGTAGTGCCGATGTAATGCAGCGACTGTACCAATGAGAGCGTTTCTCGCGATCCTCGACTGACAACCCGTAAGAATCTATGTATTTCGGCGAAGAGACGAAATATTTTGATTCAGTGATCCACCTCTAGGTGGCGTGAGAGCCACGTGAAACAAAACTCGCAACACGAATGGCACGCGAATACTACAAGTCGCGTACAAGAGAAGAATTCTACGCATCTTCAAATATGCAGACACGAGATGTCGTTCACGATGGACGGGTCGAACAGCGATAAGCGAAACATACATAACCACCCGCTTACTGGAAATAGTAAAAGTGAAAGTGATTCAGAAACCAAAATTAAAAAACGTAAAACAATTATAACAGATAATATTAGTTATAAGGTTTCAACCAAGAATAAATTTAGTTTTATAAATAATTGCGCAATTAACGAGAGATAGAAGTACATATCGTATGCGTATGAAAAGTTCGCAAGACGCAACGCACCGTCGCCGACGTATACTCGCGAATGGTGTAAGAGACGCGAAAAAACATGTTAAATCTCAATTTGCAGGACAATACACGGAACGAGGTTTCGGTGCGCGATTTATGGCTCGCAATTTTTCCCAATTGTGTGTCGTTATTAAATTTCATTGCACGCGGGTATGTACACGTATGCGTACAAGCTACAGTTGTCGAAATACACTTTCGGCCTTTTACCGGCACGCGAGGGCTTTAATATTATCATTTCTACCAAGAGGGAGTTGCAAACGTGTAACAAAAAAAAAAAAAGAGAAAAAGAAGAAGAAAAATACACGAGAGCTCTCTCGCTCGTAACGCATATGTCAGAGCACGAAAGCCGTAGTGCGTATTGTATGTGTCTGTGTATTTGTGTGTGAGTGTGTTGTGTATGCAGTTCTGCTACACAGCCAATGAGAAAAAGAGTAAAGCAAAAGACGCAAATTAATCCCAGGTGTCATTTTGACATATAGTTGCAGTCTCTCTGCGCGCTGCGTTTTTGCAGCTCTCTCGCTCTCTCTGTGGGTTCATAAACAACCGTCTCCGACTTTACGGACGATTGTCATGTAAATTTCTTCTGCCCACAAAACATCGACGGTTCATCGTGAAAAAATATTTCATTGCCGAGAGTGAGAGAGAGAGAGAGAGAGAGACAGAACGGCCTCTTCGAATTGTGTGTGTGTGTGTTTGCTCGTGCGACACGGTCAAGTTTTACGACCCTCGAGAACTGCAACAACAGCAGCAGCAGCAGCAGCAACGCAAACACACGCAGTTCGCGACGCTTATGATTATATCGGGCATCGAAATGGCAATATCGCGAAACGGCTCGTAATACACTGATTATTATTGTATACCGAGGCTCGTGCGCGGCAAATCGCTTGTAAAACGCCTTTCCCGACATATCATTATAATGGCGCGAGCTCGATCGACATTGTGCGTTTGGTAAAAAAGAAAAAAAAACATAGCCCTGCGATCGACCGTCGACGACGACGTTTTACGAGGGATTGCTTTATACCGTACTTTGAGCTCTGGCGAGGCCTGAAAAACACGCGCACGACAAAGCCGGAATGACTTCTCACGGAGGAAAGTCTGTATTATGTACTAGCAAGGCAGGTACACACATACACACACAGCACAGAGCGCTGCTCTCGACTGCTGACGGCTGCGGAGGGTAATCGGTTGCGAAGAGAGTCTTTCTTTCTCATTCGCTCTCTGTTGTGCAGTGCACGCAGTCATTATGGTGGCACGGCACATTAAGCGCCCTTATAATTGTCTCTTTCGACCCGCAGCGAGCTTTCGCATTTATGCATTTATATACACCGCGTGTCTCGTGATGTCGGTACCGTAGCGAGGTCGTTAAAGCTCCGTGTACCACCACCACCACGGCCATTCGACGCTGCGCGCGAGTAATATAAAAACAACGGATTCGCAGCGCGAGACAAAAATTAGTTTCGTTAATATCTTTCCATATACATCGCTTAGTCGTTGTTGTTCTCTGCTGTGCGTACATTTTCTAATCGTCACCGTATACAGCGAGACATGATAATTATTTTCTACCTTTTGCCCGAGCTTGCGATGAAAAAAAGAGCTTGCTCTTTTATCGAACTTTTTTTTTGTGCTTGTTCCATTCGAGTCCACCATAAAACCTTGAAATTACAGAATTCTCGTTGCTGCTTTTTGTCTCATTCTCTCGATATTCGCCGTGTAGAATTATATCTCACGTCATTACTTTTTAATACGTCACTCTAATTTTTCGAATTCTCATCCCAAAGATTTTAATTCGATTTTTCCAACGTTTTGACATAAATTGTTATAAACTACGGCTACACACCTCGAGTTCGCTTCGATTCAGAGAAGCTTTCAGCTTCGAGCTCGTTCCAAAAGCTTCTGTTAATGTCAGACGCTTAACGAAACGAACTGTGCGAGTCGAGTGTAGTTTTTCATAATAACGTTTCCATTAACCCACGGCTAACTTCGACTATACGTATACACAGTCTCGAAACGTACAGTAGCTCCGAGGTGGAAGAAGAAAATTAGACCATTGTTGAAATAACATCGTTTCAAATTGGCAATATCCAAGTGAAATTTGCAAAACCGCAAGTAAAATAACTAACTTTTGAGAGAGAGAGAGAGAGAGGCCAGACGAGAAAAGCTCGCTCCCCCACTCCCACGTAGCAGTCGTGCAGATCGCGTCTAGAGCACCTTGGAAGCTCGGGCAAAGTTTCTTCCGCGTGCAGTTTAACGCGAGCACACAACAAGGTGCCGCGTACAGGTGCGCGCACGAGCGCAATCCAACCCGGGCCGGGGTTACATAATGACCGTCGAGTTGGCGGTGGTGGAGCGAGAGCGAGGGAGAGAGAGAGAGAGAGAGAGAGTGAGATCGAGTTTCGCCGGTATCCAAGGAATGCGCTCCGCACGCCGCGCGGATGTTAATGAATTGCCTCTCGAGCGTAATACCCGTGCCGCCGACGACGCCGACGCGTTTCTCTCTCCTTGTTCGCGCGCCGCTACCACTGCTTGCTACACACAGCTCGCACAATACTGCCAACGGCAAACCGTAATCCAAAAGCAGAGTAACTTTCTTCCCTCCCTTGCCCTCGCAGCTAATAATATAGACCGCACGGTAGCTGTATATTATAGCTGGGGGTATTATGCGCGAGCGGGACGCAAAGCAGAGTTGATGGGCTGCCTCGCAAGTCGCAGTTGCTGCTACTGCACCCACACAGACACACATACACACAGACGCAATCGGACTGTATAAGCGCGCGCGCCTTATATCTAGAGCGCAACTGCGCGGGCCAAGTTATTTTCATTAAATACAATACGGCATTCGGACGGGTTTACGTACGCCGAGCATATAATGAAAAGCACCCCCCGGTGTGTAATCTCGTGCGCGACTGGAAAAGCTAGGCCAAGCCAATGGAAGAAAGGACGGTGTGTATGTAGGTAGTAGTTTTAAGTAGTAGAACGCGGTACGAGCGCAACAATGTGGGTTACGGAGCGCCTCGTGCTGACGCGCGAACGCAAAGATGTATAATACGCACGGTATGTATCGCGTATTCTTACTCGGTCAGCGGCTCTCCCCCGCCTTCGCGAACGTATAAATGCATAACAATTACTAATTTACTCGCGAAATAAAGAGGGATACGTACACGTATGTGTAGTAGTAGTAGTAGTAGTATAAACATTACGTCGACGCTCCGAGCGCAGAGAGATAGAGCCAGAGAGTTGCAGCGCGCACAGCAGCCGCAACCGCAGAGCTATTTAGACAAAAAACATTGCCGTGCGCTACTGTTGCCTCTATATATATACGCTAGAGCTGTCTCTCGCTGTAGCCATGCAGCTGCAGGCGGCACGAGTGTAATGCAGTGCAGAGGAGAGCTACCACACACACACACACACACACCCACGCATATACGTACATTTAATGCATCTAGCTGAATTTGCGAGGTGCGCGCAGGACAACGGTGACGTAGTTTACCTACTTCGCCCGTACCTACCTAGCTCGGTGTGTGTATATTACACACTGCCACGCGCGGCGGGCTACAGCTTGCTTTTCTCGCGGAGCTGCTTATATTAAAGTCATAAATGCACCTACACACACACATACATAAAAGAGGCCCCCCCACGGGTCAAGCTGTCAACGAATTACTCTCCTACAAAGTAGTGGTGGTGATGATGTTGCTCTGCTACAAATGACATCCCTGTAGCAGTAGTAGTAGTAGTAGTAGTAGTAGTTGCATAAAATGTGTGTACGTACGTGTACTGTAGCTCGAGCAACGTGAGATCCACGTGGACACGCGGGACGTTCAGCAGCGAGATTTTTCCGTACGGTACTTGCACATTTTGTACAGAGCTCGACAAGATTTTCCATTGTATAATGCAGCGATTTTCGACTCTCTTCTTTTATTCATAACGCTCTTGTATATGTGTGAGCTATAATAAAGGTACAGGCCATGCATTGTAGCTTATTACGCGCATTTGTGCGATGCGAATTCGCGTTGGCCACCGCGCGCACACGACTCCGATAACAATAACTAAAACGTCATTAACGATAATTCATTATGAATCTCGCGTTGAATAGAAATTTCACTCCGTTATATTTTATACGTTTCGTCGATTCTGCTCTACCGCAATATTCTAACTGACCAAATATATAAACTCGTTCTTTTGTCTGTTTCAGGTACGTTGATTCATGCATTTTTCTCTCTTTTCTTGTTCCTGAAAACAACTCCGAACTCTCGATGCTAACTCGAGTCTTTACGGTACGTATATAATATGTGAAGTATAAATTCAGCTTGTGTGCGTATACGTTCGACGAATACGTAAGCGAATGCATTACGACTGGTCTGCATATTATGTAAGATAATACAAAGCGCGCAGCATCCCAAACATTAGTTAAATAGCGTGGCGCAGCGTAATTGACGCGCATAACATCTGCTGTGCGCCTTTTACATCGCTGGCTGATGCGGCGTTGACAAACTGAATTAATTACGACGATGAAGAGACAATTTTGATGCAACGAATCTGCACTGCTGCTCTTGGAAAATTAATCGAGCATTAACGTTGAAAATTCTTTTACCTCGACGAATCGTGAGCTCGGAAATGTTGTTTACTTTATCTCGCGAGTATCTTAATAATGAAGCTCAGCTGAGTAGACGCGTAAGTAGTCGTTGCAATCAACTTTAAAAACGTTATACCTCGGTTTTTTCTTCGACTTTCGTTCGCCTATGATTATGTTTTTCTTTCGNCAAGAAAATCTACCTCCGGTTGGCTGGTCAAGTACGGCCAAGACACAATTTCATGGAACTCACAGCGTCAGTCAACAGTAGCTCTGTCAACTACTGAATCGGAATTCATTGCCTCATGCTTGGGAGCAATGGATATTATGTGGTTCAGAAAATTGTTCCTAGATCTCAACATACTGGAGAAAACCAATTTCAAACTTTATGTGGACAACAAAAGCGCAATATGCTTAATAAAAAATCCAGTTTTCCACAAAAGGACTAAACACATTGACATAAAGTATCATTTTGTTCGCCTGAAGTACGAAGAGATGATGTTTGAATTGGAGTATGTCAACACCAAGGACCAACAAGCTGATATACTCACAAAAGCCTTGCCTTATCCGGCCTTCGAATGTCATCGATTAAAGATATGTGCTAAAGTGTAAAGTGTAAAAATCAAACATATGAACATTATATTATTTATTTTTCCAAATCTTTGATCTAATGTAATATTTATTGGCGCGACAATTAGCTTTATATTGTTTTTGATATTAAAACGTGTCATATTTTTTTAAAAAAAAGGAAGTAACTACTTCAAAATGTATAATTTTTTGTTTAAAATTTTTGTAATTGATATAATGTAACAGAACAGGAGGAGTATTGATAATAATGTATGTTCTGACTCATTATATCTACTTTTCATATTTTGGCGCTGCTATGCCAACTTAATAATAGTAAACTATCTCTACAATTATGTTGCCACTATTAGTACGCAGCAATGCTCACTTGCCTCTGCGCTCATGTATAGCTCGCACACGACTTATAATAAATCTATTATTTTGTACACTAATCTTTATTTTGCAATCCTGCCCAATTAACAATTCTTCAATATGATTATAAACAATTTTTTCATTGTTTATCGAACACTGATCATGAATACAGTGAAAATAAATTAGTTTGAATGATGACTTTCAAGACATAACATGAAAAGATAAATTTAACAAATTCAATCTCTGTGGTAATAAATAGAGGAATCTAATGTTTAATTTAGGCACAAAAATAGGGAAAAAGTGAGACGAAACTCGAGGAAGCTGTCTCAAAGAATAATTTAAGTGAACACAACATTGTTGCATCAGACGACAAACGATACGTTTGTGACATTTGTCAGGAGGCATTTACACTAGAATTAAGCATGATAACACACGTAAATACAATTCACATGAAACAAAATGATTACTCATGCGACAAGTGCGAAAAGACATTTGAGTTCCGAAGTCATTTGAGTAGACACCAAATATCAGAACACAAAGAACACAAAGGCTGTACAGATTTTACATGCGACCAGTGTGAGAAAAAATTTGTAAAACAATCGAGTTTGTTTACGCACCAAAAATTAGTGCATAAAGGTAACGAAGATTTCACGTGCAACAAGTGTAAGAAAAAATTTGAGAATAAATCAACTTTATTAAAGCACAAAAAAATATTCCATGAAGTTTTCAAAGATTACTTATGTGAAAGGTGCGCGAAGAGATTTGGGAATAAACGAAGTTTGCTCATACATGTGAAGACGGTCCACGAGGATCGCAAAGATTTTGCTTGCGAGAACCGTAAAGGGACATTAAGAAAAAAAACGAATTTTCTTATACACATGACAACAATCCATAAGCATAGCAAAAATTTCGCATGTGACAAATGCGAAAAGAAATTTGGAAAAAAAGCAAATTTGTTTTACCACCAAAGGGCAGTACACGAAGGTCGTAAAGATTACACATGTGACAAGTGCGAGAAGAAATTCGGGGATCCAAGCATTTTGATCAGACACAAAAAAACAGTCCATGAAGGTCAAAAAGATTTCGCATGTGACAAGTGTGAGAGGAAATTTGGACAAAAATCGAATTTGCTTATGCATCAAAAAACAGTTCATGAAGGTCACAAAGATTACGCATGTGACAAATGCGAAAAGAAATTTGGAAAAAAAGCCAATTTGTTTTACCACCAAAGGGCAGTACACGAAGGTCAGAAAGATTTTGGGTGTGACAAATGCGAGAGAAAATACACACGTAAATCGAACTTGTTTAAGCACCAAAGGACAGTCCACGAAGATCGTAAAGATTACGCATGCGACACGTGCAAAAAGAAATTCGCATACAAATCGCATTTGATCAGTCACCAAAAAACAGTCCATGAAGGTCGAAAAGATTTTGAATGTGATAAGTGCGGCCAAAAATTTGGATTAAAGCATAATTTAAATTTCCACCAAAAGACATTACACGATGGTCGCAAAGAATAAGCATGTGACAAGTGCGAGAAAAAATGATCATTGATAATTGTAAATATGTATTGATACTCATACATATATGTTTTCCTAAGATTTCAATAATAATAATAATGCTGATATAATTGTGTATTAACCTGCATGTCTGTTGCTTAACTATCATCATGTCTTTGCACACTTACGAAGTGTTTTTAGATTTCGCTTACTACTCTAGGTGCATTTTGTAGCTACTTCGTTTATGTAGCTCTTCAAGCAATGATCAACTGAGCATTTTCTTTTTCATTTTTTTTTTTTTTTTTTGAAACTGTGAACCAAGCGAGCATTTAATTAGCTATCAGATTTTCGATAAACCTTACGTAACAATATCCCAAGTCCGATTTGATCCAACATGCACCTGTAAAATATTTTGACAAATTATTTATTAACATTTTCTAAATTTTTTAAAAATTTCTAATAGTTCTTATTATTGTTTTCGAATGGCGTGAAAGAAAAAAGAAATTTTTCGTTTTTGGTTGATACTATGTTATGAAATTACGTAAAACAAAGTCGTATTAATTCGAATGGATCACGAATAAAATTATCCTGATATACGAAGCACAAAACAAATACGAATCGCCCGAACACAAGCTGTGGAATCGAGAGAGAGAGAGAGAGAGAGAGAGAAAGAAACATTGCGGCTACATCAGCCAATAGTAGCGCGCTATAATCTCTTTGTTGACTAAATACAGTAAATACGGTATTATTGTCATTCTCTTTCGTCTCTCGCTCTCGTGTCTGATCCGTGCTCGAACGCGCGCCCCCTTCTGGAAAAAGTTTCCCTTCGTAAAAGAAAAAAAATATATAATAATGATAATAATAATACTGGATAATACGATGCACATCGTCAGGGGGCTGAAAATGTAACGAGTAGTAATTTGAAAACTACGTCAGCCGACGTTGATCCGCATTAGTTATAAGGGAGTATATAATATGGGTAAGCTTATCGTCAAATCGACCAGACGACGATAATTCGCAAAATATTATATCCTTCTCTCGGCTATTGTGCGCGCAGGTCGAAAATTCGAGCTCGTCTCGTCTCGTCGGCAAAAGGGAAGAACCGAGCGCAGATTTCTGATAATAATCGGCAGAAAATTGCAGCATTGTCTGTCAGTCTTGCCAAGGCAGCCTGGCCTGCATATAGTAAAACATGCCAACGATCCGATGGTGAAAAGCGTCGTTTCCGTCGCTCTCGAGCATTGTAAAGAGACCAGAGAGTGTGTGTGTGTGTGTGTGTGTAAGTACGTATATGTATATGGAGTAGCTCGTATGTATATGCATGTAGCTCGAAGGGAGGGAGGGGGAGCAGCAGCAACATCAGCAACAGCAGGCAGAGAGAGAGGACTACAATTGCACGAAATTATGATTTCCGGCTCATAGTCGAGAGCGGAACTCGAGGGAGAGCCGATCACACAGGCTCTTCCATTAAGAGATTAAACCGTTTGAGCTCGATTTGCTGCAATCACGAGGCTGCTTCGACTGCTGCTGCTGCTGCCGCTGCGATCGAGCTTTAAAGAGAGAGACAGAGAGTAGGTATACACGTGTTCTCGGCTATAGGGCATGCACAACATGGGTATAATGGCCTACGATCGCTGTATAAAGATTTCGCATTATCGCTCCCGAGGGAGAGAGAGAGCGAGAGAGAGAGAGCTGTATATAGCTCGAGTGCAAACTCTCCTAACAGCCCAGCTGATGGGATGTTTTAATTCGCGCGCGTGCACGTTGTGCCGCATTGCCTGATGGTCTACTATATGTAGTCTTTAAAGTCTAGTTGGTGTTTTCTAGGCCAAACCTTAAGATCGCATATGCCCCAATCAGACTATAAGATTGTTTACCGAACTATTTGTTGTGTCTAGAAAAAGCAATCCAGTAACTTGATAAGTACATTGACTTTTTCGATATCAGGGGCGATACTTTCGTAAAATTAAACAACTAGATCGCTTACGAAATATAATTACGAGAAACCAAACGAATATTCCCAAGTATATAATGACAATCACCTTCCAATACATCAGGCAACATTTACATCAAACCGCTTCGAGTCATCGATGCTGGTAAATTGAAAACTCGTTGCTTTCTGCAGTTCGCGATTACTGCACAACTTGCTGGCTTCGGCGCGGCGAGCTTGCACAGATCGAGATATATATGCGTACACCTTGGCGCGAGGCATACGGTTGCAGCAGCAGCAGCGCGTTGTGTCGGCCGCGTTAATGAGAAAAGTTACAGCGACGCGCGCGAGCGAGAAGGTTTTGGTTTATGTATGAGCGTTTGAGAAATCAAGCGCCGCCTCCTCGACAAGCCTCCTTGTATATAGGTAAGTGTGTGTGTGTATGCGCGCGTACCACTACTACAAACACTCGGCTAAATGAAATATAGAATAAACAAACGCGAATCATCGAGGTCGGCGGCGGTGCATCTCTCGCGTCGAGGCGCCTTCGCTTTGATACGTATATATCGCTGCAAGCTCTGCAACCTGTTTAACTTTCTGTTGACTATTTGTCAACGTCTTTCGGAAAATAATTTAGAATATCGCGCAGTTGGATATGTATCCTCGAGGGATACACGCATGGTATATCGCATTAAACGCGGAGATATACGTAATGCGGGTTTTCGGGACAAAATTAATGCTCGCTTCGTTAATGGTCTTCTCTCTCGCGCGCACGGATGACGTACTATATAGCACACGTATACTTTCGGTGCATAGAAAATCTATCGAGCGTACGGAAATTTAACGCGCAAGGGGAGGATAGACATTTGCCAAAGCCCCGATCGGTCGAGGAAATTACGTTTCGCGCCGTGATAGTCAAAAATGATCGGGGCTCTTTGTGAGAATTATACATGTGTATATAGTGGCAGCCGGTGAGCGGAATTGACATCAGCAGCTGAGCTGCCGAAGGTGAGCTCGCTGTAAGCATTAATGTCGGCGCATTATCGCCGGTCCATTTTGTTGCAGCGGCAGAGTTTCAGAGCTGCGAAAAATGTAGGTTAATTGTCTTTTTGCCCGTATACTGGCTCGCTCGGGCGCTTTTTATCCATCGATAACCGAGATTGACGAAAATGGATGCCGAACTTGAAATACAAAGCATATATATATAGTAATTGGAAATTATTTTGCCACTTGCAGATTTGCAATACTCCATCTGTCGATGAAATCAGAAAGCTTTGATGCCGATAAATCTTGCTACAGTCAAAAATTATTTCAAATCTACAAATTCTTGCTTTTACATGAAGTATAATGTAATTTTTGCTATTGGTCAACTTTTGCCGCGTAGCATAGTGACTTTTAAAGATACCAGAAACAGAGAGATAAAACATTAAAAAATATCATAGTAACATTTAGCATGTACCATAATTCGATTCTCCGACCCTTTTACTGGCAAACATAGCAATTGTTCTTGGCGAATGTGACAACATTAATTCGGCATTTCCCTCCGCGTGCCGCGATCATTTCAAAACACGCCGCAGCAACGCTCGCTGAAATCCGAAGCTACTGTACCGCTCGTGCAGGTATACTCCAATTTATCATTTTTCGCGCGAAAGATAATTCGTGAAAAATTACTCTCTCGCTCTCTCTCTATCTATCTGTCCGATGTATGGCGTGGACAGGGAACGGAAAAGCGTGCCGCGTCGAGAACTGTAGTGCCGCTCTGTTTTACGGTCGCGCGCGTCAGAAAAAAAAAGCTCGAAAGAGCCCGTTGCAGAGTCATTAGTTCATGCCGGAGATAAGACCGGGGCGCGCATTTATTGGTCGAATCGCATGGCTATATGAGCTCTAGTCTTTTCTCGCGATGCAAATCGTTCAGGCTCGCCGCCGCCAGTCATAAGAGCAAGCTTATATAGAGGCGAGATCGCGATTGGCAATTTTTTCGAGCTCCGATCAAACTCGGGCGGGAGAGACTTATTAGACTGACAGCCACCGGTGTATACGAGATACACACACACACATACGGACCGTGTGTCACTGATTTATAGCCAGCCCACTGCACTAACGTATTTCTGACTGTATAATATGATAAACACATAAAAATGTAAAATATCTTCGGACTCGTTAGCATATTTCTCACGCAGTAGTCGCGCGTGGGTCATTCGAATACCATTACGTTATATAGCAATTGTATGTGTGTGCGTCCTCTGATAATAATATACAACCACATTGCTTTTTCGAAGAGATCCACGCCGTTGATAAAGTCATTAACGATTTAACGATTCTCGCGATCAATTAGCATACCTGCAGCGAGAATGATGAATTGGCGCGTAGTATTTTTCTTTTTTACTTTAGCCTTATACCTTTAATTGCTCTTATACTTCCTTCCCTCTTCCGTGTGAGATCGCTCGCACGAGGTCTCATTTTCTCGCGCGCACGAATTACGCGCGCGCGCGCGTATAATAGAATGCGCGTTTTGCTTGCGATTCGCGCACTCATACGGTATACACGGATCAAGAGGCGTAAAAGAGAGAGAGGGGGGGAAAGAGAAGCGCTCGCGCGGGGGGAGCATCCGGGAGGAAAGCGAACGCGATGTCACGACTAAATTGCTTATCTCCCGGGCGCTCCGCTCGTCAGTCCCTATTACCCGAGAGAGATAGAGAGAGAAAGAGCAAAGAGCTGTCACTGAATGAAGTCATCCTCTTGTTCACTTTTTTTTCGCTCTTTTTTTCCTCTCTGTCTCTCTTTCATTCCCCTTTCTTTATCTTTACTCGTTGATCGATGTACGTACAGTATGGGAAGAGAGGCACAAAAGTGACGCGCGAAAGCTCGCGATCTTTGGCTTCACATAATATATACATCGTTGCAACGAACCCCTATGTTTCGTTCGTTTTTTCCCTCTGTTTTACTCGCGCCCGGGAGCGAAACGCTTTAGTAGCCACGATATAGAATTGTAATTGCCCGTCGTATTTTCGTATCTAACGACCCATTGATAGCCGAGAGTCCAGACTGCCCAGAAAAACTGCGCCGTCTCGAGCGAGCTTTATTAATCGTTTCGTTTTTGTGCGAGCTCGTACAGTTATACAGCTGCTTTATATATATAATACGTAACAAGAATAAAAAATAGTACGAGAGCAGGAACGATAACTATTTTTACGTTGTCGCGTATACTACTCGAGGGCCGACTACTGATAATAATCGCATATTGCCGGCGGATTCGTACAACAACAATAACAACGGCAAATGGACAGTGCGTATACACGCATATCACGTCGCGGATTTTAGACACGCGAAAACCAAGAGAGAGAGAGAGAGAGCCGAGAGAGGACGAATACCGTGTTTATTAGCCACGACACGAGCCACACAGAGCCAGACGCGCTCCATTGGCAGCAGCAGCAGCAGCTCCCGGCGGATTTACGGTTACGATCTCTCCGAAGTTGAACGCGCGCTCGATCCACGATGGTCACCAGCATGGACATTCGCCGATGCGGCGCCGTACTGGCATCGCTGCTGCACCGCACGCGTTGTTTTACACGCGCTATATTCTGTCGTTCGAGCCCGCCTACACGCTATATACACGCGTTATTTGGTACACAACATACGCGGATCGTCTATAGTGACTCCGACTCGCTCTACGCGTGTGCCCTCGAGCAAACTTTTTTTTATCCATTATATTGTATGCATGCGTTCTCGCGTGCGTGCGAGACCGATCGATTATTATCATTGACACGGATGCGCTCGTTATTTTTCGCACGCGTATACGCGTGTGTGTTCTCGAGATATGAAACGTAGAAAAAGTTGCAAACTCGGTGTGATCATCGTGCAGCAGTTTTTAACATCAATGGCGGATTAGAAGAAGTGCCGGCCCACCCGAACTTTCATTTGCCGCTCACACAATTTGAAAAAAATTATGAGAGCTTTTACTCATTTAAAAAATGTAATGATAATTAACAATCCTTTTGGAAAAATTTTTATTTAAATTACAGAAAACATGTGTTTAAGTAAATTTATAGATATTTACAATTGTCAATCATAATTTTTTCTTGCATTTGTCAAAACCAAAATCTTTGCGACCTTCGTGGACTGTTTTTTGATATTTTTATAAATTGCTTTGATTCCCTAATTTTTTCTCGCACTTACCGTATGGGTAATCTTTGCAACCTTTATGCACTTTCCTTCTATGCTTACACAAATCTGAACTACTTCCAAATTTTTTTTCGCAATTGTTGCAAGCAAAATCTTTGCGACCTTCGTGGACTATTTTTTGATGGGCGAGTAAATGCGATCTGTATCCAAATATCTTCTCGCACTTGTCACATGCGAAATCTTTGCAACCTTCGTGGACTGTCCTTGAGTGGGTAAGCAAACTATATTTTTATGTAAATTTCTTCTCACACATATCACAAGCGAAATCTTTCCGACCTTCATGCACTGTCTTTTGATGGCGGAGCAAAGACAATTTGTGTCCAAATTTTCTCTCACATTTGTCGCATGCGAAATCTTTTCGACCTTCGTGGACTGTTTTTTTGTGTCGGATCAAAGAGCTCGAATCCCCGAATTTTTTCTCGCACTTGTCACATGTATAATCTCTACGACCTTCGTGTACTGCCCTTTTGTGGTAAAACAAATTTGCTTTTTTTCCAAATTTCTTTTCGCATTTGTCACATGCGTAATCTTTGCGACCTTCGTGCACTGTTCTTTTGTGCACGAGCAAAATCGCTTTTACTCCAAATTTCCCCTCGCACTTGTCGCATGGATAATCTTTGCGACCTTCGTGGACTAATTTTAGGTGGGTGAGCAAATTCGGTTTTTGTCCAAACACTTTTTCGCACTTTTCGCACGCGAAATCTTTTCTACCTTCATGGACTATCTTTTGGTGGGTGTCTAAACTCTGTTTTTTTGTAAATATTTTCTCGCAGTTGTCACATGTGAAATCTTTTCTACCTTCATGGACTGTCCTTAAGTGGGTGTCTAAACTCTGTTTTTTTGTAAATGTTTTCTCGCAGTTGTCACATGTGAAATCTTTTCTACCTTCATGGACTGTCTTTTGGTGCAAAAGCATATTTGATTTTCGTTTAAATTTTCTTTTGCACTCGTCACACGCGAAATTTTCGCGATGCTCATGGACGTGAATGAGAAAATGCGATTTTTTTTCAAATTTTTTTTCGGTCTTGTGACACACATTATTTGTGTAACCCTCATGGACTATTTTTATGTGCAAGAGCAAACTCTGTTTATTTCCAAATCTCTTCGCACACCTTTCACATAAATAATCTTTGAAAACTTCGTGGAATATCTTTTTATGCTTGAGTAAAGTTGATTTATTTTCAAATTTCTTCTCGCACTTGTTGCAGGAGAAATCTTCGGGATTTTTGTGTGCCAATTTTTGGTGCGTCAATAAACTCGATTTTTTTACAAATTTTTTTTCGCACTGGTCGCATGCAAAATCATTACGGCCTTTGTGTTCTGATATTTGGTGTCTACTCAAATGACTTCGGAACTCGAACTTCTCTTCGCACTTGTCACATGTGTAATCTTTTTGTTCATCATGAATTGTGTCTCGGCGCGTAATCATGCTTGATTCCAGTGTAAATGTCTTCCGGTCAATATCACAAATGTTTTGTTTGTCATCTGAAACAATAATGTCGTGTTCCCTTGAATTGCCTATTGAGAAAATTTCACCGGATTTCTTCTCACTTTTATCCATTTTAGTTCTAAAATTAAACGATGGATCCTTCTATTTAGTGTAAATTTATCTTTTGGTAGTAGGGCTTGAAAGACAACATTCAAACTAATTTGTTTTCACTATAGACATGATCAGTGTGTCGAAGGTCGATGTTAAAATCGTTTGTGATCATATTGTTTACAATTAATTTACCGATTTATCTGTTTATACTTGGAGCATTTGAATCAATTTACTTTTTAAAACACTCCCAACAAAGAATATCGAGTTGATGCAAAAAAACATCATCCTTAAAAATGTATAATGAATAATTTTGATATTTATTCCAAAATTTGTTTGCCTCCATGCCATAGCGTGATTGGCGCGCTCCATAATCAGCCCCTGTGTAACGTGTATACATTGGTCACTGAGTGCGCAAAAAGTCGCACATCATAAGAAGAAAAAAAGATATATTTGCCCACATTTTGAATTGGAAAACAAACGTCTTGGCAGCGGCGGCGGCGACGCGCGCCCGACAGATACGCAATTTCGTCGTGTCGTCGTGAAGTGTAAGGCGCTCGCGCGAAATCCTCGAGTCGAGTGCACACCCGAATATAATATAGTAGCGCGTCCCATCACGTCGTACGTATACGGCATGCATATAAGCACCGCACGCGCTCATTGTCTATATACAGGTATATTTCTCGCTTTGTTGCTGCTGCCGTTGCAGCACGCTCGCTTGCGAGCATACCCCATATCTATGTGTGTGTGTGTGTGTGTGTAAAGCTCTTGTGTGTAGCTCGACGCGAGCGAGCGCGAGAACTCGAGAGCTCTTGGATGTTTCGAGTGCGCGCACGCAAGTTTCTGCTGCTGCTGCTGCTGCTTGGCGCGTTGTTTTCCCTCCTGCACGCCGAGCTACCGCATGCGAGTTGCTGCTTCTCTGTGCATTATAATGCGCGCCCGGGTCTTCGCGCGCACAGCCCGTGTGTGTGTGTGTGTGCATCGTCGGTTTGCGCCAGCACCACCTTGACGCCGCCCGACGCGGCCACCACACCGCCACTGTGCGCGGCTCCATTAACTTTGATTAATTACATTGTCTTTCTTGGGCTCTTGTCTTCTTATTCTGTTTTGCAGCGGTATACCTCTTTCTCTTTCTCCGTATCTTTTCTCTGCTTTATAAAGCGCGTGTTTATAATGTATGAATCGTAGAGACCTGACGGCAAGCAGTATACCGTAAAATATCGCGGCTCGCTCCGAATTAAGTATTTACGATTCGCACACGTCGTATCCAACGCATCGTATACGTGCACGGGGCTCGTAACGCAAGCTCGATCCAACTCGATCGTTTCGTGAATACGCGAGCGCGCAAATATCGAAACAGCAGCAAGTGTAAGTGTTACGAGGCGTAGAGAAGCAGCAGCTGCTGCCCTTGCTGCTATAGCATATTGGCGTTTTGGCACTTGGAGGAAGTCAAATCACGATCAGACTCTCTTTCTTTCTCTCTTTTACTGCGCTGCGATTCCCATATAAGACAGGCCCTCTTTTTTGTGCTGCGACAACGTCTAGCTCTCGAGCCCTATACAATTTATGCAGCGCGTAGCATTTCTTATACATCATATAGATATTATACATTCCCCGACTGTCTGCCTGTATTCGTTCCTTCCTCTTTCGATATCTTCGATATTAAGAACTTTTTTTGCGCTCCATATCAATGAACGCGAAGCAGCAGCAGCAGCAATAGCAGCTGCTTCGAGGAGGAGCCGAGCGACGATCGCAACCGTAGCGCGAAATAAATCTCGACGCTCGTCTATGTTTTTTTCTATGGCTCGTCTCTGGCTGTATTATAACGATATTGTAGAGTGCGTAAGGAAGAGAGACGGACAAAGAGCTTGACGAAACTACCTCGTGCGAATGCCACTGGCTGAATTCGCTTGACCTTGTCCAAAGAACGTATATAAGCAGCTCGAACTTGATCATATACGAATAAGAATGCGTGAAAAAAAGCTCCGAGTAGACAATTTTCCTCGGAGCTTTTATTCGTTCGGCGAGGGGTGCAGGTTCCTCGTGGAACTTTCAATAAAATGATAATTTTCTTTTTATTTGCCTGCGAGCTCGACGCACACGCGTATAGACACGGTGCCATTGTCTGCTCGCGTCGACGCTACAGCTCGTGCAGATCCTCGTGGCAGCTGCTGCTGTATATAACTATGTATGTGGACCCGAGCTCGAGGTTTCGGTCCTTTTTTTTTTGCGAGCGCACGGCTATTTGTACTGCGCGCGGGTATACGTGTACATATACGCTGGGCGAAAAAACGTTTATCTCTCCGGCACAAGCAGAAGCAGCAGCAGGCGGCAAGGGTAGAAGCTTTTATCGATTCGCTTCCGTGTGCGTTAAATACACAACGCGACGACGACGACGAACGAGTCTCGATGCATTTTGCTGCGCTTTATAGATGCGCCTGGCTGCTACATAGCGAGCTTGCGCGCGAGTGCGGTCGTCCGGTTTCGACTCGAGCCAAATTCATGCGGATATATACGCGCGCGCGCGTGTGTGTGTAAAAGCAGCAGCAGCAGCGGTAATAGCGCGCAGAAACCGGGTGCCTTTGCCAAAGTAAATCTTGCACGCCGTTATACACATATATACTCGATCTTACGGATTGATAAGGATTTTCCCATGTTTCGCCGTGGTGTACGCTCGCTGCAAATACTGCGTACATGTACAAAATTTATGAAGCTCTTACGCGCACTCTAAAACTTCTTGTCAGAAGCAGGCGTGGATATGTATGCAACGGGGCGCGTTTTGTACATACGCACACACACACACACACACACGTAGCCAAGCCAGCGCGTATTAACGTATAAAAAATACATTGGATAAACATATATATATCTGTGCAATGTACGAATATTTATATAAGCCCGGGGCTGGGCGTCTATATCGGTGGATTTCCGAGGCCGCACGCGCGCGTATACCTCTTTTGCGAATGGGACAAATTTGTCGCGCGACAAAGAAAAAAGAAGGAAAAAAGAACGCGGCATTATTTTCCTTGGCAGCGATAAATTGCTCGGCTTCGGGTGAGGCGAAATTTCGAGACGCAGCGAGAAGCAAAAAAAAAAAACAGTCGACGAATGCAACTAACGCAGGGCGCGAATCGTAAAGAAGAAAAATGAACGAGTTCGGAAAGAGTAGATGCCTATACGTGCGCGGCTATAGTCGCGGTACAATAGTAAAGCGCACGCCAAGGAGTCGAAAACGAGCTTCATATACAATCCACTACACCGCAATGTGTATTATATAATCGGCCGACAATTCATGCAACGATCTTTTCCTCCAGGATGAGGAACTTTTAATTGAATCTCTGATATCTGTCTCTCGACTATGGAGCAGGCCCCAAAAGGACGAATCGAATTAAAAGATCGGATGAGAAGTCGGAGAGAGAGAGGATAACGAGCCGTATTATGCATATATAGCGCGCCGCACTCGAAGGGATACACCGCGTAAACCCGTCGACTTTTGCATATTATATACAGAGACGTTGCACTACTGTATGATATACGTATATCGCATGCTGCAAGAGTCGAGCGAGAACGACAGATGTGCCATGTCGCATTCTCATTCGCGCGCGCGCGCGCAAGCTTACATATTATGTGCACTCGCTGGCGCGCGGTAGACACAACGAGATTGCATTATCGCCCGCGTGCGTGTGTAATGTATAAACATGTCCATGTCTCGCGAACACATACGCACTCGCAGTCCCGTGCATAAACGCGTCCCACGATTTACACGAGCTACGCACCTACGTATTATTAATACCTCGTGTGCGCAAATGTGTTAATAGTCAACGCAGCCTTCCACGCGTCGAGATCCATACGCCTGAACGCGCCGCGATGTTTTTCGTAGTTATTCAATTTTCTCGCGACGCGATACACGCGCGCACGAGCTCAACTGCTCTATACCATACACTAGCGTAAACTTGACCGTTTCAAAAAGCTCGACTCGACAGGTACGCGCTCGACAGGTGCATCACTCGTATATAATGTATATCGCCAAGCTTTTTTTTTCTTTTTAATGCACGTCGCTCGTCATTATGCACGAATTGATATTTCAACTTTCAGGACCAATTTGTCTCTTTCTGTATAGTGTCGTATGTTAGATACGACATAGGATACGGCATAGGATATCGAACGTATCGCTGCTACAACATCCACCGCAATCAATACCGCGATCGCTACCCGTCGCGCGTTGAAAGAAAATTGGAAAAGAGTCGCTAGCGCGTGTGCAAGCACAAAATTTTAAAAGTGAGAGGAGTGCCAATAAAATCTTCACCTGATTCTCTTTCCTCTTTCATCCCGATGCCAACACCTTCGTTCGTATTCTGCTTCAGGAGTTTCCTTTTATATAAAGGTTAAACGTCGATACACAATTAGCATGTTTCGTTCTTGTGCGTGAGTTGTAGTATTCGCGTGTCATTTGTGTTGCGAGTTTTATTTCACGTGGCTCTTACGCCACCTAGAGGTGGTTCACTGAGTCAAAATATTTCGTCTCTTCGCTCAAATACATAGATCCATACGGGTTGTCAGTCGAGGATCGCGAGAGTGACTCAGCTCCAGGCACGACGATTTAATCATTTATCAGTTTATATGTAATATAAACATTATCGGTGGAAGAAATTAAACGCTCTAATTGGCACAATCGCTGCATTTTATCGGCACTGCGTGCACAGTTAATACGCAATAGCTCGGTGCATACGAGTGTGTCGCTGAATGAATATAGAAAAAGTCGCAAACTTGGCGTGATCATCACGCGTCAGTGGCGGATCAGAAGAAGTACCACCTCGTTCGAACTTTTATTTGCTGCTCGCACAACTCGAAAACAATTATGAGAGCTTTTACTCATTTTTAAAAATGTAATGATGGTTCACAATCCTTGTGGGAAAATTTTTATTTAAATTTCAGAAAACATGTGTTTAAGTATATCTATAGATATTTACAATTGTCAATCATTATTTTGCCTTGCATTTGTCAAAACCAAAATCTTTGCGACCTTCGTGGACTGTTTTTTGATATTTTTATAAATTGCTTTGATTCCAAAATTTTTTCCCGCACTTATCGTATGGGTAATTTTTGCAACCTTTATGCACTCCCCTTTGCTGCCCAATTGTTGCAAGCAAAATCGTTGCGTCCTTCGTGGACTGTTTTTTGATGGGCAAGCAACTGCGATTTGTATCCATATTTATTCTCGCACTTGTCGCATATGTAATCCTTGCGACCTTCGTGCACTGCCCTTTGGTGTCTGATAAAATCTTTTTTTAGTCCGAATTTCTTCTCGCACTTGTCGCATGCGAAATCTTTGCGACCTTCATGGAGTATTTTTTGATGGGCGAACAAATGCGATTTGTACCCAAATTTCTTCTCGCACTTGTCGCATGCGAAATCTTTGCGACCTTCGTGAACTGCTTTTTGGTGTGCTGTCAAATTGCCTCGATCCCCAAATTCCTTCTCACATTTGTCACACCGAAAATCTTTACGACCCTCGTGGACTGTCTTTTTGTGAGAGAGTAAAGTCAATTTGTGTCCAAATTTTTTCTCACAATTGTCACAGGCGAAATCTTTTCGACCTTCGTGGACTGTTCTTTGATGGGTTCTTAAATTTCTTCGATCCGCAAATTTTTTTTCGCACTTGTCACACGCGTAATCTTTGCGATTTTCATGGACTACTTTTTGGTGTACAAGCAAATTCTGTTTATAGCCAAATTTCTTCTCGCACTTATCACAGTCAAAATCTTTGCGACCCTCGTGGACTGACTTTTGGTGAAACAGCAAATACTCTTTTCGTCCAAATTTTTTCTCACAATTATCGCACGCAAAATCTTTGCGACCATCGTGAACTGCATTTTGATGCCTGATAAAATCCGGTTTTCTTCCAAATTCCTTTTCACATTTATCACATGCGAAATCTTTCCGACCTTCATGGACTGTCTTTTGGTGCCAAAGCATATTTGATTTTCGTTCAAATTTTCTTTCGCACTTGTCGCATCCGAAATTTTCGCGATGCTCATGGACTGTCGACATGTGCATGAGAAAATGCGATCTTTTTTCGGACTTGTGACACGCATTATTTTTGTAATCCTCATGAACTATTTTTATGTGCAAGAGCAAACTCTTTTTATTAGCAAATCTCTTCGCGCACCTTTCACATAGGTAGTCTCTGAAAACTTCGTGAAATATTTTTTTGTGCTTTTGTAAAGTTGATTTATTTTCAAATTTCTTCTCGCACTTGTCGCATGCAAAATCTTTGCGGCCTTTGTGTTCTGATATTTGGTGTCTACTCAAATGACTCCGGAACTCAAATTTCTTTTCGCAGCTGTCACATGCAAAATCTTTTTTTACGTCGTGAATTGTGTCTCGGTGTGTTATCATGCTTGATTCCAGTGTAAATGACTCCTGACAAATATCACAAATGTATTTTTTGTCTTCTGGAACAACAATATCGTGTTCACTTGAATCATCTATTGAGAAAACTTCACCGGATTTCTTCTCACTTTTATCCATTTTGGTGCTTAAATTGAACGATGGATCTTTCTATTTAGTACCTAGAAAATTGAATGAGTAAAATTTATCTTTTGGTATTATGGCTTGAAAGACAACATTCAAACTAATTTGTTTTCCCTACAGACATGATCTGTGTGTCGAAGGTCGATGTTAAAATCGTTTGTGATCATATTGTTTACAATTAACAATTACGCTTTACAATAAGTAATTATAAAGGCGCAAGAGCATGAGTAGAATTCTTCTCTTGTACGCGACTTGTATTCATTTTGCAGGTTTTGTTTCACGTGGCACTTACGCCACCTAGAAGTGGATCACTGAATCAAAATATTTTGTCTCTTCGCTCAAATACATAGATCCTTACGGGGTGTCAGTCGAGGATCGCGAGAGACGCTCTCATTGGTACAGACGCTGCATTACATCGGCACTGCATACACAGTTCATACGCAATAGCGGAATAGAAAAAGTTCTGCCCCAGCGCAAACATTCATTTCATGCTCGGGCAGTCGATATTTAGAAGCTCGTAATATTTTATTCAAAGATCACCATTCACAGCTCCGAACAGGACGCGAAAAAAAAGCTCGGATGATCATTGCTCGAGAAGCTGCAGGTAACAGAGTATCCAAAAATAAAGCACCAATCATGACTGTGTACAAAGGTGTGATGATAATTAAACGGCAGAGGTTCAGTTTTAGAAAAAATATATGTGTTAGTATCAATACTTATTTATAATTTTCAAGAAAAAAATCAGCACTTTTTATTATTTTACCGATGACATAACCCAGCATGAACTTCACAACAACTTCGAGACACTTGTATGGACAATAAATTATCCATTGACTTGATAATCTTCTGACACGAGATTGGATGCCATTGCGCATATATATGCGATTATGGTGGTCAAATTGATTCTTATTTAGTACATCTTTTCGCGCACATTCACATGCCAAAACTTACGATCAAATCGAATGTGGGTAATCAAGTTGCGATTTTATGCTAAAATTTCATCGTATTTATATATCATATACGTGATCTTAACGAACTTCGAGACACGTTTACTAGTGATCTTCATGCACTGTCAATTGGTGTCTGATCAAATTCCCTTTTTGACTAAATTTCTTCTCGTTCTTGTCGCATGCGTAATCTTTGTGACATCCGTGTATCGATTTATAGTGCCTAACTAAACTCGTTTTTTGTGCAAATTTCTTTTCACACATGTCACATGCGAAATCTTTCTGACCTTCGTGCACTGTCCTTTGATGTAAAAGTAAAACCCCTTTGTATCCAAATTTCTTTTCACACTTGTTGCATGCGAAATCTTTACGACCTTCGTGTACTGTTTTTTGGTGTACAAGTAAATTACCTTTAAGCCCGATTTTTTTTTCGCATTTGTTGCATGCGTAATCTTTGGAATCTTCGTGCACTGTTTTCTGGTGCAAACGCAGATACGGTTTGTGGCCATATTTCTTCTCACACTTGTCACATGCGTACTCTTTGCGACCATCGTGATTTATATTTTGATGCCTGATAAAATCGACTTTCCTTACAAATTTCTTGTCGCATTTCTTGCATGTAAAATCTTTGCGACCTGCATGAACTGTTATTTGGTGCTGAATCATAGTCCATTTTTGACCAAATTTCTTCTCACACTTGTCGCATGCGTAATCTCTGCGACTTTCGTGGACTATTTTTTGGTGAGTCCGCAAATTCGATATTTGTCCAAACTTCTTCTCGCACTTGTCGCATGTAAAATCTTTGTGACCTTCGTGAACTGTTCTTATATGTAATAGCAAATTCAGTTTCATCCCAAACTTCTTCTCGCACTTGTCACATGAGAAATCTTTGCGACCTTCGTGGACTACTTTTTGGTGTTTCAACAAAGTCGATTTTTGTCCAAATTTATTCTCGCAGTAGTCACATGCGAAATCTTTGCGATACTCATGGACTAACTTTATGTGTTTGAGAAAATTCGATTTTGTTCCGAATTTCTTCTCGCATTTTCCACATGCGAAATCTTTGCGATGATCATGGACTGTTTTTACGTGCACGAGAAAATTCGATTTTTTTCTAAATTCCTTCCCGCATTTTCCGCATGCGTAATCTTTCCGACCTTGGTGTACCGATTTCAGGTGGTTGAGCAAATTCGATTTTTGTGCAAATTTCTTCTCGCAAATATCACATGCATAATCTTTGCGGCTTTCGTGTATAGTTTTTCGGTGTCTTATCAAATTAGAATTCTGTGAAAATTTTTTCTCACACTTGTCACATGCGAAATCTTTCCCCCCTTCGTGGATCGTTCTTTGATGTAAGAGCATATGATGTTTTTGTCCAAATTTTTTTTCACACTTGTCACATGTGAAATCTTTGAAACCATCGTGAACTATTTTTTGGTGTCTAATTAATCTTGATTTGTCTCCGAATTTCTTCTCGCAAATATTGCATGAGGAATCTTTGCGACCTTCATGTACCATCTTTTGGTGAGTGAGCAATTGATGCTGTTGTCCAAATTTTTTTTCGCACTCATCGTGTACTGTCTTTATGTGCAAGAGCAAACTCTGTTTATTTCCGAATCTCTTTGCGCACCTTTCGCATAAGTAATCTTTGAAAACTTCATGGAATATTTTTTTATGTTTTAGTAAAGTTGATTTATTTTCAAATTTCTTCTCGCATTTGTTGCACGTGAAATTTTCGCGATCCTTGTGTACTAATTTTTGATGAGTAAACAAACTTGATTTTTTCACAAATTGTTTCTCGCACCTATCGCATGCAAAATTTTTGTGGCCTTTGTGTACTGATATTTGGTGTCTACTCAAATGACTTCGGAACTGAAATTTCATTTCGCACTTGTCGCACGAATAATCTTTTCGTTCATTGTGAATTGTGTCTCGGTGTGTTATCATACTTGATTCTTCTGTAAATGGCTCCTGACAAATATTAAAAATGTATTTTTTGTCTTCTGGAACAACATTATCGTGTTCACTTAAATTGTTTTCCGAGACGTTTGCCTCGGGTTTTCTATTACTTTTATCCATTTTGGTACTTAAAATGAACGGTGGATTATTTTATTTATCGCTATGAAAATTGAATGAGTAAGTATAGTATTACAGCTTGTTTCGTCGGGATAGACAACATTCAATCTAATCGGTTTTTACTATAAACATGATCAGTGCTGCGAGGAACAACGTAAAAATCTTTTATAATCATACTGTTTATAAATTCGTTACCGATTTATCTGTTTGTACATTGTCCATACAATATTTGAAGCAGTTTAAAATTGTCATTGGGTGATATTTTTTTCGAAGAATTTTTTCAGCCTCTTAAAACCAACTTCAAAATAACTCCTTATAATATCGTGTTAATAGATCTTTACAATACAATATACTATAAATAATGAAATTTTTTTATATTCATTCTAAAATTTGCCGCTGCTATCCTTTGCTACCGCCACGCCATGACGCGATTGGCGTGCTCTATAATCCGTCAACGTTCATACGGATCAAAGGGTAAAAAGTGTTTGTGCACTATCGAGTTACCAAAGCCGCTCGTATAAAGACATGGTTCGCGGAAAGACAAGGGGGGGTTTGACTCGAATGTGTGCATTCGAATGTAAGGAGGTATTATTAAAAGCTCGTCTAGCATGCATTTCTCATACTGTATGCATAATGTAAGTGCGGTACCGGCTATTACGTGACTCAGTCAGGGTGACGTAGTAGTATATAGTTATAGCACTTGTACTTGTAAACCGATGACACATTCGCACCGGATGCAAATTGTTATTAAAAATCGAGCGAACTCGTCGAAGGGGCTGAATGACATGTTTTTTAGCTGTACTACTCGCGATTATTACTCCCTTTCGCTCGACCTCTTTCTCCTCTATCAACACCCGCATTACAAATAAAAACAGGCAGAAAAATTTACCCCCTAGCGACGCGCAAAACGACTCGTCCGTGAATTTTTCCCAGCCTCCTCTCTCTCTCTTGGGTGAATTTCAGTCACGAAAGTATCGCACCACCACGCGCACTTAAATTCACACCCGCAAACATATTATCGCGAATTCTACCCTCTCGTTACCCACTCGATGCTTCTGCTGTATAAGCTCGCGGGAGACGCGGCACGCGCGCTATATATGTTGCTTATTTGCGTACACACACACGCACCCGCACATACAGCAATTTTACTGGCATGCGATGCTTTCTCTCTGGGTATAGGTGCATGCTTGATGTATTTGCTGCTGCCGCTACAGCACAGTGAGGGACACGCCGTACGAATATTTCGATTCGGCAAAATCTGTGTAAACACGCGGGCAAACATCGCTCGCAAGCGCGCGCACGGTTATACACGCGCGGGGGTATAGGGTGCGCAGCAAATATCGCAAGGAACGAAGAAGAGGTGCGAGTGAAATTCTTGGACGAATACGGCAACCGCAATATTGGTGTACGCGCGACAGCGGCTTCTCTATTTCCGCTTTTTCATCCCGAAGTCGCCTATACCTGGAGTACCTAAATTTGCCATCTCTCTCTCTTTCTCCCTCTTTCTCTCTTTGTACATCGTGTCGTGTCGTGCGCGAGTGCGTACACGCGTGTACGTATACACACAAACGCAAACAAGCAATGCAATTTATTTTGTTTGCCCGCTTGTAATTTGTGTGTTGGAAATTCTGAAGAGCGATTCATGCGGGAAATATGGCGCGCGCCCCATACGTCAATATACGTGGCCCGCCGCGCGCGTACGTATCCCCGAAAAAATATTTTTCATTCGCGTTGCGTTGCATTATTTTCTTCTTCGGGATAGGGAGTTGGAATTTATTTTTTCCTCTTATTTTATTTTTTACGATATTCGAGACTTCAATTGGGACACAGGCGCGGCGGTGGCGGCGAACTCCGCAACATTTCACGTTGTTGATTTTCAACGCACGAGCCTGTGTATATATGTACTTTGCGCGATCTCAATTTACGCGTGTTTGGAAAAAGAATTGCAGCGTGTCTGTGATGATACATATACAGCGATCTCTGCGACGCGATTTGTTTGGCACTCGGGTTTGGGGTATAGTACAGCTTGAGTCGAAAAAAGCTCCAAATTAAAATGTGCCCGTGTGGCGCAATCTCCATCTCTCTAACTCTCTCTCTCTCTGTCTCTTGGTCGTGTATTATCGTGATCATCGACTCCTCGATCCGCAAAGATTTGCACACTACTCGACGAGTCGATGCATGTTTTGTACAGCTCGATCACCGATGCGACACACGACACGGAGCGACGAAGATGCGCGCAAATTATGCATCGTCTAGGCGTTCGGGGGGCTACAGACAGCCTCGACGTGTTTATTCAAGTGTGTATAACTAGACGCCAATGATCCTCGGCGCTAGACCAAACACGGCAGAGAGACTCTCTGTTTCTTTGAAGTCGTGTGTCGTGTAGACGTACTGCAGCTCCGCACTTGTGCTCGCCTCGGCCTCGGCAAAGTTGATCCAACGCGACGCGACTCGTTCCTTATACACATCATCCGTAATATGTATTCGCGTTTTATTTACTTCCGACCGATGTCGAAAACCAATAGGTGATACATCGTTCGCCAACTCGCGTACAGATGATTGCACGCAAACATCGGCAGCAGCGTCGTCAGCAGCAAAAGGTTAAATATTTTCTTACGCTTAACGAGATGTATACTCGATGTTAACGTACAATATCTGCGGGCTTTCGTTACGTACCGAAAGACGACACCCGAGAAGTTTTCATGCGTACATTACAATAATGCACACATCTCTCGAAAGCCCACGCGCACACTCGAAAGTCACAAGAGACTCGGACGCAGAATTTCATAATTGGCGGACATATTTGAATATATACGCGGCGCATTATTATTTATATTTATCGACTGGACGCGGATCGTTTTTCATTCTCTGCCTGCGCGCACATGCGTATACGCACACGCACATATGCGCGCGTTTATTAATGTATAGGCGTAGGACATTCGCGCGCGAGCAAACAGAAATTAGCTGAAATGAATTGATAAATGATAAATGGCCGTATCAAAATTCATATGCGCGCGAGCCATATATAGAATTGCAGCTAGAAATGGCATATCATCTCGTATGCAGATGCTGCGTTCTCGTGGAGACTTGAGCTTGCAGGCACACGAATATAACGAGTAGAGAGGTATGTCTATTCAAACTCACCGTTCTCATTTGAAAAAAAAAAACATAAAAACATTTGCGTTTAGTCTTGGCTAATGTGTTTGCGCTTCGCCTTTGTTCGAGCCTTGACCGCTAGATGGCACGTCGCTTTCCAAAAGCAAAGAGGCCGAGTTCGGTACGTATTATAGAGGCAAACACCGAGTTGACATAAATACTATAGTCTTCCATCTCTCATTTCGTAATTATGAAATAAAAAATTTTCTTTTTGAAAGATGATTGGTAAAGGCCCCACCACGCCCCTACCCGTGAAGTCCTCCGCTGCATTTATGCAGTCAAATTAACCCCTACATTTGACACTAAACACTGGCACTATCACTCAGTCACTTCACTGTTCTTGGCAGTTTGTTTTCTTTTTTCCACTTGGGACGCGATCTGGGAATACTGGAACAATCATTTTGAGCTCCTCAACTTCAAGGTATCTTTCATCCTTCGCGCGTTATCTAGCGTCACGCGATAAGTCTCGACCAGTTCGTCCTCGGTCGATTTCCTCACCACGCGTCGGACATTCCTAGCCAATTCCTTACTGTCCAAGCGATAATAGAGCGCCATAACCTCCCACTCCATCCTTCGTCTTTTACTTTTACCGACTCTTAAGCCAGGCAAAATATGAGAAGTCCTTTCGATGGCTTCGAGCAGAATATCTTCAACTGTAAAGAGAAAAATACATTGTAGACGCGAAAAACAAGGGTATATTAGTTATCGCGTTCGTCTATGACGACTAATTAAATTCTTGTTTTCAGTACCTTTCCCATCCAAGTCATACAATTCATACAATTCATCTCTATTCTCCTCTCTATTCTCCTCACTATTCTCATCTTTATCCTCCTGTTCGTCCTCTGTTTCCATGATATAGAAGGGAGACGTTGAGTTGTTTAAAATAAAAACGATTTTTCATTAGTTTCGACTTTTTCCAAATTTACTTCAGGCTCGAAGAACTTGATAAGTTCAGACAACTTACTTAATTTGCAAATTCATTACAGCACATAGTGTAGCGAAGAATTCATCTGAGTGAGAAATCTGTTCTATTGTCATATTTATCGCTAGTGTAACGTAACTCACACAGCTCAGATCACGTTGTTGACTCAGGATTACTCTTTTCTACGCGAATTCGACATTTTATATGTATTTCGATGGAAAAACTTTGTGAAATAGTTATTTATGTAACAAGTGCCCAAAAGGCGCTTTTGGGCACGAGTGTGCGGAAAAAGACACGAGTGTCGGCTATGCCGGCACGAGTGGGTGTTTTTTCCGCACACTGTGCGCAAAAAGCTGGGCACGTGTTGCATACAAAATTTTATGCAATAGTAGGCGAAAAATATACGTTCATTTAAATGAGGCGTTTTACCGCACACCCGTGTCCAAAATGAGGCATTTTACCGCACACATGTGTCCAAAAACGCTTTATGCGCACTAAAAAATGTGCGAAAAAAGGCATTTTTCGTCATACTATTGCATAAATTTTATTTATTTGTATAATCATGAACATTTTCATTTTATATTATTGTTTACATACATTGTTTTAACATCACATGGTTTTCAGTAAATGCAAAAAAATTCTTTAATATCCCACTTTTCAACTACCGGGGTAACAGACACATGTTTGTGAACTCACTAATGCGCTCCTTCATTACACAGTAGTCACTGTGACGAGCTGCATTTTATCGATAATACTTCCCATGCAATAGGTGAAGATGTACCAGTAATAATACAACCGATTCATTCGGTATTGTGGGGATAACTCATCTGCATTGAATGGTTACAATTGACGTCGGCAATTGAATAATGTGTATTAATATGTACATGAAATGGACGTTCATTTCGATACAGACCAGTACTTTCATCGCTCAAATCTACCTTTTTCAAATTGTTTTCTCTCGCTGATTTTGCTCCACTTTTACATACGCATAAGTAGCACACCAGATGTGAATTGTCCAAACGGATCTCCACGATTTCGTCAGCGTTTGACGCCCTTAAATAGGAATGTGAAATCAGCCGAGGCTCTGATCGCGTCGCGTCGTCGCATGTGTGCACAAGCCGAGAAGCTTATTCGTGTCGTACTCGACGGCGTCACTGTGCTCGAGCACTGCTGCTGCAGCACACGGGCTCATAAATAATTAAGCATATCGCACGCTGACTCGCGTACATGGCGAAAGCTCGAGCCTCCCCGATCGCGAGGGAAAAGTTTTTCCCTCTCCGTACGTACGATATACGTCTACCTTGAATCGAGCCTCGAGAGCTATAGCGGATTTTCTTTTCAGAATAAGTTTTGGCCATACGCCTGCAGCAGCAGCAGCAGCAGCAGCAGATCGCCTATATTAGCTATATATATCTCTTTGTGAGGGATATCCACGCCGAACGAGTGCGGAAGTTTCGGAAGGATTTCTGCGGGCTGATGGGAATCGATGTATCGCCGTTTGATGGATAACTCAACTCCCGCGAAGACGTCGACCGTGTTTATATATAGCGTGCGTGTGTGCGCGCAGACATATCGAGATTCGCCAATCTCTATAAATAAGTTTTACATTTTTTTTTGCCCAATGACAGATTTATATAGATTGAGCGTTGTATCGAACGTGTAAGCTATTGTATTTCTTCGTCCGTTTCCGAAAGTATCATTTTATGTAAATAAAATCATTAAATGCTTTATCTGTAAAAACCTGCCTACTTGACGCTTGTGCTACGTAATTTGACGAAATAATGCACACACAGCTGGTTTCAATGTACTCATTGTTATACTTATTATCAAGTAATAACTAAAAACATCCGATAAAGTGTAACACATCTTTCAGGATCTTTAAAAAATTTTTACATGTTATGCGCGACGAGTGAAAAGGAATCGGAATTTTATTGCGGATATACTCATCGCCCCATCGAGTGGATGTATAATTTTTTTTCTCATCTGCTGCCGTGTTCCGTTTTTATTGCTCGCGATATACACGAGTCTTGATGAAATTGTCAAAAATCTCACCACACCAAAAACGTGGCGTTCCGTGAAAAACGATCGCATACTCATACGCAGGCACATACCGAACGGGCCCGCGAAACATTTTCAATCGGATTGATGAGCTCATTATAGAATTTCTCCCGTGTCTACCGAATACGCTGCGCGCGCGACACGAGTTTCGAGCATTCTATGTAAATCGATCGGTAATTTATGGCAGGTAAACATAATTTTTTTTTTCATCCATAAAGCCTACGTATGACACGGATAATTTAATTGCTTTTTATGCTAAACACGAGCCACGATCGGCAACGTGATGTAACGGCCGATACGCGCGACATTCGCGATCCATCATTATTTGTCCCCCGCAATCGGGAATCCAAAAACTTACCTGATTTTCAAAACGGATATACAATATGATATGTCATTTGTATCGCATAAGTTATTCGTTCATCGTCACTTGCCAGACGACGCGAGACTGTCATTTTTTTCGTAATGAAATCGGGCGAGTACTCGAGCTTGTCAAGGATGATCGATTTTTTCACACGCGAGTGCGTGAATGACGCGTAGACGTATACATCCGCGTGGTATTGAAAAGTGGCAGAGTTTTCAAATCTTGTCGTCGCCTACTCGCATACATTTGGAAGCGAAAAATTCTATTTTTGGGAAAAATATGGGCCGTAATGAAACGCTCTATTAATTTTTCGAGACACAGCTGGATGACAAATTTTATTCAAAACAAAATTTATCTTTTTTTGCGTTCGCTAGACGAATGAGATACAATATCGAGTGGACTGATTTGTCACTTCTGGTTTATCGTGCCTCTTTTCGTAAATTCAACGTTACAGCCGCACGAGGGGATAAATTTAGGAAACGACCCGGAGAAGATCCGCCAGTGAAAAAAGACCATTAAAACGATCTTAAAGATCATTTTTATGACTATTGAGAAACCGCACGGGCCAGCAGTTCCCATCTTACAGATTATATACATACATTCTCACGAGACTTTGGAATTTAATTAATCAGTCGTATAATACACAATTTGCGGCGAAGTTTTTCAAATTTCAATCTCAAGGTCCGCAATTCCTCCATGGTTATGACTTACGAGGATCAATTAAACTGTCACACGTTTTATTCTCTGTATTACATTCAACGAACATAATAACAAAGTACGACCGAATCGAATAGACGATTCGAAGCACCCGTGTAAATATCTATAGTTTTTAGGCACTTAATCAATCGGAAAATCATCGATCGTCGACAGCGTATATATAATGCAAGAAAGCTCGCAGCCTCGCATACACAAGCGCGAAAAGATCCCGAGGGAGACGTCGTCGTCCTGCAACGAACGAGGATGGAGAGAGAAAAGATCCGCAAAAAAACAAGCGGTATATAATGCGCGTGACTGGACTGATGCTCCGAGTCGAGTAGGAGAGAGACTCCATATACTATATACATACACCCGCACTCACGCAGGCAGGCAGGGCCAAGACAAAGCAAATAGTCGTCGTCGTCGTCGTCACTCGCTCTGGCGCGCGTATAACCGTCCAATTACTCAGATCGACGTCCGATAATGAAATACAAGCGAGGCTACTATACGCGTGTCCCTACTCTATATATACACGCTCTCGTTTATACATAGGACTTTCAGGGGTGGCGTTACGTAAACCCAAACTTGCCTCTCTTACTCTCTCTCTCCCTCTTTACTCGCCGTGTGTGTGTATCACTGCGCGTCGTTTCGTCGCAAGAAATCCCTCGAGGAATTTCTCTCTCTCTCTCTCTCTCTCTCTCTCTCTCTCTCTCTCTCTCTCTCTCACTCCAGCTGCCGTATACCAGTCTGCAACGAAGTATTTCCCGTATATAGTCCGGGACTGACGAGGTCATAGTTCGTCGTCATCGTCGTCGTAGTCGAAGAGAGACGCGTGTGGAGAGTGCAAAATCGGCTTGACCGGATAGCCCGATGTGCGACAAGCGAGACAACTCGTAGCGGAACGTGTAGTAACGAGCTTTATACGCTTACGTACACGCAGCGTAAAAACTGCGTCGATTTTATTTCTCTCTCCTTTAAAAATAATAATTTGTTAGACGATGTTTATCTCGGTTCCTCATCCGGCAATTATGAAACGATGAAGTGCTTCAGTATAGTTTTTCCACTCTGAATTTTCTTCCTGTTTTTTTTTTTTTTTTTTAATTTTTGGAGCTCAACTGCGGTGTTTACCTCGTTACTACCGCATCCGAGTCCAGCGCCTTCGTCGAACGAAAAATTTTTAATTTCATCTGCCCGCGAAAACACGACGATAAGTGATTTAAATCGAGTTTGTGCAGAGATCAATTTTCAGTTTAAGCTCGCTCGTAATTAAGTTTGAGTATGCGTGTGTGTGTGCGATCGACACGGGTGCGCGATTATTTCCATAATGCTGCCCAGCAGCGATGGCAACGACGACGACGACGACGACATAAGCTGCTTAGAGAAAAGTTAGAGTTGACCAGTGCTGGGCAGTTATGCAGATGATAATAATAATAATACACCTGCGTTTGTTAGATACGAGGATTTAAATCATTAGATGCTCGTATATCATCGTATATATAAAACGGAAGATGAACCGCAACGTGGATATTTAGCTTTCGGTCTTTACGGTGAACGACTACGATTTAACTTTACCGACCGAACGAGAGTCTGTTATTATTTTAGAAAAGCGATTTTCATAGATTTTCCAAAATTGCTCTTCTAATATCCTTGACTGTATTAGCCGAAAAACATTTTTGGCAATTATCGGAGCATTAGAAATCTGAAAAGATTTGCTTTACCAAAAGTAGGACACGCGCGTCGTCGTGTACGTATAGTAACACGCGAACGAGCGAAATTCGTTTTTCACGTGATTACGAGCAGCCGCGCGAGCTGCGCGCACGAATTTCGTTTTTCAACGCTGCCTTGCAAAAGGGCTATTGGAAAAACCTGGCGTAGGTAGCATCAGGCCAGATAAATGCTCGAGCAAAAAAAAAAGCGCAGAAGGAGGAAGGAGGAATAGGAAAGAGAGCGCGCAATCCTATATAGGAGCTGATATGAAAGAGTTCAAGGATTAGGAGAGAGAGAGAGAAAGAGAGAGAGAAAAGAGTGTGCGGAGGAGCGAATTTTCGTTCGAGAGCTCGACTAGTTATAGTAGTGCTATATACATAGAGACGCGATGGCGGTACTTGCCGGTTATAGTACATATAGTCGTCGGGACGTATACGATAAAGCCGGAAAGGCTCTTTCTCTCTCTCTCTCTCTCTCTTTTACTCTACCCTTTTCTTGGATGACTATAAAGTCCCCTGGATTTTGGGTTATGGTAATGTGTTGCGCAGGAGGGGGGAAGACAGGATAGCACCGAGGAAAAGATAACGCGCGGCTCGAAGACTGCCGAGCAAAGTTTTTGGGAGCGAATTTCTAGAAGAACCTTGACTCGTTCGTAGCTGGTCTATATAATATAGCTATGTATTCGGTGCACTAGGCACGCTTTATTTTATTATATTATTTTATGTACATATATAAAGAATGTCGAAGGAATTTACCTGAACTCGATCGAGGAAATGCCTTTTTGTACGAGCGAACGAGCGAGAGAACATGGATATATATATCTCAAGCGTTGCGCTGGTATCTCTATGAATTTATACGAAAAAAAAGCATCAACAGAGAGCGAGAGAAGCCGAGGAGAGCATACCTTAATCTCGTAAAAGTTTCGAATCGAGTTTCATTCAAAAGCGAGCGCGCGTATCCGTCTCCGATACTACGATGTCTGCGAGCGAGACGCGCCAAAACAAGTTCACACACACGCACACAACGCACACGCAGAAACTACCAAAATATGGGCCCAGCGACGTTTGGAAATTAATTTTTCAAGCTCCTATCCTCTTGGGCCTCTCGGATCAGCGGCCCAGAACGACGCATGAAATTCGATCGATTCGCCTGCTTGTGTGCATGCGAAAGAGAGAGAGAGAGAAGAAGGCTTCTTCTCTCTATATCCGCGCGAGAATGAGAGATATTTTATTTCGAGGCTGAAACGCCTTGTTTTTTTTTTTTTACAAGATCTTCATTTTTATTTTCACGCATGTTTACTGCGGTGGAACGCTCGGCGATGACGGAGGTCGAGGTCTGTAAATATATGCTCTCTCTTTCTCTTATAGCTGGTTAAAGTCCGCCTTTTATTGCCCGAGATATGTGTATATGCGTATAAATATATTCGGTGCAAGTGGATCGTAAATTTTAATCAGTTACAGCAGGCCTGCGCTGATCTGGACGATTGTGATTCCGTATTAAGTATGTAATATAGTCGATAAAGTTGGACAGAAAAACACATTAAAGGTTTGTCAAATCTTCCATGACAATATTCCAATTGTTTTGTAAAAAAAAAAAAAAAAACACGCTTACGTTACACGTGTATATCGAACCGAAAACTCGTGTTCGCGCATCGTATAAGTATTCGTAATAAGTATTTAGTTTGCGAACGTTTGACTGTAGGCATAAACCTCTATTGTATAGGTAGCCCCTTGGGCCAATGTTGACATTCTATTGATCACAGCGTTCGCTATAACAAATCAGTACACGTCAGGGCCGCGAAAGCGTCAACAAGAACGAGAGAAATCGTTGCTCGATCGCCGCAAGTGACTTTTGCGACGAGCGAAAATTTTGAGAAAATATTTCACCCGTCGTAGTCCGAGCGAGAGCTGCGTGCTGAACGATGGCCGAAAATCCCCAAATCGAGGACCCTCCGATCGCGGTATTGAAACGACTCGTGCGACGAAGAGTCGATGTGGAGTCCGAAGGAATAGCATCATATCTTGATCCAATTTATTCATTGATCGTCAATTGGCCGGGCCCACATCCAAGGCTCCTAGACGAGTTTCAAAAAGAAGAAATCGACACGCTGCTCGAGGAATTTGTAAGTTATTTCAATTACGTTGGCGACAAGGCGAAAAATGTGATCCAGTTCGTGAAGTCGGCCGGCTTCCGGGACAGGCCCGACACTCCCGAAGACGGCGATCCGTCGACGCGTCGCGTCAGGCCGTCGCCGAGTCGCGTCACGCCGATACATTACTTGGCCCGAGTCGGTAGGCTTCACCTCGAGCCCGTTCACCGACAGAGGATCGGCGAGCTCTTCGGCATATACAACGAATTCGATGTGAATTACATCGACGAGCTCGACGGCTGCACGCACTTTCACGCGGCCTGCATGACCGGCAACCGGAGAATCGTCGAGAAATTCCTCGCGCACGGCCAGGATCCCAACGTGCCCTGGGGCTGGGACACGCCGCTGCACTTGGCCGCCAAGTACAAGAGCAACCAGGGCGTGGTCAAGCTGCTGCTGAAACGGGGCGCGAATCCGAATCAGCCCGACGCCGAGGGATCGACGCCTCTGCACGTCTTCGCCAAGATCGGATACGGCGTCTACTTGATGCTGATATTCAGGCACAGCCGAGCCGAGCACAGGCCGGTGCGGATCGACGCCCGGGACGGGCAGGGCCGCGCACCGCTGCACCTGGCTGCGAGACACGCGAAGAAGAACGTGGTCGAGACGCTGCTGAAGGCGGGCCGACCCAGTCTGAACGCGGCCGACGCCGATGGATTGACTCCTCTGCACCACGTCTGCCAGAGAGCAACGAAACACGATCTGGTGGAGATTTTGTCGTCTTTGTTCGGTGCCAGCAGGGAACGAAAGAATTGGCTGCGCGTCAACCGTCGCGACAGGTCGGGTCGGACGCCGCTGGAATTGGCCGTGGCCAGTCTGTTTCCGGACGCGGTAGACGCGCTCTTGAATCGCAACGTCGATCTGGCGAGCTTCGTTTTTCCGATCGAGGCTTTTTGCCAGAGTTTGAACAACGACGAGTATTATCTCTGGTACAACTTGAAAATGTTAACCGACGCTCTGGCGGTCGTCGACTGTCTTCGGCAGTGTCGCTACGAGCTCAGCCCAAACGACGCCCTGGCGATCATGGAGTTTTACAACAGGTTTGAATTGTGGCAGAGGTCAAGGAATTTCGAATACGACGAGTATGCCATATCCGTAGCAAAAACTTCTGAGTTAGACGAGAATATGTCGCTCTACGACTTTCTTCAGTTGCCGCACCAAGAGGCGGCGATGTACCTGTACAATCAAACAAATCTGAATTACAACGCGTTCGTACCGTTCCAAACAAATCGGCGTATCTCCAGAGAAGCCAGACAAGCTTTTGTCGAGCACGTGTGCGAAGTATTCTCGAGACGATTTTTCCAGCGCGAGGCGGTGCATCCTTTATGGAAATTGGTACGCCATAGGCTCCCGTTTCTCTGGTGCGATATGACCGTCAGGAATGAAATTCTCATGAACAAAGATTTGTATCATATTTGCGTGGCGGCTAGTGGTCTTGAGGACCATTCGGAAAATTGGACGACAGACGTTGTACGCTACAACCCGAGACCCGCGAGGCTCGAGGGTAGACAAGCTCCAAAAAGATTAAAATATGATAAATTGGGAGGGAGTTGATTTATTAAATTTCGTTGTGAAATTTATATCATAACAGGAGTCAAAACGATGATGATCTGTAGCCAAAGCTCGGTTATGGCTAATACATTTTTCGCGACCATTGCTTCGAATAACGAAAGAATTTCCAACGGTACAAAATAGCCGCTAACTTCGAAAAAATTGTAAATATAAAAAATTTTATGTGTAATACATACATGATCGTATGTAAAAACTTTGTTTTATTGGTAATGTCCCAGCGGCTCTCCGAAGTCTTTTTATTCAACAATGAGTATTAAAATCGAAATAAATAAAAAATTGAGTGTATCAATTAGCTTGCATTTGAATTGTTTCGTGTCTTAACATTTTATTTCAATGTCATTTACAAAAAAAAAAAAAAAACATAATTACAAAGAAGTTTCACAATTTGTTCCTGTTCTCATGCAAAGGCTTAATGATTTGTTCCGTTCATCACACGATTGTCGTCATCTTTGAAAACCGCAAAACGATCATCGACCAACGAAGCTCAAATCGTAAAAAAGTAGCGTAGATTTGATTTTGCAAGTAAAGGTACATAACAATAACTCGCCAAGGCCAGATAGCATACACGGTGCGTAAATTTTCTTCTCGCCGCAACGTTGGAAAAGAAAAATAGATACAGAGAGATAGAGAGTCGAGCTGCACCTGGGGATCGTTCGTATACATTATACATGTCTTTATCGAAGCTGGGAATCTACTTGATAGGCGCGACAACGCCTCGTATACGCGCACGGCGTACACTGCGCCGCGACAAAGAATTCGCCTTTTTTATTCTTCGGGTCGCCACCGCGAATAATGACATTAGACCGTGCGCACGTACACGTATATGATACGCGCGAATCTTGTTTTTCACTGCGCAGCGCACGCGCTGCACAGAATATATACACTTGGTCAGCGACTGTATCACACGCGTGAGCCTTATCTGCATTCATTTCTGCTCGTTATTACCGGCTGCCTGGACGCAGCTCTCTCGTTTCTTTCTTTTTTTTTATCATACTTCCCAGAGAGCCGTATATTAATCCTGAATCACCAGGATGATTTTTCTCCGTACGTTTCGTTTTCTCCGATATCGTCCGCGCCTATCAATGCTATTACGGCATATTAAACTCTTTTAAATCGTGAGGCCCTCTTAATAAGTCGCGTACGTATGTATATTGGTTCATCGCGCCGACGCCGCTGCCGCATTAAATAGTATCATATCGATACATAAACGGTATCTCGTGCGTGCTTATACGTATAGGTAGACGCGCCGCGTCTAAGTTACCTCTTTTTTAAAGAAACGGACTCCTCGTCGTCGTATATAATATGGCGCACGGACGCGAATACGTTTCTTCAAAGTGCACCGCCTTTAATCTTCGCTTTTAATGTATCACACGAGCGCATTCCGTCTTGGTAGCAATTTCATTGAGTTGCTGTTGTGTGCGTGCACGCGTGTACGAGTATGGTAGGAAAGACGAGAGGAAAAAAATAATAATAATCGTGCGCGCTATATCCATTGTTTACACGTGTATCCAGCATCACTCCGCCGCGTGCACGTAGTGTCTCCGCTGCTGCTGCTGCAAGTCGTATAATTTTTCACTTCTTGCGGCTCGTTATTGCGCGCGGTGACGTCGCGACGAGACATTGCATTTTTAAACCGTTACTATCTATGCGTACTTCGACATGCATGTAAACGCGCGTATTACTCGAGACCGAGTGATTAAACTGCACGACCATACGGTGCTCCGAATGGGTCTATCGAGTGTACTACTGCCACTACGAGCCACCGGCGATAGCTGCGTTACGATTTTTAAGTTAACGAAAATTGACGGTATCTCGTCGAGAGAAAAACTGCTGCAATGCACTGAACTGCGTGGGATCTGCAGCAGCAGAAATTCGATATTATTTTCGCTCGGTCGAGCAGCCGTTAAGCGGGGGGAGGGGAGAAAATTGCGTGCACCGGCTCTCGTCGTCCGGAGAGGAAGGGTATCGAGTTACCGTATACGCACACGTCCAGTGCAGCGTATTCGCGCGTGGACCTCGCGCCGCCGCGTCCTACGCAAACACTGATTTTTATTATTTTTATGAGCTCATCGCAGCGAGAGTGCGCACTTTTTTTTCGCTCCCTCTCTCTCTCTCTCCTCGCCGTAGCTTTTATGCGCTCATATATTTACGTATAAAATGTATATTACCTTCGCTCGACGGTCTATTTTCCGCGTGTAGCGAGCGAAAAAGCGAACGAGAGCGAGCGAGCGAGAGAGAAAAAAAAATTGACAAAACATTAATGCCGCTGCGATACTTTCGCTTCGGCGCATGCGTATGAGCGAGAGTCCTCGCTCTACACGGGTGGTTCGTAAATTACATTATAAAATTGTATTTTGTTTTTGCCTGCCCGGTTCTTTTTTTTTACATTAATGCCCGATATATACCCGCGGCGATGCTAGAACGATTATACGATCGAGCGAAAAAGTAGCGTAACTTTGCACGATTATAAAATTCAATAAATTAGACATTTCCGAATCATTAAGATTCTTTTTTCACTTTTTTTTTGTATCTCGTTATCGCATTCGAGTCTGTGCGGTGCGCTTTATGCTAGACGCATGTTTGTAATATCAAAGGCACATTTTAGCGCCGGTGTCATTACGTATATTTTTATTTCAGCTTTAGCTCGTCTCACGGATTGTAGATTAATTTTGAATCAGTGAGGAAAACCGCTAAAATATCAGAATTTGTCAATAATGTCATGATATCAATAATATATTAAATTTCAATGACTGACAACAGACAACTTTTTTATTTTTTGAGATTGCTCAACGTTTCGACTTACTTTCCGCAAGTCCTCATCAGGAGCTGTCAAACAAATCATTTATTGAAGATTTTACAAAATTAACACTCTCAAAGTTGTCTGTTGTCAGTTATTGAAATTTAATATAAAAAATTCTATAATACGCAGACGTTAAATGAAGAAAGATCTATATTGTGGTGATATATTAATAACAACGATTATCAAATGTGCAGCTTCCCTCTGATACTGCGTGCAAACGAGACGCCACGTAGCGGCGACATCTGAACTAATTTTCAACGAAATTTCGTCGAAATTATATCGATTTTGTGGTCTTTTTTGCTGAGTGTTGGTAATCCGATAAGTCTCCTCGCGATACGTAAATTCCTTAATTTTCGTTCAATTTCTTCCGTATTTTCATGCGCTCGTTGCCAGTGACCGTCCATCTATTTTTCTATTTTGTTCGAATTGAATATTTTTACCCGCGAGCTTTCATTCGCTGCGTTCTCACGAGAAAACAATATTCCGATAATTTTTCTACATACTGAGCGAATTTTTTTTTTTTTTTTGTAGAATAGCCAGCGGCACAGCTGTCACGACCACTCGATCGGTCGAGCTTTCGAGCTTTTGAGCGAAAACTGTGTAAAAAATTATTTTTCGCACTGAAAAATGCATATAATGTACTAACGAGTTGGAAATAATCTTTGCGTATTATACATTGTCAAGTAGACACCCGGTACCCTGCAGTATCATATCTGAGCGGCGAAGCTCGTTGTATACGATACGCATCGCTGCTGCCGCTACTGCTGCTGCGCGGACGACACTCGCTCTGCCCTGCGTAAGGCAAATTAGCATAGCCATTCATACTCTGACAAATCGTTGGGCTTGTTGTGCGGGGTGCTGTTGTACGCAGCCGTAGTAGTAGTAGTAGTAATGCTCTGGCCACTGCTGTGCAAGAGAACGAGATACGAGAGAGAGAGAGAGCGAGAGATGCTCTCGGGGCTCTCTGCGAAACACATCCGCCGGTGCGCGCCCGGATTCATTGTTATATATTGGCCTCGATTGACTGCGTGATATTCGCAGATCGCCGGCTCATTTCTCGCGGCAGTCTGTACGGAGCGAAGAGATAAATATAACTACATGCGGCTTGTAATATTTATAAATCGCCGGAAAAATAATCACGCGTATCGCGTACGATACAAGTTGTTATAAATTTCTGTAATAAGCGTTATATGTGTACGGCTCTCTCTCGCGTCGGCAAAATAACGATCGTAGAAGTTTAGCGCACGATAATTGGCGCGGATTGTTGCCGATTCACGATGAAGTCGAGCGCACGAACGTATTATATTATAGACGTAGCTTGAGCTTGCAACAGAAACGTAACTTTGGTACAGTGCTATGATACTCGAGGACTCGTCTGCATGCTGTTACAGACGCTCCTGGTGTATAAAACCGTGAGATTTAGCATACCCTGTAAGCTTTACTACGAAGTAGTCACGACTATTTAAAGTGTATTCGAAATTCGACTGTAATGTTTGTCCTAATCGGCCCCCCCCCTCCTGTGTGCAGTAGCGAATTAGAAAAAATGCCGCCCCTAGGCAAACTTTCATTTGCCGTTCACGCAATTCGAAAATAATTATGAGAGCTTTTAATAATTTTTAAGAAATTCAAAAAACCTTCTTTGGTTAAAGTTATTTCTGAAATATTATAAATTACTATTTGGACAGTTTCCACGTACTTTTTTTCGATGAAAACTCATTGTTATTATCATCGATCGCGTCTCTCTCATCGGAAACAATCAGTCTTTCGGACAATTTATCGAAATATTTCACTGGTGCATGTCCGAGATGATGGTTGCTCAAAAAGCTACAGGTAACCAAATAGTCAAAAATAAGCACCAACTACGAAAGTGTAATGATAGTTGAACACCAGAGTCTCACGTAGCAATACACAATGATTTCAGCATTTATTGAAATTTAAAAAAAAAAGTGTATGTAAAAGTATCTATACATATTTACAATTGTCAATCATCATTTCTTTTAGCAACTTTTTGCACTTGTCGCATGCGAAATCTTGGCAACTTCATGAATTGTTCTTTGGTGTCTTTTAAAACTACTTCGATCCCCAAATTTTTTCTCACAAATGTCGCAAACATAATCTTTGCGACCTTCATGGACTGTTCTTTTATGTCTGATCAAATCTGATTTTTGTCCAAATTTTTTCTCGCAATTGTCACATGCGTAGTCTTTGTGGCCATCGTGTATTGTTCTTAGGTGGGCGAGCAAATTCTTTTTTTGCGTAAATTTCTGATCGCACTTGTCACATGCGTAATCTTTGCGACCTTCGTGTACAGTCTTTTGGTGTAAAAGCAAAATCCCTTTTCGTCTAAATTTCCCCTCGCACTTGTCGCATGCATAATCCTTGCGACCTTCATGGACTGTTTTTTTGTGTCTGATCAAAGTGCTTGGATCCCCGAATTTCTTCTCGCACTTGTCGCATGCATAATCCTTGCGACCTTCATGGACTATTTTTTGATGTTTTATCAAAGTGCTACGTTCCCCAAACTTCATTTCACACTTGACGCATGCGTAACAATTGTCACACGTAAAATCTTTCCAACCTTCGTGCATTGTCTTCTGATGATGGAGCAAATATGATTTTCGTACAAATTTCTGCCCACAATTGTCACATGCGTGATCTATCCGACCTTCGTGAACTGTTTTTTGGTGGTTGAGCAAATGAAATTTACGTCCGAATTTTTGGTCGCAGTTACCGCACGCGTAACCTTTCTGACCTTCTTGGTGTACCATCCTTTGGTGTCTGATCAAATGCGATTTTTGTCCGAATTTATTTTCGCACTTGGTGCATGAGAAATCTTTACGACCTTCGTGTACTGTTTTTTGGTGCACAAGTAAATTCCATTTAAGCCCGAATTTTTTTTCGCACTTGTTGCATGCGTAATCTTTGTAACCTTCGTGTACTGTCTTCTGGTGCAAAAGTAGATACTGTTTTTGGGAAAAATTTTTCTTGCACTTATCGCATTCAAAATCTTTGCGACCTTCATGAGCTATTTTTTGGTGGACTAGCAAACTCACTTTTTGGGTAAATTTCTTCTCGCATTTATCACATGCGTAATTTTTGCGTCCCTCATGAATCGTTGTCATGTGCAAGAGCAAATTCGATTTCTTTACGAACTTTTTCCCGCAAGTGTCACATAAGTAGTCTTTGTTGACTTTGAAAGCGAAATCGTTTTGACTTTCGTGTACCGTCTTGATGTGCACGAACAAACTATGCTTATTACCAAATCTCTTGGCGCACCTTTCACACAAGTAATCTTTGAAAATTTCGTGGAATATTTTGTTGTGCTTGAGTAAATTTGATTTATTTTCAAATTTTCTCTCGCACTTGTTGCATGTGAAATCTTTACTATCTTTGTGTGCTAATTTTTGGTGCGTAGACAAATTCGATTGTTTCATAAATTTTTTTTCGCACCTGTGGCATGCAAAATCGTTGCGGCTTTTGTGTACTGATATTTGGTGTCTACTCAAATGACTTCGAAACTTAAATTTCTTTGCGCAGCTGTCACATGCAAAATCTTTTTTTTCATTGTGAATTGTGTCTCGGTGTGTTTTCATGCTTGATTCTAGTGTAAATGCCTCCTGACAAATATCACAAACGTATCGTTTGTCGTCTGATGCAACAATGTTGTGTTCACTTAAATTATTCTTTGAGACAACTTCCCCGGATTTCTTCTCGCTTTTATCCATTGTGGTGCTTAAAATAAACGATGGATTCTTTTGTCACGGAAATTGAATGAATCGAATTTATCTTTTGGTATTATAACTTGTTTCGTCAGGATAGACAACATTTCAACTAATTTGTTTTTACTACTAATATGATCTTCGAGGGACAACGTAAAAATCGTTTATGATCCTATTGTGTACAATTAAAGTGTCGATTTATATGTTTACATATTATCCTTAAAATATTTAAATCAATTTCAAATTTCTAACTTGACGACGATTCCTTCGTCGGTTTTCCGGCTTTCTAACAATATCGAGTACATAGATCGTTATACACTTGTATATTGAAAAACTCTGAAATTCATTCTAAAATTTACCACCCCACGCCATGGCGTGGTTGACGTGTTCCATAATCCACCACTGCATGGGGATAAAATGACATTTGAAATTTCTAATGCTCCCACACACTACATTCTGTCCCTACCCCGCGTATTTTCGATGCACATCAACATAACGAAGTGATGTGATGTGTGTCCGTATGTGTACGAAGTACCGCTTTGACGAATTTTCAGGCCCAATTTCACGCGAGCTTGCTCTTACAAATTCGAAATGCTTTTGCGGGTATCGCTATGTATTAATTTTGAGATTAATTTATGAATCATCGTTTTCATAAATTAATGCTCAAACAGAAGATTCAGTTGTAACAAAATGTATTGTAATGAAAGCCTTTATATTGGATGAGCTTATTCATTTAATCAACAGATGGAGTATTTTAAACTCATAAGTGCCAAAACAATTTCCGATTGGTACTTATAAGCGTATAGTGAGATCCTTCAATCGATTGACTTGTTTTATAAATTATAATATATGTTCTTCTATCTGTTTTATTTTCCATTAGTTCATTTTTGAACTGTCTATTCGACTCTAAATTGTCGTGAGAATAATGTCAGTATAATGTGTAGCTACCAGCCTACGAAATCATACGAACTTTCTCCGGCCAAAGTTGCTCCTTCGTTGTGCGCGCGCAATGCGCTTACACCCGTTATCTACATTAGCCATTTCACTGGTAATTGGGCAGTCTCGATCGTCTAGTTACACTAAATATATTTATCAGCGACTCATTGTTTCGATTGAATTCAAAGCTCATCGAAGAATATGATGAAAGTAGTAGCAGCAGCACCGAGTCGATATTCGTTAATGGAGGAAATGCTCGTCCTTTTTGAAAGAAAATTTTCAAATAAAAATACGCAAAAGGCGGTAGGGGCGCTTGGAGTATGCCTCGGAGCTGCAAGTGCTCGCAACAAGATCGGGATGTGATTCATTATCTTGCGAGAGATGCATCTCTTTGTTCCGATTCCGCAGCTCGAAGGAACAGTGAGATATATTTTTCTCGCATCATCGAGATCTGCGTCGATGCATCAAACGTTTGTGCAAATGGTCATGGTTGGATCATCATTACTATCAGCAGTTCTTGCGTTCATCCGCGTCAAATTAATAATTTGCGCAACATTTATTCGCAGTGCGGTGGGGCGAAACTTTTGCCGGATGAAACGTGCCGGTCCTGAAATAATGCAGTACATTATTGCGGAAAAGAGAGAGAGAGAGAGAGACTGGAGAAATGCAATTAAGACTTTCCTCGACAATTTGTGAGTCTGTATATGTACGCTCAACGAAGAAGAAGAAGAAGAAGAAGAAGAAAACGCGCAGAGAGATAGAGAGAGCGAGTTTTTCAATTGTCTCAGCCAATAAAGCTCTCCTGGCGTGTTCCCGTGCGCGCGCGCGAGCTTACATCTCTCGCGTCTGTTTACACCGCCATCCGTACAACTCGATCCAATTTAGTGCCAGGAATACGTACTCGTGACTTACTTACCTAGGCGGACTAATAAACTACTCCGCTTGAAGATATTTCGTATATTAATATATGTAAAAAAAGTTAAAGCGCTAGGGGAGCTTTTTTTTATTCTTTCGCTCGAGTCTCAACTTATTCGGTAAACTATAAGTTTGCGTTATACGCGACTAAACGCGCGCACGGAGGAACCGAGGGGGGCGGGGAGCAGCTCTGCAGCTCTACCTCGTGACGCGCGATCTCCGCGTATATATACTATTTTCCACTTATGTGCTGTATACGCGCGCTGCTGCTGGAAAAGCCCGAGTATAAAACGAGATGAAGAAAAGTTGTCCATTGCGTGCGCGCGCTTACGCTCGCACGCGAGATAAAAATGAGAACTAATAGCGTTTGCCCTTGCGCACCGCAAGCTCGTGCGTGTGTGTTTGCGCTTGCGAAAAGTCTTTTTCCGCAATATTATATAGCTGAGAGAGAAAGAACGAAGCTTTTCCACTCGTGGGGCTATCACTGCGAACACGCATGCACACACACACACACAGGCTCAAACACACGACTGCATATAGTACGAGCTTAAGAACGGAAACGAATTTATTGCCGAGGCGCGCCGGCAAAACACGACGGTGCAGAGAGAAGCGAGCTTGCGGAGCTTTTATCATCATCCTCGCCTCCTAATATAATACGACACTCGAGTCCCGGATCTCGAGTCAACGAGTCCGCAAGACGTCGTCGTCGTCGTCGTCGTCGCTGAACGTCGATGGAGATTCGAGAACATCGTGCTCTACCACCGGTTATGAATGAATATATATATAGAGACGTCGCGGCGCGCGTCGGCAGAGCTTTTGAGGATATAATACGGGGAGCGGTCGAGTTAAGATGAGTTCCCAGAGAACGTCGGTGGTACGATTTGAATATCAGCAAGGCATTATATAATATATCGCCTGGTGCTCTTTGTGTGTACGCGCGGTTGTACTATATATATAGTACGTTCAGATCCTACCTTTGTTCATCCGCGTTATATACAATTCGAGCTCGTTGCACTTTGGACAAGTTCGAGTCGAGAGCATCAGCAGCAGATTCGATCCGATTGGCTGGTTTTTCGAAATTTCTCATAGAGTCTCTCGTTTCGAAATCATGGCGCTTCGACGCGCGCGCGCGGATACAATATCAGAGACGCGTTGCTCGCTCGCACTATCTATCGTTTTGTTTTTAGCTTTCGGGCTACTGCTCTACACGCCGACACTTCGGGAATTGGAAAATGCGGCGACGACGACGACGACGACGCGTTGTAGGGACGTATGTATGCAAAACTTTTGCCTCGCGGTGTCGCATTACCTAGTAGTGTAGTTGTAGTAGTTGCAGTGCAGCTCGCCAGACAGCGCACACACAAACGAATCTCGTATACTATGCTGGAACTCGACGAGGCGAGAAAACTTGTTGGCTCGCTCGAGTGTGGACGATCTATATATTGTTACGTGGGCATGCCGCACTGCACCGAAAGTGCAGCGGCTGTTCACGTAACTATTTGCAGCGCCAAGGTGCGAAAGCACCTGCCGCATCGCACTCGAGTCAGTCCCACTCCATTCGTATGACAGTAGCTATCATTTCTTTATATCTCTCTCGTACTCTCCCCCCAATCTACCACGTAATTCCTATGTTATTATTTATTTGACCCCCTTCCCACATATCATTTGGTGTCAGAAGTGCACGACAATATTATTGCCGTGAGTAT